>NC_089790.1:13020000-13067500 GCF_040412425.1 Macrobrachium rosenbergii
ATATATGTATTTGTGTATATATATAATATATACATGTACATATATATAATATATATAAACAGTATATATATATTATATATATATGCATTAAGCTACAACTTATAGCTCACTTGATGGCCGTGTGGTTTAATGCGCGTCACTGTAATCCTGAGTTCTCGTCTTCCGTGGTTCGAGCCCATGAGACGACGAACTTATTATCAACTAAATAAATACCCTTTCAGTTAACATATGAGAATGAAAATATACTATTTACGAGGCAGAGCGAATTGGATATTAAGGGACATTTGTAGCTTAATGCTTGTATATGAATCACAGTGATGATGAAATTGTTCATTCATATATATATATATATATATATATATATATATATATATATATATATATATATATATATATATATATATATATATATATAAATATTATATATAATCTTTTATGTTTTGTTACTTATCTAAATTTACTTTTAAAATTGTCTTCACTGAAACTTTTGAAGAGATCGACGTAATTTTATTTTATTTTTAAGGGAGATATTTTTCTGCTCGGAGAGACACTTTACGTTACTTTTTTTTTTGGTAAAAGTGTTTCATATTTTTTTGTAGTTTTCTTTATTTTTTTGTTTCCAGTTGCCATTTTGATCAGTTTAGTCGGTTTTCTTCGAAAGCTGGATCGACATTCTTATCGTTTGTTTATTTTATTGTGTTTCAAGTTTTTCGTCTGGGCAATCATTTTTGTGTGTCTTGTCAATAGGCCTAACTATCTGTGTTCAAGGGCATTTAACAAAACATGGAAATTAGTTTTCATTGATTACCGAAATGTAACAACAATCTTTTATTTCATATAAATAAAATAAACGGTAAGAGAACACCAATAATAATAATATAATAATAATAATGATAATTTTCAAGGTGATAGCAAAAATAATTTATTTCCCGATTTCTTGTGCATGTGAGAAAATCGTTTCTGCGGACTCGACTGAAAAGGAAAGAGCCCAGGTAATTTAGGGCGTCTCTTTAATCAACAGGATGCCATGTGCCATCCTTAAGCCTGGGTAGAGGGCCCCACTGGGGTTGGTGGCTCTGCTATTGGGTCAGGGACGGTGGGGGGAGGGGGGAAGGTTGCCCGATAGAAGTGTTACAGGATGGGGCGTTAGACCCACAATGGCTCGGAGTGACTCTCTCTCTCTCTCTCTCTCTCTCTCTCTCTCTCTCTCTCTCTCTCTGGAACGAAGCCAGGCGTTTTCTAGACACCTCCAGTGGATCCTGGAGTAGCAGCGGTGCCAAGGTATAATGTGTGTATTTGGGGTACAAATGCTTCATTTTCTCTGCACGCTTGATGAAGCGCAGTCCAACGTTGGCAACGCTGCATCAGTCCGGCTTTTTGTTTCAAGATTTTCTTTCGGACATTGCAAATGTTTTGTGTTTCGCTTATGGCTGCAGTCGCCATTTCGTTTTGCTGTATGTAGCGCGTTTGCCCTTCACGTTTCAAAGTATTTTTTTATTTATTAATTATTATCCGTTTTTCCATTATCATTTCGACCTGCTGTAGTTCGTCAGTGGGAATCTAATGTTACAGAGGAAAGCTGTCGAGGGCAGGAGACATGCTTCGTGAACCGAGGTGATAGTTCAACAATGTCAGTTTAGATTTATGTCCCAAAGATATATATGTATATATATATATACATATGAATATATATATTTATATTTATAAATATAAATATTATATAGTTGTAATTTGGGAGCGTTAGGTGTTAGATAGGATGAGTTGAATACGTAGGCTACTGGAAGGGAAGAGGGCATTAGACTATTGTCGAGGAAGCACGAGATTGAATACGCAATGTGTTTTGGGCATTCCGACGAGCTGCTGATGAACTTTTCTTGAAAGACTGCACAGGTTCCACCCATCGTTCAGCAGTTAAAGAAGGATTAGACTTATTTTACGTGGCTAAGAACCAATTAGTTACTTAGCAGCGGGACCTACAGCTTATTGTGGAATCCGAACCACATTATAGCGAGAAATGAATTTCTATCACCAGGAATAAATTCCTCTAACTCTTCATCAGCCGGCCCCGGGAATTGAACTCCGGGCCATCGAGTGACAGTCTGAAGCTCAACCGACTCACCAACGAAGTTATAAGGTATGTATATATATATATACAATTATATATATATATATTATATATTATATATATATATATATATATATATATATATATATATATATATATATATATATATATGTGTGTGTCAGTTAAGTGACTGGACTCGAAAGAAGAACACGAAAACAGTCTTTGCTAGCTTCATCCTCCTGCAAGTGCCAAGTCAAAGATAAGCCTATTGAGTGTAGCAAGCTTCCACGACATTTGCTGTGTCATACACCACTCGAAATGCTCAGCGACAATGCATTAAGGTTCAGCCATTCTGATCTTAAAAGTGTCTCGGGGTGAGGTTGTTAGAAGCCCTGCCTACAGCCTAATCGAGTCGGCGAGCCCGGGTCCTATCGCAGATGATGCAAGTGTCATTAGCACTAGACAACAAGGCTGTGTGTATATATATATATATATATATATATATATATATATATATATATATATATATATATATATATATATATATATATATATATATATATATATATATATGCCTGAGTGTAAGTGTGGTATAGATTCAAAGGAGAGCGAAAGTAATGACATTTACTTTAAACAGTAATGACTGGAAAACAAAAAAGTAAACAATCCCGTGAAATAATTTATTTATTTCGTGAATCAGTTGCTTCTCCTTCCGTGTACATCCTGGCTCTTCTTGGCTGTGTTGTCCTCTTCCTCTTTCCTCTTATTGAATTCATTCTGGAGTTAAGTCCTTAGAGGAATCTTGTTTCAGAGAAATTTCTCTCTCTCTCTCTCTCTCTCTCTCTCTCTCTCTCTCTCTCTCTCTCTCTCTCTCTCTCTCTCTCTCTCTCCTTACACGCACACACACACACACATATATATACATATATATTCAGTATATTATATATGTTTATATATATTATATGTTATATATATATATATATATATATTATATATGTTTATATATATATATATATATATATATATATATATATATATATATATATATATATATATATAATGGTTTCTCGTACTTGAATGCTTAATAAGGACTTCTTTAAGGTCGCGTATTTGCATAAGACGCGAGAATGATTTTCTATTATCTGATGGCAAGAAAATCAGATCAGCATAAAACTGACAGGTTCTACCACAGATCAGACCATTTAGGTTGGCCCAGGTTATTGGGGCGGACACAAGAGGATTTGGGAGAGTCGTCGAAGGAGATTGAGAAAGGCTGGAGAATGAATATGGTAGCAGGTAGGCAAGTTGGGTCAGTGCCAATTGCAACACCACCCCCTTGTTCGTAGGTGTAGGTGAGTTTCGGAAAACTAGTTCTCCCGCCTCGTCAATGAAGTGGTAGGGACAAGAGGTGTCATTTGTTTTTGATTCTTCCTTTGACATTTTTATTTGATTTCAGTTCTATAAGAAACCCGGCGGTCTTTCATAGAAGCTTTCCTTGTTCGGTGTGTGAGTTTTTTAGTTTCTGTAAAAGTAAACGGCTGAGATGGCTGTTTGTCTGTCGGTCCGCCCTCAGATCTTTAAACTCCTGAGGCTAGAGGGCTGCAAATTGATATGTTGATCATCCACCCACCAATCATCAAACATACCAAATTGCAGCCTTCTAGCCTCAGTAGTTCTGATTTTATTTAAGGTTAAATTTAGCCATGATCGTGCGTCTGGCACCGCTATACGTTCCAACAACACAGGCCACCACCGGGCCGTGGGTGAAAGTTTCATGGGCCACGGCTCAAAGTTTTATGGGCCGTGGCTGAGAGTTTCATACAGCATTATATACTGTGCAGAAAACTCGATTGCGCCGAGGAAACTTCGGCGCATGTTTTACTTGTTTATTGTATCAGCTGGACATCGCTGTTCCAAGCGACGCCGTCGTTATTTCCTGAGACAGGTCATTCGAAAGTTTGTCTGAACTCCTTGGAAAAGGAAATCCTCCTGGTTCGGGTTCGTGTTCAGAGCTGTGAGAGCTTGAAATGTTGGGCTTCCCAACAAATCCTACCGGAAATTCAGACTGGCGGTAACAGGATCTGTGACAGAGATTGTGTGGTCAGTGCCTTTCGTTCTCTGAAGTAATATTCTCTTCAGCGAAGTATGCTCATTACTCTGTGACCACTTGAAATTCCATTGGCCTAATTGTTGTAGCAACATTTACAGAGCCACAGAACCTCTTGCAAAATGACTGTTGCAAACGTATATGCGTTTTAAATGTACAGAATAATTGTTTGTCAAAGTGCAGACATGTCCTAGTGATAATTTACATGTTTGTTTTCTGCATTAATATCTTCACTCTTAGTAGAGGAACTGGCTGATTTTTTTTTTTAAGTTTCCCCTCTGAATATGGCGACATAACTCACAAACTGTTGCTCTGATCCTCAATGGGAAAATTATCTGATAAACTGAAAATGAAGTACTGGAATGTTTATTATATGAATCATGCGATTATGAAAGTGCTTTCGTTTTGATTGCATGTAGGTGATGCTGTTGTGTATTTCAGCAAGTTTGTGTCAGGGATTCGTAACTCACATGTTCTGAGGAAGATCACACGTGGACCAAGTCTTTACAGATTAAAATAGAATATACTGTAGAGTTTAGGCCAAAGGCCAAGCGCTAGGGACCTATGAGGTCATTCAGCGCTGACACGGAAATTGACAGTTAGAAGGTTTGAAAGATGTAACAGGAGGAAAACCTCAATTGTTAGAAGAGGGTGGAAAGTCAGATGGAAGAAAGAGAGAATGTGACTGGAGGTACAGTAAATGGAATGAAAGAGGTTGCAACTAGGGGCCATGGAAGGGACGCTGCAGAGACCCTTAAGTAATGCCTACAGTGCACCACGTGAGGTGCACTGACGGTACTACCACCCTAAGGGGACCAAGTCTTTACAGATTTCTAGATTAGCAGATTCTCACCAGGTTTCTTTACTGTGGTCAGACCTTCTGACACAACTCTTATTTTTTATTTATTTATTTATTTTTTTTTCAGAACTTGCGACAGACTAACATCTGATGCTTCCCGAAAAGTATACATTCTCAAGATTCCCAATATCCAGAGGATTGTCTTTATTACCTTTACTAATATAATGTACTCTGTTCTGGGTAGCAGCGTCATCGAAATTTCTCGGAAGCTCTGGTTATTGTGGTTTCCTTATCATCTACAGTAACGCTTACTGACATTTTTTTCTCTATTTGTTTCAGATGAGTTGACTCGCATGATGCTCGTAAAGTGACGTAAGTTGATTACATTGATTTTTGTAACGCATTTTTGCACGCATGCGTAAACCATAACCACATGGTTCAGTTTTAGCTGTGTGATTTCAGAAATACTTTTTTTTTTTTTGTCACAACCGTTACGTTCTGATGACGTCGTTCAGCATCGTAGCGTATACATAAATTAACCCAGTCATTCTAATTATCCATTTTATTTGAAGTTGACACTCATAGATGAGTCAGGAACGCGTGTTTGAAGATACGAATGACACGGCGAAATTCCAGTTTGTATTACTTTGTAAGTCACTGAACGAATGAATTCATTTGGTAGCAAGCCCTCGTTTCTAGATTTAGACCCATGTCAGTCTCTCTCTCTCTCTCTCTCTCTCTCTCTCTCTCTCTCTCTCTCTCTCTCTCTCTCTCTCTCTTATCTGCGTGCTCGTGTTTGTGAGGTGCCGCAACACGGTCAAAGTAGCAGCAGCCGTTAATGACTTGTTATTTCAACCGCCCACCTGTGGAATCAGAGCGCGGAGGTTGTGGCCGGGGGTTTGTGGAGACAACGCTCCGGTAGTTTGGGCGTAACTTACGAATTAGGCGTTCGCCGAAAACCCTTCGCTTCGGCCCCTCCTTTATTTATAGCTCGGAGGTGGATTTCAGAGCAAGTCGATCGATCGATTGATTTCGTCCTATATACTGGTGGGACTGAAAGCAGGGCTACCGATGCTGGAAGAATTTTTTTTTTTTTTTTTTTTTTTTTTACCTAAAAAAGATAACTTGTAATTGTTAAAATAAAAAAATTATGTACAGGAATTGTTTATAAAGGTCGATATATTATATAAATTTTATGTACTGTAATATATATATATATATATATATATATATATATATATATATATATATATATATATATATATATATATATATATATATATATATATATATATGAATGTATATGTAGTATGTATGTCTTAATGTTAAGGTGCGAATAACGTAATAAAATCGAATTAATTTTAACTTTGGGATACCTTACAGCTAAAGAAAATTATATACAGTATAAGCACTCTTACAATGTACAGTAGCTTACAGCTAAAGAAACTTATGTACAATATACGCACTCTTACCATGTACACTAGCTTACAGCTAAAAAAAGTTATATACAGTATACGCGCTCTTACCATGTACAAAAGCTTACAGCTAAAAAAAGTTATATACACTATACGCACTCTTACCATGTACAATGTACAAGAATCAAAACTGCTTATTATGGTGAGAAACTAAGATGATAGTGACTTGACCCACTGTGCTATCACCAGAACTACAGTATAAGTTGGTTACGACTCTACCGTGCATATTCCAGCAAAATTCAAGTTCTGCCCTAAGAATTTTAATAAGTACATGTCACCATGATAGCTGAATGCTGTGCTTGTAATACTTCGCAATGTGTGCTAGTTTCGCCGCTAATTTGTGGTTGATATTTTCACATTATCAGATATTTGGCCACAACAAACCCATGAATATCAAATTCACTTTACCGTTAGAATGATTTACGTGAAATATCATAAACAGCCACATGATGGAAACTGTTCTCAAAATGATTGTTTTATGTCAGGCCTCCTGCCCCGAAGCCGATAAAAGTAAGACTTTTAGTTCCAGGCTGCTAGTGTGTGTGTGTGTGTGTGTGTGTGTGTGTGTGTGTGTGTGTGTACATTACAGCAACGAGAGGGACGATGCTAGAGGAAATTTGGTAGGCTTGTCTCACAGCAGCTCAAAAATAATTCACGTAATGCGGTAAGATTATACAGCAGATCTTTCTTCGCCGGTAGAATGTTCAAAGGGAACTCTGTGTATTAAAGTAGCTTCTCGTGGTTGGGTTATGTCCTGTGTACTTTTTAGATTTTATTTGTACTTTTTCCTCCGATCAAACATGCAAGGTTTATGGCACGTTATCCTTAAGGAGTGCGGCGGGTGCTTCTGTCACCTGTTAAACAATTGGAATCTTCCCTCAGAATTTTCAAAGAATTGTGTGACATTCTGTATACAAACTCGAAATTCCAAGGCATATATAACGTGTCGTAGGTATTGGGACCTGTTCCTCACTGGCTGTCGGCCTAAGAAACAGGAGATCAGCGCCTGCCCTATGAGCCTACAGAGGCGCAGGAAGACTTTAATATATATGGTTGCTGCATACAAGCAAGGATATTCTGTTTCTGTTTTCCCTGCATTGTAACAAAAGCAAAGTGATTTCTTGGGGTACTCTCCCAGTGAAATATGGGGGTTGGGGAAGGGAATTTTGGCCGGGGGGGGGATATTGGTCCCGACTGGCCTCATACCGGTTGTAAAAAGGTACACAGTACCAAGATGTTCTTGGCTAATGTTATATTAAGCCTCCACACTGAGCATCGAGTTGAAGAGTTGTTCTTATTATGCATCTAGTTATGGTGGGGGTATCTTCGGGAGGGCAGGTCAGAGGACTGGGTAATCACAGGCCTCAACTGCGGATACAAAAAGGCATTCAGAAAATTCCAGATTTTAGCGGGAAGGTCAGAATTACCGAATATTCAAACGGATTCGTATGGCCATGAATACACACACACACATATATATATATATACATATATATATATATATATATATATATATATATATATATATATATATATATATATATATATATATATATATATATATATATATATATATATATATATATGTGTGTGGTTTTCTATATATAATGTGTTTGTGAGTGGTTAGAAATGTGGTTTTGCATTCGCTAGAAGTATATTACTGTTCATGCACAGAAATGTTTTTCTGTGGGCTCGTTCTTTACCTGCTGAAATGTATTTTCTGAACAAAGGTTTGGAACTGTGCTGGGAAAGTGACTTGACTGATGGAAATACCCGTGTGAAGAATGAAGAGAAGAGGACTTTCATAACTCTGCTTGGGAAACAGATAAGATTGAGGGCAGGGGAACTTGTAAAGGGAAGGATTGATTGATAGCGCTCGTCCGTGTGCGTTTATGTGCAAACAAATAAACTCATCCTTTCATTTAGTAGGAAATACTACGAACTCCAAGCCATCACTTCATTTCCTCGTCATTTCCTGTTGAATGGACCATAAAGTAATTTATATTCACTTTCCCTTCAGAGCACTTTGACACTGTACCCTGTTCCTCTCGCGGAAGCAAGCTTCGTCTTAGGGCATGCAGTATTTGTTAGATGTAGTATTTTTCCGAGTAAGTTTATATATATATATATATATATATATATATATATATATATATATATATATATATATATATATATATATATATATATATATATATATATATATATATATATATATATATATATATATATATATATATATATATATATATATAGTGTATATATATACAACATATATGCTGATGGACAATTAAGAATTGCTCTTCTTGTACATATTTATTTCCCAACATTTATAATTCTATATATAATTACATCTTCAAGTGTATAAAATGATAAAAAAACATAATTAGCATAAAAGTCAAACTGAAAATTTTTTATACTTGTTAAAATTATACATTAAAAAAACAATATATATTAAAATTACAAACTATTGGACCAAGGGCTTCTAAAATGAGTAAAAAAAAATAAGTGGAAGGAAATAAAAATAAAAAAGAAAATTTTTATACTTAAAATTATACATTATAAAAACAATATATATTAAAATTATAAACTATTGGACCAACCTTATATAGTAAAATAAAATATAGTATATATAAACTAACAAATATAAATAGGAAAATATATATATATATATATATATATATATATATATATATATATATATATATATATATATATATATATATATATATATATATATATATATATATATATAAGGCAGTCCTTGTCCCTGACACATGAGGCGGAGTTAGGCTTTGAGTAATTAATAAAAAAATGAAAACATCGTGTAAAGAGTTTTTTATTTTTGCCCATGTATGTTAGTGTGCTGATAAGTGTAAAGTACTACGAGAATAATGTCAGTAGAATTAAGGACAGGAATTATAGATATAGATATATATGTAGAGAGAGAGAGAGACATATATATATATATATATATATATATATATATATATATATATATATATACATATATATATATAGTATGTGTATATATGTATATATATATATATATATATATATATATATATATATATATATATATATATATATATATATATATATATACACACAGAGTACTTGTGTATGTGTATGAGCAGAGAGAGAGAGAGTGTATAAAACGAATCCTTTGACTAAGAATGTGGTGATGGGTATGGAATGGGTGAGTAGGCAGGCAGTCATTTCCTAACCGATAGAAAGAGAAAGGATCTTTTCCGCTGTCGTATCTTCTGGTTGGTTATGTCATGATGGCGTTGCCGTTACCCGTATCCTGCAGAGGGACAAATAACTGAGATGAATGACGCTTGAGTTCGAATATATCAGTAAATAAATCGTTTTTTTTTTTATTAATTTGTCAAATTTCTCTCTAAGCAACATTACGCGTTAGGGATAGAGCTTGTTGACAGCGTTCGTCGGAATTCTCTCTCTCTCTCTCTCTCTCTCTCTCTCTCTCTCTCTCTCTCTCTCTCTCTCACGTGTTGGAAGAATGCTTTGCATACGGTGGGTCCAATCTTCTTCTTATCAGAAAAGGAAATTTCTTTTGTTCCGTGAAGAGAAACTGGCCATCGACCGGATATCCTGATAAGCGGATGGAGCTCAACCTCAAATGATACAGTATGATTGTATATGCACACACCTTATGTATACTAATATACAATACGTTTATTTAGGCGTACGTGTAGCACACATGGACCTCCATGTATGAATTCAATCAGGAATATCTCAGAGGAGTAATAAAGACTCGGGCAGCCTTTTCCTCTTATTATTATGAAAATAAGACAGAACTGGGTTTATTGTTTTTGTATTTTTTTTTTTAGAAATAGTGATGCTTATATATTCATGCTTACAATTGTATTTCACCTGGTATTATATATATATATATATATATATATATATATATATATATATATATATATATATATATATATATATATATATATAATATATATTAACTTTATCACATACACAATTGTTCTGTGCATTAGTAGAATTACTAAAGGACCTCATTCAAACTGGATACCATCCAGTTTGAATGAGGTTACTAACGGGTACTTGATAATGCGGACTGTTTGTCCAAGAAAGTTTGTAACTTTTTCTGAATAAATACTCCATTAGATACCATCCAGTTTGAATGAGGTCCTTTTAGTAATATATACTATATATATATATGGTATATATACATTTATATATATATATACACAATGTGTGTGTGTGTTTGCATGTAGGTACATATATATAGAGAAATGCTATGATGCAGGATTCGAGAGGCTGGTACCGTATTTAGCCCATGACCAATGAAAACCAGAAAAAGAAAGGAACATTGGAAAAGAAAGGGTATAACTATAGAGGAAGTAATAAACCGCTCTCCAAAAGACGGAGGATCAAAGTATCGAGGAAAACGGAAATTGAGAGAGAATTCCGAAGCTTGGTACTATAGAAATTGAGCCATGAAGCCACGCAAATCGAAAACTGTTGATTCTGCTCCCAAAAGCTGACGTTTCATTACATGAAGCACCAGGCGACGTCTCTCTCTCTCTCTCTCTCTCTCTCTCTCTCTCTCTCTCTCTCTCTCAGGAGAAAAAAAGAATATTCTGGGAATCGATAAGGGGTGTTAAAAAGACGTAACAAGAAACAGGTCCGAACCAGCTGGGAGTTATGACCCGTTCCCGTGGCGCCATCTTCCCTGCGTGGCCCACAAGGAAAGTTATGTAGTGAAAGTGAAACTGCTTTCTGAATCCCTCTGGCGGTGACCCACTGAACTACATAACGAAAGTTCGTAGGAGAACTTGTACCACACGACAGAGGACCCGCAGAGAATTTATATAGGTTATAATAGTGTCAGAAGTGAAATTAAGGTTGAATGGAAGACGTAGTGCTAAATGGAATGGGAGCGAAATGAAGGCTTGAAGCTGTATAGGTATTGAGGCGTTCCAGACTTTGCGGTTTTTATATATGAAGGAAAAAGTCAGATCAGTTGAAATAAAGGAAACTAATTTTTCTTGATCCATATGAATGAAAAATTTGCTCATCTCATTTTTGTTTGGCGAACGTCATGGATATTTTATATGGTCAATGAAAAACTTGAGATTAATATTTTATTGTCGACATGCATTGGAATCTGGTTTCCTTCGAATAAAAAACAGACACAAATATTGAGTCATCGGTATTGATACCTCCTTTTGTTTACATTTGAATGGCATTCTCATAGCTCTGGTTGGTGTAGATTTAGCAGGCCTTATGCCAGGACGAGCCATTGCCCAAAGGCAATTATTAGTTTGTTGTTCCATAGTTCTAAGAGGAACTGATGTCTTACTTACTCCAAACAGGTACATACTAGATGTTAAATACCGATCTTCTACCCCCTGGAAGACAACCCTAGGGTAAGAAATATATTAATATCTGTTTGCGATGGCATTTCTCAAGATATTGGTATTGGGTTTTAGGAGAATACTTGTGTGTTGAACCCGTTCGGGAGACTTAAGTTGTAGGTTCTAAAGAAACACTGTGAGAGGGAGAAGTGTGGCATCGTAGCTCTACTCTAATAGATGTTGTGGTTCGAGTTCCTGCCTTTTATAAGCTCTCACTGCAGATGCTGGTCTGCGATATCTGTAGAACTGTTGCGTAGGCTAGGTTAGTTATTCCAGTTTTGTGTGAAAGCCTCGGCTTTTTTTTTCTCTCTTTTTTTATTTTTTTTAATTTTCGATGTCTCGACCCAGTTTGTCGCTCTCGTCATGATTTATGGTATAAAGTAACAGTTTAATTGGTAAGGGGGGTGAAAAATTTATATTTACAATTCCATCGTAAAAGAAAAAACCGAATTAAATACAATGGTTTCTCTAACAGCCCAAGAGTTAGGTACACGTTAAATATCGGCGAATGATGTCTTATCAGATTTACTCGTAACCATTCAAACTTTCATCTGTCAAATGAAGAAATGTCTTGGGTATGGGCAGCGTTCGTGGGTTAAGTCGTCTGTTCCTCCTTCGGAATGCCCATTGTCCGTTAGGCGCGTCACGTGCGGTCTGACGTCATCTTCATGTACACAGTGATGGCAGCGAATATTTTCCCTTTCTACAACGGACCCCCGTAGGGAGGTAGTGCCTTCAGTGCACCTCATGCGGTGCACTGTAGGCATTACTTAAGGTTCTTGCGGCGTCCCTTCGGCACCTAGCTGCAACCCCTGTTATTCCTTTTACTGTGCCTCTGTTCATATTCTCGTTCTTCCATCTGACTTTCCACCTTCTCTAACAATTGTTTCTAGTGCAACTGCTTTGAGGTTTTCCTCCTGTTACATCTTTAAACCTTTCTACTATCGTTTCTCTTTCGGCGCTGAATGACCTCATAGGTCCCAGCGCTTGGCCTTGGAAAAAAAAAAAAATTCTATATTCCATATCTACAGTACAACGGACTGACCACTGCGAGCGATAGTTGGGATGAGATATTTCAGAATTAATGTACCTGAAGAACGCATTGGAGAAGTTGATTATTTTACGGCACGATTTTTATAACTCGCTGTTGCTCTCTTCCTTAGACTCCAAGCAGTGAACAAGAGAAGACACAGTCATCACGCTTCCTAGCAGATCTGTGCACTGTGCAGTACAGTGATCCTAGATGCATGACTAAATGCGATCTGAAGAAAAGTGAAGTTTAATTCCCAGGTTTGGATCAGAATAAATATTTGAGGGATCTCGATATACCTGGATAGTTGTCATTGTTGTGAATGTCAAGTCCAATTATACCTGCATTTACTGGAGAATTTGTCTTTATAAGAAGAACATTGTGAGCTCAGCCGAGGGAGAGTGTGTTTTTGTCGAGCAGTTATTTGTTGCGGAATAATTCTAGCGTCAAGTTCAATACTACTCAGTTTCCTAGGAGTTTCATCTTGGCTAAAACGAAAATGTAGAATAGTTTGCCGAGTGGAGTTGTGGATACTTATGATTTCCAAATATTCAAGCGAGGATCAAATGCATTCTTGCTCTTAGCTGAAGTCTCTTGAATTCCAGGTGTATCAGTCTTATTTTTCTGTTCCCTCTATTTATTTATAACCTTTTCCTATAACTTGCAAGCTGATTTTCCTTATCCGGCCCTCTCGGGTTTATAGTCTGTTGTCCATAATAAGAGTTTTCAGCTTAGGATTTAGTGGAAGAAAGAAAGAAGTGTTAGAGTAAACGGTAAAGGCAGAAAGATATATTTGGTGCGCATAGACTTAGATCAAGCTTATTTATAGATAAGATACAGAGAGAGATGAGACGGTATGGTGCAGAAGACAATGCGATCAGAAGCTCCTATAATGAAAGTAAGGGATTGACTGGTTTTGGTATAACAGAGGGTCTCAGACAAGGGGGAGCGCTGTCCTCTTTAGTGTTTGATGTTGGAACAAGTGTAGTGCTGGGAGAAGGCAAGGTTATGACAGTGTGAGATGAGAGAAGAGGCGAAGTACAGGATAAGTTAGGTAAGAAAGCTATCGATCCGTCACCAGGTGGACTCGAACCACCGAATTGTTTGGGAACGACGGCTGATATATATATATATATATATATATATATATATATATATATATACATATATATATATACAGTATATATATATACATACATATATATACATATATGTATGCATATATATATATATATATATATATATATATATATATATATATATATATATATATATATATATATATATATATATATATATATATATATAACTAAAAGGACCTCATTCAAACTGGATGGTATCTAATGGAGTATTTATTCAGAAAAAGTTACAAGCTTTTTTGGACAAACAGTCCACGTTATCAAGTATCCGTACAGTGATTATACGGATACTTGATAATGTGGACTGTTTGTCCAAGAAAGCTTGTAACTTCCTGAATAAATACTCCATTAGATACCATGCAGTTTGAATGAGGTCCTTTAATAATTCTACTAATGCACAGAACAACTGTGTATGTGATAAAGTTAATATATATATATATATATATATATATATATATATATATATATATATATATATATATATATATATATATATATATATATATATATATATATATTTGATTCAAAGGTCATTCTCGTTGTGTGAAAATAGTTTCATAACACGTTTTGCCACAGCAATAACTTCAAAAAGAGAAATTCGTTTATCAAAGTGCTGTTGCAATATCGTGAGATCGTTAGTTGAATTGAATACACTGTTTGTCCCATTGTCAGAATCAAATTATCAAGTTTTGAATATCTGATTTGTAATAATCCATAATTTGCAGCATTGGAGTATAAACAATTTCGATTAGAGCCACTCATTTATTTTATGATTTCCTTTTGTTATAATTGTGTTTATGTATTTTGTATTTTGCGCAGGGTACTTTAGCAGCCACTATACTGATTGGTTAGATCACTCCAAATCGATGTGCAATTGAAACGATTTCAGAGTCAGCACTTCATTGTACACAGCATTGCCGATACTTAATTATTATTATTATGATCCTGTTATAATTTCTTTATTGACATCAAGACTTGACAGGTGTTTTGGATTGCAGAGTTGAGTTAGATAAAATCCTTTTAGATTAGTATGGGGCGCTTCCCGTTCGTTTAAAAACGTCTCGTCTTTCTTTCTGCAGCCACCGGCAAAGTGTCGGCTCTACTGGCCGAATTAAGATGGCGTCTTTTGCCTCGTTTGTAATTCACAGGCGAATTTCTCTTAATACCCGAATATCTGTCCAGCCTGGGAACTTGAATACATTCCAAACGGAAACTACGAGATCGCAGACAATAAGAGAAGACATTAATGGAACATAAAGATATTTTTCTAAAATCTGCTATAACAGGAATTGGAAAGAACGAAAGAAACTGCCAACAAATAAGGAACCAGTGTCGTTAAAGCCTAGCTTAAGGTCGAAGAGAGCTGATGTGATTACTGTAGAGGAAATAGAAAAATTAATAGCTTGAGGAATTACATGTTGCACTGGTAATTGCTAATAGATACTGGCCGCGAGAGAACAGGAGCAATGGGAACCGAACTGAGAAAAAAAAGAGTATTGTAACAGTACGTGAAAGGTATAGTATCACTGAGAGAGCGCCCATTGTTTTCAAACCAAATTGTGTGGGTTGTGCTTATTCAAATTTCACTGATTTCCATCTTAGAAAATAGGCAACGTTTTGTCATTAGTCGAGTTTTCTCCCTTAGATAATATAGGCAGTGAAAATAAATTATATTATGTAGATGCGAGCTTAAAAAACCTCACGCAACGCGCGCTGGAACCCGGCGCTGCTGTCTCCCCTACCCTCCCGATCCCCTACCTATCCCGCCCCCACCCAGGGCGGACAAACTGGTTTGCAGGGGGTGGGTGGCTGTGTCATGTCTCCCCTCCTCTCACCTGGGGGAAGGACAAACAAGATCCACTCGGATTATATTATTATAGATTCTGTATGTTGGAATACAAGATATTTTATATCGGCAGTCCCCTTACATTTGCCAGGGCTAGTAATTGCTCTCGGCCTGCCCTCATTCCCAAAGATTTGCTGAGAATGTTCTCAGAGGAAAATCTGTTAAGTTGAACAACATTGAGTCAGTTCAGTACTTGGATGGGTTATCTCGACAGAAATCCCAATTGTCTCCGAACATCAGACTGAACTCTCATGAGGTGCAGCATGGTGCCAGCGACTTCACCGCTTGAATACTTTCTTAAAACCAAACGTGTAACGCTTCTTGTTGCCATTCTTAGTCTAGGAAAAAAAGCGTGAAAATATATTTGTACATGGGAACGTTTTATTAATAACCATTTTAGATATGCATATCACTCCAAGCCTTTGAATCCAGATGAGTAACAATTGAAGAAACCTTTTCCTCTCGTGGTAGGGATCGAACCCATACACCTAGTACACGTAAGTCCACAGTGCTATCAACAAGAAATCGGTTTATATCGACTCATATGTTCTTATGTCTGTCGAATTAGGATACCTTTTACTGGCGCTGGGATGCATCCATTTTTATCGTTGTAATGTAGTTTCATCGTCTATTTATGATTTATGCTTTTTTCTTTGATTTCTCTTCTGAATTCTAAAGCTTCTGGCGATGGGAGTACCGGAGAGTGTTAGGAAATCGAGAAGCTCCACTGTCATATTGGCTATTCGAGGAATTGCTACCACTGTAAATGCCTGTATTACCATCACCAACGTAAATGCCACAGTAATACTTCCATCACATCATCATCATCATTATCAGAGACCTTTCGCTGAGTAGCGAAGTTCCCAGAAATTCCCCTCAGAAGAGATAAAGTGAGAAACGATCACGTTCTTCCCCGCGCTCGCCACGATCAGTTGTGAGGCGGCGGCGTGACTCCCTCGCTCTTCTTTCCCTGCCTGCGTTTGATCGCCTGAAATTCAGCACATCCCAAAATACTCTCCGGGTCAGGCTGAGAGTCAAGTCATGCACTGGAGTACGTTTTCTCTCGATCGTCGATATCTCGACGTTCATTTTACTATTATTATTATTATTATTATTATTATTATTATTATTATTATTAATTGGAAGAAACCCACAAGATTCCTGTGTGTAACTTGTTTATTGTAAATGTTTACATACACAGTGCTCAAGTTATACGCAGGAATCTTGTGGGTTTCTCTTTCCATCTTCAGAAGAAAACTGAAAGAAGCTTTTATTATTATTATTATTATTATTATTATTATTATTATTATTATTATTATTATTATTATTATTATCACTTTCTCGTGATCTTAAATGGAAAATAAAGTCGTAGTAGTATGCATGTATATTGCTATTTCAGCCTGGTCTTTGGGCCTTCAGCCATCTCAGGCTGTGAAGAGGCCAGCTTACAAGTTGGCGAAAAACTGAAAGTATACATGCATTTTATTACTTTATTATTATTATTATTATTATTATTATTATTATTATTATTATTATTATTGAAGCGTTTCAGTACAATTCAGAATGACGCTTTCGCTAATCTCTGTTTCTCTGAACCGCCTGACCTCTAGTACATAAGGGCTCGCGCTATGCGTGTGTTCCTCATCCAGCCTGTAACCAGTTGAAGAATTCGTGCATCCGTGATCGATGTCATCGGGGAAAAGGAAGGAAATCGCCGCATTCCGAGAATTGGAGAAAGACTGTGCTGTGCTGAAAGTCTGCGGCGAAAATTGCTCGTTTCTCTCGGGATAATGACTGGAATCAGAAGCGAGAGTTCACCTGGGTCGTGGAGGACTGTACTTCGTTTGCTTTTGGACCCACTTCGCGAAAGATTTCCGATTTCTTTGTCTAGACTTTAATGCTCATGAGATATATATATATATGTATAGTTTCTCTCGTAAATCCCGCCGCGTGCCGTAATCTCTGCCCCCTACGTGTTTGACCTTGTGTTCCAAAACTTTCAGACCTTCAGGAAGCCCAAACACACTCGCTCGCCCTTCCCGTGCCATTTCAGCCTGTCGAGCGCAGTTGTCTAGATCTAACTGAGCTTAATGAATAGTTTGTAATAGCTGTAACTATTTTTAACGGTTCCTCTTCCCTCTCCCCCCCCACGTTGCTATTTTGTGTTTGCCAATCAGGCTGTGCAACTTCATTTTGTCAACACAGTTTCATAATGTCGGGTTTTGTGGCTTTTCCCCGTAAGTATTACATAAGGTTGTAGGCTAAAGGCTTGGAAACTACTATATTTCTAGTACTGCGCCTGCGCAGGTTTGGGTCTTTTCATCCTTACTCGATTCCTCGGGAATATCTGTGTCTCTATCATCATCAAGATCTCGTATTTTATACTGAGATGGACTGTTTTTATACTGAGATGGATTGTTTGTGTTTAACCTCACACATTATTCCTAATGACCTCTCATGACATTTAGAATTTTGGTCGTCACCTTAGCCTCTTATCATCCAAATCTTCTTTTTCCCCTATCTTTTAAATGTTATATGAATAAATAACTCGAAAGTCGAAACTGAAAAGGGTCGGCAGTTCAGGCTTGGCAAGCAAGTTATCCAAATCCTCGTGAAGAAATGCGATATCATTTTCTTTATTGTAATTTCTGTTTCATTGAGGGGACGGGGTTCGTTTCATACCCAAGTTTTGGCACTCTTCATAGCTTCTTTAAACTCGCGTTAGAAGTTCCCTCTGCAGTTTTTATTCCTCTGACGTCATACATAAATATTCCGGCATCACAGACATTCCCAGGTACTTTAGTCTTCTTACGTGCTCCCCACGTCTCCTCAAGTAGTTCCTCGTTGGGCGAGTCGTTAGAGTTGTGGGCTAGCACTCGCTAGGCCCGAGTTCGAGTCTCCGGCCGGCTAATGAAGAATTGGAGGAATTTATTTCTGGTGATAGAAGTGCATTTGTGGCTATAATGTGGTTCGGATTCCACAATAAGCTGTAGGTCCCGTTGCTAAGTAACCAATTGGTTCTTAGCCACGTAAAATAAGTCTCATCCTTCGGGCCAGCCCTAGGAGAGCTGTTAATCAGCTCAGTGGTCTGGTAAAACTAAGATATACTTAACTTTTTCCTCGTACAAGTGGTTGTTTATTCGACCTCTCGCCACTTCCCCGCAGCGGTTTGACACTTTCATTGCTTTGTTACTTCACATAATACCTTAATGAACAGTTCTTTTTCTCCGTCACACAATGCGTTCATTATGCTTTGCAATCTCTGTGTTTTGTACTTGCCGTCGTGACATAATCCCATTTACACATACCTCGCATATTTTACAGTTTCGTTGCAAACACGGGAAATGGGCTGATAACCTAGTTATTGTATGACTGAGGATAATCAGTCGTTCTCTCTCTCTCTCTCTCTCTCTCTCTCTCTCTCTCTCTCTCTCTCTCTCTCTCTCTCTCTCTCTCTCTCACTTTTAGTTTTCTGTAAGAGAAAACTGTCGTGCCGGCTTTGTCTGTCCGACCGCACTTTTTTCTGTCCGCCCTCAGATCTTAAAAACTACTGAGCCTAGAGGGCTGCAAATTGATATGTTGATCATCCACCCTCCAATCATCAAACATACCAAATCGCAGCCCTCTAGGCTCAGTAGTTTTTATTTTATTTAAGGTTAGAGTTGGCCATAATCGTGCTTCTTGCAACGATATACTGTAGGACAGGACACCACCGTCCCGTGGTTAAAGTTTCATGGCCTGCGGCTCATACAGCGTTATACCGAGACAACCGAAAGATAGATCTATTTTCGTTGGCCTTGATTATACGCTGTAGCGGCTGCACAGAAAACTCGACTGCGCCGAAGAAACTTCGGTGCATTTTTTTACTTGTATTATTCATGTCTGCTGTTGTACATTTAAAAGAAACTTTTGAAAGTAAAAGGACATGTCCAAGCGTAACGACCCCTGAATGCAAGCGTTATTAAAATGAGTTTCGTTGACTTTACGACAATGACAAAAAGGTAATTATCAAGGTCACTTTTTTATAAGTTTGGTGTGTTGAGCGCAGGTGTGGATGTTTGTTAGTCTGTGCGTACATTTCTTGAAAGAGGTCGGTTTTATGCTGATTATTATTTTGTAGTTATTACGTTACTTTTGCGCAATCGCTTTCTGCGAAGTGACTAGTTTTATCTTTCTCCCAGGGAAAAGAAAAAAGTGTACTCACAATTGAACCATATTAGTTGTCTCCTGGCGATGAATCTTATAAATGTAATTGTGTAAATGAATGAAAAAAACTTATAAATGAATATCACATTACCACAGGTGAAAAATAAGAGACTTTATTTCTAAGCTATTTATTTCGTCAGTGGCTTGGAAATAAAGTCGAAACCGGTCAGGACCTACAGCCCGTCTCATATTTTTCACCTGTGGTAATGTGTGGTAAATTAATCACGCACAAAAGTGATTATAATCACACACACACACACACACATATATATACATATATATATATATATATATATATATATATATATATATATACATACAGAGAGAGAGAGAGAGAGAGAGAGACAGAGAGACAGACAGAGAGAGAGAGAGAGAGAGAGAGAATCCAAATTTTAGCACTGAGTTCTAGTGTTTCTCTTCCTTCCTGAAAATTCTTGGAGCCTTTCTCGTGTCAGGTGAAAGTAATCTTCCATTCGCACGGTTTTCTAAAGCTATTTTTGGCTGCTGCTTTTAATCACGGATTCATCATCAGCTCATCATTTCTAAAGTGAAGGGTTTGGGAATCCTGCATGTCCTTAGTCACTCTTCTTTGGTCCTTCCCAGGACCTTCATGCCCCACTGAAAGGATTTCCCGCTTATCTAGGTCACTGCCAAAACCCTTTATCTTTGCGTTGTTTCCAAGTGGACTCGAAAGATCATGACATCCCTTGACCTCCGGCACTAATGTTACCGAGTTTTTACCTTTTTCCTGTTGCTACCAAGAAGGACAGATCACTAGCAAGGAATGCTTCGGAAACTACGTCGTGTACTCTTGGATGATTTCTAAGTTCCCTGAAGTGAGGTCAGTTCTTTTTTGTCTTAGAACCGCCGTTGAAAACGGTTCAGGTTAACCAAATTGAACGTTTCTTAAAGTTTGCTTGGAAATGTTTTTATTTTTGTCTTCTCTGGAAATCTCTGTCGTTGCTGATCAAATCTTTTTCCCATGCATATGTGAACGGTTTCCTCGGATGACCCTTGACTGACAAATGAATTTGAGATCATCTCTTAATGGATTTATTTACTGCAGAGACGCTTGATTCAGCATCGGAAAGGGAAAATTTTAAAAATTCTGTACTCTTAACGAGCCAGGCAGAGAAAGAGTGCATCATTCATTCTTGGCTTGTTATTCTGTTGTTACTCTGGCCTTTATCTGCTAGGAGGCGCTGTACACCGCTCCCTGCCTCGAAGGATAAAGTTTTCCCATACTGCGAGGCAATTTAGTATCATCACCTCGTTTCCTGCATAAATGTATAGTGTTTTGTTAACTCAGCTGATTCTTTCCTCAGCTACTGTCTGCTTCTGATGTTTCTGCTGGGCCCCTCCTCTGATCTTCTGCTCTCATCAATATCTGTTCTTGAGGTCAGTACGTTCTTGCATCCTTTCAGGTGGTCAAGGCAAGTGGCCCAGATTCTAATCTGGAAATTCATGAACGAACCAGCTTCTCTGTGTGTGTGTGTGTGGGTGTGTTTGTGTGTATTTTTAGTCAAGTGTTCATCGCCGCTTCCTCTGGTAAACAGGCAGTTTACTCAACTCCTTCCATGGAAAGTAACCCACTAAATATTTCTGACTACTCAAAATTGGTATAAAGTTGCTCCGAAGACAGGTATCGTTATCATCCAGACTGCATCTGTAGTACTTTGTGTGTGAAATTAGCCAGGTTTGTTATGTGGTCTGAATGTGCAAGTCATGATTGGTTTATAGATGTCGGAGAAGTAGCTTACTGTAACCGCTGTTCTTGGTTTCCTTAACCAGTCACTGATCCTGGATTCCTTAACCAGTCACTGATCCTGTTTTAAGATATTTTAATGATAGAAATTACAGAAAGTCTGTAAAAAAAAAAAACCTGACCAACATACTCAGGGTAACAGTCATCACTGGAGCCGTGGAAAAGGTTAGATCGAAAGTGTAAAACCAGTAACGGCAAAACCGTGAGAAAATGCCAAAACGATTATGAAGTAATGGGTTTATGAGATAACCTTCCTTTCTGCTCCTTTCTATTTTGTCGTTTTCGTCCAACCTTGAATCATTACGTCATGTCGAGATTATGTAAAGGATGAATAAATTATTTTGTCCCTTTTTTCCTGGTGTATGTAGTTACTGAACATTGCAAGTCTGGAGCTAACGTGTTTCGGTATTAAATTGCATGTAACTATCAGTGATTTAGGTTAATTTTCTCTCTCTCTCTCTCTCTCTCTCTCTCTCTCTCTCTATATATCTCTATATATATATATATATATATATATATATATATATATATATATATATATATATATATATATATATATATATATATATATATATATATATATATATATATATATATATATATTATATATATATATATATATACATATATGTATATACATATACATTTATATATGCTTGTATATATATGCAAATGTAATTCATCATTAATTTTATGTATATTCCACAAGTATTAGCATACCAGCATTTCTTTCCCCCTTTCATTTCCCTACAAATGTCCTCTCACTAAGACAGGTAAATGTTAATTATTTTGCCGTCGCGCTTACGCAACAGTCATCTTTCCCCTTCCGAATTCCCCGTCATGTGCGAGGCCTCTTCCTTCCAAAACCACAACAGCCGTCGCCAGCTGAAAGCTCCATTACGGGGGGCTATACTTTTTTATGGCGTGTTGCGCAACGATGGCAGCTTTTGTTTTTGTTTACGACCGTAATGCAATACCGCGGCTTTTCTTTCTTCGCTTTCTTCTCGTTGGTTCCTCGATGCTTCTGTTCACGGCTCTAAGTCGTGGGCATACTATTTGAGTTGGTGCAATGTGTTGGCACCTATGTCAAGTTCATTTGCAAAGTTTATCTATTCTAATGTTTGTTCATCCTTTATTAAAGAATAATGTTACTTTTTCATACATTTCTAGTTCCTACACAATGTTTTTAATTTTCATTCCCTGAAGTCTTATGCAGTCAAATTTATGTTTTGTTTTCCACTCTTATTCCTCATAGGATTCACAGGGCATGTCCTCACTCTGTCGTTAATCGTTGCCTCTTAATTCCAGCATGTTTAATGTGGTTTAATCATTATTACTGTCTCTCTCTTTTTTAAATCATCTAACGTCTGTCCATCTCTCCCATCAGTGACCTTAAGCCTAGTCATCTTTTTAGCTTCTACAGCCTTTTCAGTTTCCTTTAACAATTCGGCTTTTAGTTTTCTGTAAAACTGTTGTATCGGCTTTGTCTGTCCGTCAGCCCTCAGATCTTCAAAACTACTGAGGCTAGAGGGCGCAAATTGGTATGTTGATCATTCGCCCTCCAATCATCAAACATACCAAATTGCAGCCCTCAAGCCACAGTAGTTTTTATTTTATTTAAGGTTAAAGTTAGCCACGATCACGCTTCTGGTAAAGATATAGGATAGGCCACCACCTTGCAGTGGTTAAATTTTCATGGGCCGCGGCTCATACAGCATTAAAACGAGACCACCCAAAAGATAGATATGTTTTCGGTGGCCCTGATTTTACGCTGTACAGAAAACTCGATTGCGCCGAAGAAATTTCGGCACATTTTTTACTTGTTTATTGTTGTCCTTTACTTCCTCTGCACTTTTCCTTTTCCTTTCTGCTGTTAACAAGTTGTGGGACAGTATTATTTTTTATTTATATTCTGTTCTGCTTTTTCCTGGTCGTAAATCCGCTTCAGCTATTAGTATTCATTATGGAGTGGTCAGTGGTTTTTCCAACATTCCTTTTATGGATCCCTTCCAATTCCTTCATTGTGCTTTTCTCTTTTTCCTCCGTGGGTTTCTGTATTCTGTACGAGGAATAGCCGCTTTCGTATGAAACAGTAACCACTTCCGCGTCTTCTCTTACTTCGTAATAAGTGATAGAATTTCCGGTTTCATCTTTCTGCATTTCTCCCTGTTATTTATTTATTTATTTATTTATTTATTTATTTTTTTGTATCAATGTTCACATTGCGTTTGTTTTGAGTTCTTTAATACTGACGTTACCAGATGCTTGTTCAGAAGCACTGTTTTTTTTTTTTTTTTTCAAGTTGCTATCGCAGCGCATATTTCGTTAAACAGTGTGCATTGAGCAAACTTTCTGCCCCTGATAGAAAAAAAACTTTATTTCTGCTTCCCGAAATAAACGATCGTTTTTCTGTAAAGAGCTGTTAGAGCGAGAGTTGTTGCTTAAATCGATCTGAAGAAGAGCTTATAAATAAATAATGATCGCTGCTAATTTTCATCATTAGAGAATCGCTGCTTTCTCTCGGTTGAAAGGTCGCCGTGCCGTTTGTTGCTGACTTTGCTCTGAACAAAGGAATGATTCGGTTTAAGAATTTGGCTTTTACTCTCTCGGACTCGTATGTAAAATGATTCATCTTCACCTGATGCTGAAATGACCCCTTGAAATAAATTTGTCTCTAAGGTAAAAGAAAAGAATCCCTGAACATGAATTACACATTTGAATTTATGCTCTGTAATCAACGAGTTCTCATGGTTGGAATATTTGTTCACTCATAAACTCGCATACCGATGATATACATAAATATTACATATGTTTGTATGTATATATATATATATATATATATATATATATATATATATATATATATATATACATACTTATATGAATGTTCGTGAGTGAACAAATATTCTAGTCATGAGAACTCGTTGATTACTGAGCACAAATTCAAATATGTAATTCATGTTCAGGGAGTCTTTCCTTTTATCTTAGAGACAAATTTATTTCAAGAGGTCATATATATATATATATATATATATATTTATCTTAGAGACAAATTTATATGTGTGTGTGTGTGTGTGTGTGTGTGTGTGTGTGTGTGTGTGTGTGTTTTACTACTACAGAAGTAATTTCGACTTAGCAATAAATTGACTTCCATCAGTAGAATCAGAAAGTAAACCAGTGGAATCTTTTTCATATTCAAACTTTAAAACTAACGCCTCAGGATCGCTTGAAATTTGGTGTTCCTTAGAGAAGCCTATTGGCACTCTGCGAATTCCTCCCCGTGAGAGTAGATCATCCTGGAATCCACTTTTAAGAGTATTAGAAATACGTCGGTGTTTTCATGCCACCTACGCGATTGACCCCGTGGGGCGGCGGTGGTGGTGCCGTCAGTGCACCTCGTGCGGTGCACTGTAGGCATTGCTAAAGGTTGTTAGCAGCGTTCCTTCGCCCCTAGCTGCAACCCCTTTCGTTTCTTTTGCTCTACCTCCTTTCATATTCTCTTTCTTCCATCTTACTGTCCTCCACCCTCTCCTAATAATTGATTCGTAGTGCAACTGCGAGGTTTTCCTCCTGTTACACCTTTCAAACCTTTTACTGTCAATTTCCGTTTCAGCGCTGAATGACCTCATAGGTCCCAGTGTTTGGCCTTTGGCCTAAATTCTATATTCAGTTCAGTTCAATTCCTACGCAATTGATAATGTATAGTTAAAGCATAGCTATGTATTTACCTGGAGTATTAAAGGATGCGCAAAGACTAGGGCTCCGATTTAATCGTCAAAATAACACGAATGAAGTCTATGTGCCGTACTGTTTCCCCTTGCAAAGGAAATCCAGAATAAGACTGAAATAGAATCCAGGAAAGCGGTTTCTCGCGGAAGCAGGCTTGGACGTGGGACGAGGCCTGACACTCAGAATCTAAATTTTGCGTCGCGTCTCGTGAAAAGCTAGTTGAGTTGAATTGAATACAGAATTTAGGCCAGAGGCCAAGCGCTGGGACCTATGAGGTCATTCAGCGCTGAAACGGAAATTGACAGTAAAAGGTTTGAAAGGTGTAACAGGAGGAAAACCTCGCAATTGCACTATGAATCAATTGTTAGGAGAGGGTGGAAAGTAAGGTGGGAGAAAGGAATATTGAAGGGAGGTACGTAAAATGACGAAAGGGATTGCAGCTTGGGACCGGAGGCACGCTGCAGAGAACCTTAAGTAATGCCTACAGTGCACCGCATGAGGTGCACTGTCGGCACTACCGCCGCACGGGGTGATAGGCTAGTTGAGTTGACAGCAGGACCGAGGAATGCATACTTAGTACCAAGGTCTAGACTCTAGAGAATAGTGTTCAGTCAAGTTGCGTCAGCGTCACATAGCGGTACAACCGCCGTCGATAGTGTGCGTATTGTTTTATGTTCATTGTTTTCAGTATCTTAACTGTCTCTTTTGTTGTGTTTCATTATTGTGTCGTGAATGGTGTGGTTATTTAATACTGCTGTCAACAATAATATTAACTGTTCGGATTTCATGGAGGACGGCAGTTATGACAAGTCACTGAAATTATTGGTGTTCTTTGAAGGTTTGAATGTTAAGATTTGGAATTTTACAATATCACCAATAAGTCATATGTTCGGTAATCAGCGCTGCATGTGTTAAGTTAAATAGAGAGAGAGAGATATCAAATTAAACATTCAGTAGCGCAAACTTTAATGAAAGTGAAATCTTCACCTGTTATTTAATGGTATATTGTGTGCGTATGTGTCTGTCTAAATTTACATTTGCACGTACGCACGGTGTCTAGACTAGAAAAGGCAGGTGAAGGTATGCTGCTTAAAGAAATACGGACTGACCTACCGACCGACAGATGGACCGACGGACTGACCGAATGATCGACCGACTGATGGACTGACGGACTGACCGACAGATCGACTGACTGATGGACTGACTGACCGACTGATGGACTAACCGACTGATCTACCGAATGACCTACTGCCTGATGGACTGACCGACGAACTCTCATCGATAAAATGCTTTTTTTTATTTTTTTATTCATGATTCCAGTGATGAAGATTTATATTCAGCCAGTATATATACGGTATACTGTATATCTCCATTGGAAGCAAGCATAGGTTTCCTAGATTCGGTGTCAGTTATTATTATTCTCAAAAGAATGATTTTTATCCCTGACCCTCACCCTCTGTTTCTCTTAGTGACATTTCTCTCTCCCTCTCCCAAAGAGAACGGAAGAGAGAAAGAAAAAAAGGCCATGACTACAGCGAATCGGTATGCCCCATTCCCTGCTCTTTCTCTGTTGTACTTCCCCTTTCTCCCTCCCTGTTTTGACGGAGAGGGGTCGTGGAAATAAAAGGGTCTTCGTAACTTAATTGATTTGACTTTACAAAATAAGTATGAAGATTATCAGAATATAGAAAACTAAGGAGAACTGCCCCGTGGGGGGTTAGTGCCGTCAGTGCACCTCGTGCGGGGCACTGTTGGCGTTACTTAAGGTTCTTTGCAGCGTGCCTTCGGCCCCTAGCTGCAACCCCTTTCGTTCCTTTTACTGTGCCTCCTTTAATATTCCTTCTTCCAACTTACTCTCCACCCTCTCCTAACAATTGATTCATAGTGCAACTGCGAGGTTTTCCTCCTATTACACCTTTCAGACTTTTGCTGTCAATTTCCGTTTCAGCGCTGAATGACCTCATTGGTCCAACTGCAGCTGCTTGGCCTTTGGCCTAAATTCTGTATTCAGTTCGGTCAATAAGCAGAACTGAAATTACAGTACACGGTACTGCTTTATTAGCACAGTAACAGTTTCGCCCAGAGGCTAACCAGTCATTTCGATGCCTCGTGCCTTTGGCTTCTGTTCTGCGTGGCTGAGTGTTGATTAGTAAAGTAAATGCTTCATAAGGGAATGATTAAACAGTGGCTTTCTCTGAGAGTGAGGTTTATCATCTCTTGGGAAGGGAAATCCATTGACTCTTGATCTGACGCTTAGACAGCCAAGCCCGTCTTGATCTCTTCGCCATGGTTAGGGAAACGTATCTCAGAAGCCGTCGTGATATCGGAAAGTGTTCATTGTTCATGTTTACGCTTCTTATTATGAATTTATAGCAATGGAACATGACTGCAATGATTTCTGGTTTTGACTTTCCTTTGCTCTGTATGCGATCATTCCATTGATAACTCAGTAAAGTAAATCAACAAAAATATGCAATAAGTTGAACTGTACTGTTTATCGAACGCCATTATCAAAATTACGCAAACATTTTCAGATCACTGGCGAGCAATCTGTATCCTTTCCTCCGTCTCGGAAAACCTGAATGCCTCTTGCTGAAAAATTCCTTATTATCAATGTCAAGTTTACCCTATTTTTCACGGTTTCTTCATTGTCGCGCCGTAATTGTTTTTACAATCACTCCCCGTAATTGTTCCTCCAATTACCGCCGCCAGGGATGCATGTCATTGGGTGTTGGTTCGTGTGGATGCCTCCTGCAGAATGCCTGGCGTGACTTTCCCGCTGTCGTTAATTCCCTGCTTGACCTTATTATTTTCCTTCTGAGGTTTCTCCTGTCTTTTCGCGTAATGATGCCACTCTCCTCCATTTGAGTGTACAGTAGTCGGTGAATGATCAGGGAATGACATTGTCTCTGTCTCTTCGGCAGGGTCAGATTTGAAAGAGGATTCGAGAACGTGGATGTCTATGTTTCCCTTGGTGTAGAGTTTTACAGACCTAAGGACTAATGGCATGAAAAGCTCTTCTACGGCAAGATATCACCACGTAGGGAAAACCGGGAAAAGTCCCCATTTTGGCTGTTTTTCCATATTCGTTTTTCTTCCATTTTTATAGCCCCAGCGTAACGTTTATTCCCTCCATTTTCTCCGGTAGCCTCCGTATCATCAGGTGACCCCCGACCTCCTTGATGAGCTGCCTGGAAAAAAAGGGGGTGGGGAGGGGACGGAGGGGGCGTTTTGATTGGTCGAGGGGGAAAGTATGTGATTGTGTTCCAGGCTCGAGGCGCGGCTCATCTTCGGCGCCGTGGAATGGATCGAGACTTAATCGCCCTCGGGTGGAGGAAAGGGTAGTGATTCTCGCACAAAAGAGAGTATTGTCTCTTTACGTTTTTCCCCCTTTTTGTCGAGGTAATGGACTCCTTTTTAAGCCAAGAGGTCGCTTAAAACAAGGAGAAAGATTATAATAGGAAGTCGGTGTTCAAAAGTTCGTGCATTTTCTCCAGTTAGCATTTTTTACTTCTTTCAAAAATGCCAATAGTAGTTTCCTTTCCGGTAAAAACAGACAATATCGGCTTGGGTAACATTGTGGGTGTACACATACACGCACTAATACACACACACATCTCTCTCTCCCTCTGTATATATATATATATATATATATATATATATATATATATATATATATATATATATATATATATATATATATATATATATATATATGTGTGTGTGTGTGTGTGTGTGTGTATGTGTGTGCGCGCACGCCTTTATGGCACACTATTATTCCCATGTAAAGCGGTAGTTATTGTAGGCCAGAAAATTCATTTATTTGTTTATTTCTATAGGCAAACACACAGGTGTATACACAGAGACAGAAGAAGTATAATTTTTTCATGTGTAGATTAGAATCTCTTTTGTTCTAACAGCTGCAGGCACTAAAACCTAGTTACTGGTTTTTTTTTTTTTGGTGGGGGCGGGGGTAGGAGCCAACCCAACCCAGTGCCGGTCCCACCCCCGGATAAATAGGGAGGGTTGGTGTCAGGAACATCTGCCAAAACCAATTTGACATGAGCGGTTTAAGATAGATACAACTGGAGGAGGCTCATGAAGAACAGCGACCCCAACTAGGAATCAAGCTGGAATACCCCGCAAGAAGGTAGTGCCGTCAGTGCACCTCACGTGGTGCACTCTAGGCATTGCTTAAGGGTCTTTGCAGCGTCCCTTCGGCCCATAGCTGCAGCCTCTTTCATTCCTTTTACTGTATCTCCGTTCGTATTCTCTATCGTCCATCTGACTTTCCATCCTCTCTATCAGTTGTTTCATAGTGCAACTGCTTTGAGGTTTTCCTCCTGTCCGGCTTTCAAACCTTCTTACTGTCAGTTTCCGTTTCAGCGCTGAATGACCTCATCGGTACCAGCGCTTGGCCTTAGGCCTAAATTCTATATTCTATTCTGTTCTATTCTATTCTTAAGCTGGAATACGTTAGTTTCTTATGCGTGACTGAGTGAAAGTTGATGTATTGTCTGAATCCAGTTCTTGGAAGATATTCATATGGACAGTTTCTGAACAAGGGATAATTTTTGCTTGCAGTGAATATTTCAAAAAAATAAGTAAATACATAAATAACGGAATTTCTTTAATGGGATTGTCATTTAGCTCGTGGGTTTGACAGTATCGCTAGCGGATCCAGTAGGGGGTACCTGGGCACGTGTTCCCCATGAAAAATAATGACAATAATATTGAAGATTTAGATAATAACATAAATGAGAAATATGAAAATGGGAACAAAAAAATGAAAAATTCTATTGTAGAAACAATAATAAAATTTTGAGAAAATTTTTATATGTTTGTATATTATACGTACATTTGTAATATATATATATATATATATATATATATATATATATATATATATATATATATATATATATATATATATACATATACATATATATATGTATGTATATATGTGTGTGTGTGTGTATTATACACGCACACAAACACACACACATGGAATTTTTCAGGATCCGCTAGTGGTTTGATTCACCTCTTTGCAGTTTGGGTTCACCCAATGGAGAAAATTCTGTGCTAGTATTTTGAAATGCCAATGTGTCTAGAAACCATTTTTACACGAGTAACTTTCTAATGCGATAGTTGAGTTACAGTTTTTGGACGTTTTTTCTCATCTAACTATAATATATTCAGTCAAGTAATTATGTGAAACGTATGTGTTTTAACATGGTATAAAGTAACTAATTGTACATGAATCACCTGCTAAAATGTTTATTTGTACAGCTGTATAAATGATTTTTTCAATGTACAGAATATATAATTGTTGCATATTCAGTAACATCTAAGTCACGTCTTGTAGCGCAATCGTTTAATGAATAATTTCTACTTAACTTACTGTAATTCCCCAATGCAGTCACCTGTAGTCGTTTGTATTTTTTGCACAATGAAGTGTTTCTCTTGTAATATGGCATTTAAAGCCTAAAGTAAAGGAGTTGTCCTGATCAGGATATTGTTCAACAATGTGAGATGTTTTCGTCATATAACAGTTATTTGCCATTTTCATTAGTTATGTTATGAACAATAATGTAGGCAAGGACCTTTCTTTAATTACAAAGCCATCTCTTTTTTTTTTTATAGTACTGATTTGAGTTTGGTGAGACATGACTGCATAACCTGTATAATGAACCGTTTACCCTTGATTTCGTCCAGCCCGGGACCAGGTGTTCTTAAGTGTGTAAATTGAAGGTTAAATGGGCCTAATTTTCGAAACTGTACGTAACGTCCCTGAAATCGAGACCCTTATTTTACAGCCTTTTTCATCTTGTGAGTACAATTACAGTAATAAATATTGGAGAAACAAATCCACGGTTATGTGTGGATACAAATATATTCAAAAATAAATCTCTACAGAGAGCTGTCGGGAATCTGTTCGATTGAAAAGGGGAATCGACAGATTCCAGAAAATTCTCTGTAGAGATTTATTTTCTAAAATATTTATACCCATACGTAACTGTGGATTGGTTTCTCCATTTTAAGACTCATGTTGCTATAAGTATATTTTAATATTATTAATGAGAACAGATTTTTTTCTATTTTATAGCTGTTCTGTATTCTAGAATGAAAATAGTTTACTATTGATAAGGATGAAATAGTATAGAAGACAAAGCTCCATCAGTGCGATGTGGACAGCTAGCCAGTGAGACACCTGTTCAACGTTGGTTAACAGTTCAGATCTCATTTAATTATTATTATTAATATTGTAGTAATTCAAATTCATTTAGATGAGTTGTCGTGCTTTTAAGTTCTTGTTATTTTTCGTTAAGGTTTTTATACTTATTAGCTACGTTCGTGTTTAGAAAGTAAGAAAGTTTATATCGTCTTATTATCTGCGAGAGACGACTGCTTATACTTAACAGCATGTTCTCTGCTAAAAACTTAATAGTATATTCTTTGCTAAAAACTTAATATCATCCTTTGTTCTTTTCGCTTCAAGGATCTCTCTTTCTCTCTCTCTCTCTCTCTCTCTCTCTCTCTCTCTCTCTCTCTCTCTCTCTCTCTCTCTCTCTCTGGAATAAAAACGTAATATAAAAGTTCACTTCGTAAGCGGAAATAGAAATAGAAACAGAATGACTAATAGATTTTTCTTGAATAATTGACAGTCACTCTCTCTCTCTCTCTCTCTCAAGTACGCAGAATTGTTGGACACAGATACTCGAAAATTACTTCGTGTGAAATATTTATTAACAGTGTTCGGTAGCAGGATTGGCACGAGGTATGGGGCTTGCAACCTCATCCCTGATTATAAATTCATGAACTGGGAAGGCATCCACCATCTGTTGGCTATGGAAAATCTGTTTAGGTATGAAGTATGGTATGAAATTGGTTAACAATTATGAATTTGTGGATAGAGAGCAGTGTGTGATGTTTATCTATGATACAGCGGTCATTAATGACAGTACAGGGTTCCCCACAAAAAATCTGGAAATTTGGTACAGTTGTTGTTAACAGAAACATTGTTAAAACAATAACACCTTGATAACTGCGGCATCCTGGAATTGAAGAAAAAGGAATTAGAACATTTACATGTTAGTTAATTTTTTTTAGTTCATTGATAAAGTAAAATACGTAATTAAAATGCGTAGTGTAAATCTAAAATTTTCTGGCTTTTTGTGGGGCACCCTGTATATGAAAAATGAATATTCTGGTAAAAGAGTTTGAAAGCATTTGTGAGAAGGGAAGAAAATAGGTCGAAGCTATTGAGAACAACTGTTTTCGCAGTGAAGTGGCAGAAGGAGAACTGATTCTTAGAAGCAAACATGATCAGGAGCTTTAGAGTCAGACACGAAAATATTTTTCCAGAGTTGTACTAAGGCGGATGTGTCCTCATTATTCGTTAACCTATTCTCGTTCCGTCGCGCCGTTAATCTACTTGCTTCTGGTTTTCTTCGTTGAGTAATTGCTGAAATGAATAAACGTACATTTTTCTTTGTCAGTAGAGGCGTTGGGCAAATTTGTTTCCCTATTTTAAGAAGTAAAAATTGCGCAGTCGAGTTTTCTGTGCGTCGTATAATCAAGGCCACCGAAAATAGATCTATCTTTCGGTGGTCTCGGTATAATGCTGTATGAGCCGCGGCCCATGAAACTCTAACCACAGCCCGCTGGTGGCCTGGCCCATATCGTTGCCAGACGCACGATTATGGCTAAATTTAACTTTAATAAAAATAAAAACTACTGAGGTTAGAGGGCTGCCATTTGGTATGTTTGATGATTGGAGGGTGGATGATCAACTTACCAATTTGCAGTCCTCTAGCCTCAGTAGTTTTTAAGATCTGAGGGCGGATAAAAAAAGTGCGGACGGACAGACAGAGCCGGCACAACAGTTTTTCTTTTACAGAAAACTAAAAATGGTCATAATTCGTATGATTTATTAAATGTCCACTTTATCGAAAATAAAAAAAAGAGATGCAATATTTTGGGATCATTTTTCTAAAATGAATTTTGGTTTTTTTCACGAGAGAAAAGATAACAACTTGTAAGTGAAATTAAATAACCCGAGTTATTTGAATCCGTAGTTGATTCCATCCGCATGAGCATGAGAGCGTTTTGCGGCCTCCTCCACTTGGGACATCCCCCCGGGGGGTCATTTTATAAGGCCAGCGGTGCTACTTAGCGGAGGGCCGCTGTCTGACGTCATACCCAGTGTGACATCATCGTCATCATCATCATCATCATCATCATCATCTCGAGCGCCTAAGACTTTCACTTGTGAAGGCTGCTGCCATGAGGTGGAATCCATTTGCAACATCTTCGCCTTTCTATATCCTGTTTGCTGTCTTCTAACGGTCGTCTGTAATTGCGTTCATTAATGGCTAATTGTATATCGAGTCGGTGTTGCCATTCGTTGCTTAACAGAGAAGTTAATATTTTCAGTGGCGGCTGCAAGTGATTTATATTCGGCGTATTATTTTGCACAAGGAATCAGGTAGCCAGTCATGTCGATTTTTTATCAGGCGTTGCACATTCCTCCTAATGGATTTCCCTGTTAGATTTTATACTTTCGAAAATCCACGGATTCGATACGACAGAGGAATTGGTTGACTGTGTATCCTGCGTAAAATGTACCCGAGACAAACATTTTGTATTCTGGTATCTGCATTAGAGAAAGTTGGCTACACTCTCGGCTTACTGATATGTTTCGTGTCATGTGTAAACACTTTCTTACTTTTAGAGAGAGAGAGAGAGTGCCTGTGACATGGACAGGCATTTTTGCATCAGGAGAAAGAGAGACCGTATAAATTCTTAGAATTTTAAGTAGCTTTTCAAGTAATATCTGGGAACTCCACAGTTCTGTCGCTATCAGTAGAAATATGCCAAGAATTCGCTCTGTAGTCATAAAGGGATCTCAAGACAAAACTAGAAGAAACGAAATGGTTCTACAAGCGGAAATGGAAATTCTCTCTAGGCCAAATGAAACTCGGATGGAATCGTTCTGGTAATTCGAGTCTCACAATGGCGGGAGTACTTTTGATTCCACGTTTCGTACTTTTTTAAGAGGTTTTTATATAAGTAGTCGTCCATTTCTTTTCATCTAGGTACTCCTGGGTATTCATTGTGTTCGGTAAAAAAAAAATTATTTATAACAGACAAAAAATACGTTTAGTCTTGCTTTCATCGTCTGGTGGAGGTTTCAATGCCAAGAATGTTTTTCTTATGAAAAAATGAGAAAGTTTCTTTTTTGTTCATTTCTTCCGTCGGGGTCTTGAAATGCATATAAGAAGAAGGGGGGGGGTGGGGAGGATAGGTCGAGAATAGCTTGATTTATATTCGGGAATAAAATTTTACAACAGCCTGCTATTTATGGCTGCGTAAACTCTCTCTCTCTCTCTCTCTCTCTCTCTCTCTCTCTCTCTCTCTCTCTCTCTCTCTCTCTCTCTCTCTCTCTCTCTCCCCCGTTTTGTCTTCTCATTTGGAAAGGAAATGAACAGACCCACAAAGAAAGTCACGACAGAGTTCGATGTTCAGCATGACAGGAACGATGTTAAACCGGAACATGGGAAGATAATTTGTAAAAGGCAGGTTATTCCATGATACATAAATGCAAAAGCGAACACAGCTTCTAGTATTAATGATTATATTCTGGAGGCTTTGGTCATAATTAGCACTTAATAATAATGCAGTTGCGAATTAATGGTTTTAACTCTTTGCATAATTACTGTAGATTTTATAGAAAGAAATGAGCTCATCGTCCATCATACTACTTTCATTTACATTTTCTAGTAGAATTCCCATACTTAAGAGAGAGAGAGAGAGAGAGAGAGAGAGAGAGAGAGAGAGAGGGTTCCTTTCCAATACGTAATCTCTCATTAGGACTTTTATCAGAACGCTTATCTTTTTTCCGCGTTCCCCGAGGTTCCTTTTGAGGGCGCACGCGAAGTCGTAACTTTCTGCTGTCGACGATGTTTGGAATCTGACCTGACTTCGTTTTGACCTGGGAGGAGGGGCAGAGAGAGAGAGAGAGAGAGAGAGAGAGAGAGGGAGAGAGAGAAACCTCTTTGCCTTGTCGTGAAATCGGCCTTTGTTCCAGCGTAACCTCACCCTAGGTCACCTTACAATTTGTCATTATTGTGTACGAGCGCGTTTGTGGGTTGCTGCATTAAGGAATCATATCATGGGCTTATGGAAAGAGAAAGACCCTGTCACCCTTCCCCACCCCAGGCCTCTGTTGGCTCCTCCCACTTTTGCTCTCATTGCCCCGCCCATCTCATATTGGGAGCCCCCCCCACTCCCCTCTCTCACTCCTTCCTCTACCGAGCTGTGTCTTAGTCTTTGTTAGCGAGTGAAAGTATTTTGTAAAAGGTCCCCTTTGGGGATGTATGGGGACGGGTCTTGGGGAGGAGAGAGGCGTGAGGAGGGACTGGGGAGGAATGAGAATGAACGTGTTACCGAGATGGCGGGACCTCAGTATCACATCACTAGTAGTGAGCTGTGGTTGTTCTTATTGAAGTTGCGACGGCTCTTGATCTCTTGCGGTTTCGAGACAAGAAGGGGAATATCTGGCGAACGAGGCTTTTGGATACTTTGTCGTTAGACCCCGCTGATTAAGCCTTCCTCTGGAGAGAAGCTGCCAAGCCGAATTTCTTCAAGACATACCGACGGCTCTTTCACAAGTACCTCTCGCGTACGCAGGATATTGTACCGTACCTGGAAACGTTTGTTTGTGTTGTATGAGGACGGTCCGATATTCGTTCTTTATCCTCTTGCTAAAGGAACTTTTTCAACAGTGACTTATTCAGTGCCTAGGAATTTCTGCAAGGAAATACAGATTCTGAGACGCAGATAATATCGTCGCCAACAGGCTGTGCATTTATCTGTCGGGTTTTCTTTCCAAAATATCTCCAGCATAGACACCTTCGGCTCATTTCGAAACTCAAAGGTAAGAATCCTTTATCACTGTTTCTGTGTCAGTTTTTTAAAAATTATTTAACGACAATGCACGTCATGTTGATGTATATTGAATAACAGATACAATATCTTTTAATGAACCAGTGATGTAGTGAAGGTGACATTAATCATAATGAGATTTGCATTTGTCACAAACATTTGGTAACACAAATATATAATATATATATATATATATAATATATATATATTATATATATATCAGTGAATTATAGTACAACACACACACACACACACACACACACACACACACACACGTACATTTATATATATATATATATATATATATATATATATATATATATATATATATATATATATATATATATATATATATATATATATATATATATATATATATATCAGTGAATTATAGTACAATACAAAACCTGAATGACTGTGTAAAATGGTAATGACTTTCTTAACCTGGCGTTTACTTTGGCCTTCTCTGAAACTCTTCTCATGTGCTGGATGCTCGAGCAAACGGGCGTACCATAGGTCATTGTCACGATTGCATACAGATTCACTTCCGACCTTGTCAGTCTTGCTATAAATTCTTCCATGTCTGCTTCAAGACCAAGTTGTCTATTTTTGATTGGATTAAGTCTTGCTCCACATCGATACACCGTGTTCTTCTTTCCTTCTACTGAAGAACTATAGAAAGGCCTTCCTGTGAGTCTTGTTAATTCCGATGCTGATAAGTTTTAAGAGAGGATGTAGCAATGCTTTAGAGCGATTTACATCGTAGATTTTTATTGATGTTTTTGCAAGTAAGTACAGTAGGTACTGTACTTGTTCGTTAAATTATCAACGTATTTTTTAGTTATTCACTGCTTCTGTTCTGTGGAAGCTTGCTTTTTAAAGTCTCATGTATTTTAAGCCATTGTTGGATGGATGTTTGCTCATTTTAGAAGTTGGTATCCGGGTGTGTGTGTGTGTGCGTATGTGTGTATACCACTAATAGTTTTCGGATAATGAACGCCACGCTATCAGAAAATCCTAAACAAGAAAATGCAAAGCAACATTATGCATGTGCAAGTCCTGGTTAATCATATTGTCGGACAGACCATCGGTTTATCATGATGTAGTAGTATATTTTATGTTGGAATTTTAAGGTCACATGAAATTAAATGTACCGTATAGTTAAAAGCTGGTCAGTGCGTTATTTTTTTGATGATTCGTTGAAAACCGAATCGTAGTGAAAATGAAGTTGTAAGTCCTGTACAAACCAACGTTCCTTCTCATTGAGTCTTTCTGGATCAGTTATGAATGCTATGTTTTTAACAGACTTAATTTTGAAACATTCCTTTTCCGGGTCTCTCGTATTTGTTAGTTGCTTTTGTCAGGGTTTTGGTTAAAGCTTACACCACATTCGTATACCTTTTAGAGATGTTGAATAGTTTCCAAAGACTGGTTTTTTCCATATTCTTTATAAGTGCTGCTTAGTTTTTCAAAATACTTCTTTTTGAAATTTACATCCTTCGTTATTCCCTACGTTTCTTACTGTTACCTCTCAGCATCGCGGATATTTCCCTGAGTATTACGACTAGTTCTCGATGAGGTAGGATAGCGCTGAATGACATCATAGGTCCCAGCGCTTGGTCTTTGGCCTAAATTCTATATTCCAATTCAAATTCGATGGGGGTAGGTTTAATGCAATTTCGTTCAATGGCAGAGGTTCTTCTCCTCTTCCGCAGTAAATCATTTGGATCACTGAAGTCTCTGACCTGAATTCACGGAAGAGGGTTTGACTGAAGCCCATGTAATGCCGTGGGATGCCTATTTCATCTGTTTGTGTTTTACGTGTCTGGGAATCTTTTCGTGCTGGTGGTACTACCATGGCTCCATCGAGAATGCTTGCTTGTGGCGGAGTACAATTTACATTTGAAGTTTGTTTGTTCCAGTCAAGAAGACTCGAGAAGGCTGTTTGCTGTAAAAATAGCAGAATTATGTAAAGGGGCACAGATACGTATGAGACTCGGAAGGGAAGGAGGTATCCCTTGTATTACACGATTTAACCCGTGAATTCGGGTTAAAGAATACACTGATCCTAAAGCTTTATAAAGAAAAAGAACACATTCGCATTAAACTCCCTTGATCAAGAATTAATGTTAATATTTAGAAATAACACTTAACACTAGGGGCAAAGGCACAAGGTATATGGAACGAGGGATGCAGGTTCCTGAGGTAAGCAATTTGATGAGCAAGCATAAGAATGTAAGCTCTACATCCCAGAACAGTGTTTTTCTTTCAGTTTTCGTTTTGAAATTACTCGATTGCATAAGTTCATTATCTTGCTGCTCACAACCGTACACACACTAAACACACAGCTATACTCAGGTGTTACCTTTAGAAGAGTGTCAATTTAGCGCGGAATTTTTTTCATAAGTTTTTTTTTTTTTTCGTCTATAAGGTGGAAGTAGTTTGGTTGTTAATATTGAATCTGGAGGTGAAATTGTAGTCCTTTTGTATTTCCTATATATTACGTTTTGATGTACAATATTGTATTTTTGAGATTAATAGCTTCTTTCTTGAATTTTTTTACGTTTAGAATTTAATCGTGAATAGATTTCTTTACAGCTGATTTTGTTATATCTTGAAATTCAGTAGTTTTATTTTAGTCATTCGTAATTTGTCGGAAGAACGAAAGTATATCGGAATTTTGAGACTTCCAAATATGACAGTACTTAATGCAGGCTGGTATATCTGTACTGTCGACTCTGCAGTTTGGCTAAAGCATTGAAGTCGGTACATGGTCAAGTGGTTTTGGTAATAAAGTACAAATTTTCAGTAAAAACAAGAGAAGAACGCTCTCTCTCTCTCTCTCTCTCTCTCTCTCTCTCTCTCTCTCTCTCTCTCTCTCTCTCTCTCTCTCTCTCTCACACACACATACATATACACATACACACACACATTCCTTCTCTCTCTTGGACAATTATTTACTTTGATTGTTAAATGTAACATTAATTGAACATTTTTCCATTACCTCTGAGTAACATAAATTAAGGTGTAGCTGACTGTGCATATTTGTGAATGCTATGGACACTGAGGAGTTTTATTTGGTAGGCTGGATGCTCGTAGAGTTTGTAATAGTACTTCCTCTTCCTAATTCAGGAAGAAAGAAATTATAGGTAAATACGTAAAAGTTAGAAATTATAACGTAAAATAATGTTTCTGCTGTTTTTTTAATGCTGTACATTTAGACAGCGGCATTGGTTATTTTAATGTACTGATAAACATATACATGCTAATGGACGTATAATGTTTGCTTACGGAGAGAAAAAAAAAGGTTTGTTTGAGTTTGCCAGAATCTTTCATAGCATTGGTTGTATATAGATGTTTTAGTAATTATCGGTTGCAACGAAATTGTTTAAGGAATTAGGGAGTGTTCCTGTGTGTACTAAATGTGTTATCAGTGTATCATGAATTTTATGGCAAACTCCATAAAATTCCCTCCTTCAAATCTTCACTTCTCTACGCGCATTTTAATGTATTGCATCATGTACGATGAATAGCCAGAATATATTATATCAGTCTTCTCAATGAAAACAGAATGATCATCATCTTATGACGGATAGACCGTCTGTAAATGATCTTCAGTTTGTTTCCACAGAATATATTTTGATATAATATACCTGAGTTCACTGGGACTAGCAGCCTTGTCTTGTCAGAATTTAGTTTGGGGCCTGTAATTCCTACTTTCTAAACCAAAATCCTACCAAACACCTTCAGTTGTATACTAAGTACAGTTTCGATGAATGGCCTTGAAAGGAACATTTGTAACTCCCCCCGCCCCAATATTTTCCCAGTTGCAAATTCTCTTACACTTCTTGTTTGGGTCCTCTTCTGCTCTCTGAATTGAAGGTAAGCCTCTTTCATTGGCCTGTCCTGTTTATATTCAGGGGACATATATCTATATATATATATATATATATATATATATATATATATATATATATATACTGTATATATATATATATAAATGTGTGTATGGATATATATATATATATATATATATATATATATATATATATAAATGTGTGTATGGATATATATATATATATATATATATATATATATATATATATATATATATATATATATATATATATATGTATAATTAATTAATTTTATGTATAATTAATTGACCCATGACCCAAGGTCATAGAAAAGGTCACAGGACCTACGAGGAGTTATATAATTCCCTTTGGGTGTAAGTTATTTCCGAGTAAAATGATTTATTTGTGGCTTATTATATGGGAGTATAAGCATGTCAGGCATCTACTGTTGATTGAGGCAAGAAAACTATTATATCAGTGACTTTTTCGTAGACCTACATAGAACACTTAATAGTATTTCGTCGAAAACCCATACATACGGTGCGTCACTCACCTCTTTGTGGTCTATGCACTCTCAGGTTCCCTAGATGTTAAGGCCCTTCATTTCAAATACCCCTTGTACACCGTCTGCCCAACACCCTCTTGGTCGTTCTCTCCTCCTTTCTCTTGGAATTTCCGAATTCAACACTTTCCACTGACTTGTCGTCCCTCAGTCTTTCCACATGATCGAACCATCTCAGAATACTGTGATCCTTTCTTTCACGTTCACTAATGCTTCTAATATTTTTACAGATCTTCATATTTCTCACCCTTTCTGTTTTTTCATAATACCACATATGTTGTGTAAACATTTCATCACAAACATTCAACTCCCTCTGCAGTCCCTTCATACGGTACAACCTTGGCTTACTTTGGCATTTCAAGTCTCTTTGCATTCTTTTGCATCGTCCATTTTAGTGACTTCCAGATAAGTTTATGAGTCATCTTCCACTCTTCCACCGTCAGTATTAAGATTCATTGCTGCTGCTTTCTGAATTGTATTTGCCCTCTTAACTGTCTTCTTCCACACATGTATACTCAATTTTCTCCTTTTTTAAGCACTTTCAAAGTAACGCACCAGTTTTTGCAGTTTCTTCTCATCATCTTGAATCGCAACTGTATCATCTGGAAAATCAGACGTTTCCCACTTCGTTCATGTCATTTTTCCATCCGATCTCTTTGCACTTACATCTACTGTCCTTTCTCTGAATTATCCCATCTCTCAACCCGTGAAGATATTAGACAGCCATGAAGACAACGTACCCTTGTCTCTGGCCCATTATTTACAAATACCAGTCAGTCTCCTTTGCACATATTTAATGCATGCTTTGCTTACATCATTTTCATGGTTCTCAAAAAACCTACAGTATCTGCCACATTGCTTTTCTATGAATTCTCTTGCAAGCTTTCATTAAGTCCATTTATGGCAAGTGAAGCCTTTCCCTTTTTGTATAAGTATCTCATAACAAGCATTTATCCACAGACCTCTTCCTTGTCTAAGTCCACAATTTTCCCGTATCAGTCCTACTGTAATGTGTCGTACTTAACCAGAATCCTACCAAACATCTTCCTCGGTATACTAAGCAATGTTTTATTTCCATAATCCTGTCAGCATTGTCTATCACCTTTACTCTTGAATTGTCAGTCGCCTTCACTATAATACAAAGGAGCAATTTCCTCCTCTCACTCTCACCTTCAGAACTTTTCCCCCGTCCAGAATTGACTTACCCATCCTGGGCAGCCACTCGGTGTATATGTTGACTCTGTGCTGCGGCACCTCACTTCTAATACGGTCTTGGTGTCTTACCATCTTCAACCTCTTAATTACCCTCCAGCATTTTCAAATTCGCACGAACATCTTCCACTATCGCATCATTCAGCTCTGCCAAACTAAAATATTTCACTTTCAACAACTATTCAAATAATAACTCTCGTCATAAACCCAGGACTGCATTGATTTCAGTTAGCATCTCCATTTGCATCATTTTTTATGTAAAGACACATATATGTAAAGATATATATATATATATATATATTATATATATATATATATATATATATATATATATATATATATATATATATATATATATATATATATATATATATATATATATATACACACATACACACACAGAGAGAGGGCAGAAGGTGAGAGAGACGTTTACAACGTCGATATTTTCATGAATTTTCTGGAAACGTAAAATTAGTCCTATCATCAAAACGGCATCATAAGAGTGCGTTTCCTTGCGAATGTGATATCTCGATAACCAGCTTCGGAATTCACATAAGAAAAAGTAACAATAATAAGGCTTTTCGTAAATTATTCCATTGTCTACAACAGATAAGTCTTAATGATCCCTCTTCCCCGCCCCTTTTTCTCTCTCTCTCTCTCTCTCTCTCTCTCTCTCTCTCTCTCTCTCTCTCTCTAAAAGTTACCCTTCGCGTAGAAAGAAAAGGGAGAGAGGGATAGAGATCTTTGCCCAACAAAGGGAACATTAGACGCGCACTTTCTCCGATAGATTTTTTCTTCTCCTTTTTCTTTTGCTATCAGCTGACAACCTCGCATTCCGACTCTCTCTCTCTCTCTCTCTCTCTCTCTCTCTCTCTCTCTCTCTCTCTCTCTCTCTCTCTCTCTTCTCTGCATTCGAACATATTGTTGAAAGTTATTGTATAATGAAGAGAGATTATGGTTCTTTGTTGAAGTGAATATTAACACATGCTCATACACAAAATATGTGGATTTTAAATCATTTACCTATCTAATAAGAAAAAAGCTCAGTAAATTTAGAAACGAGTTAAGTATATTAAAAGGGGAAAAGGAAAAGCGATTAACCGAAAAGAAGTCTCACAAAGTTTATTTTTTTGCATTTCATTTTAGTTTGCATATGTGCGGTTGGTAAGTATTAGTTGACTTTATTTTATTATTATTATTATTATTATTATTATTATTATTATTATTATTATTATCACGAGCTTCTTGACGCGCGCTGGATCTCGGCGCTGCTGTCCCCTCCTACCCTTCCAATCCGCTGCTTACCCCCCCACCCGGGGCGGACAAACAGGTTTGCAGGAGGAGAGTGGATATCTCCCCTACCCACCCGTTCCCCAACCTACCCCGCCCCCACCCGGGGTGGACAAACCGGTATTATTTCCCAGAATAGTCTTTTATGTGTATGTTTGTCCATGTACATATTTGAATATAAATGCTGTATACAAAAACAAATGCTGTATATGTATGAGCATGTATATTTTATAAATCCAAGAATTAGTTCTTGAGCAGTCTATGATTAAAATGTTACATAACATAATTATGGAGAGACAAAAATGTCAACTGCCAAATAATGGTGCTGACTGAAAGGTATGTGTGAATCCTTCCTAGTCTTTGTCACCGAATTCATGAAGGTTTCACCGGCTCGTTGGAATTTTTCGAACACCTTGATAAAATGTTTAATATTGACCGCTGTGACTTCGCAGCCCATTATTATTCATAGGAGAGAGAGAGAGAGAGAGAGAGAGTTTCGAGAAGGTAGCTTTGGAATTTGCTCCTTTGGGGGTCGCGGGGTTAGGAGGGCGTGGCTGTAAACGAAGGCAATAGCGCACCACCGGCCGGGCAAGGCGAGCAACCATGGGCATTGAAAGAGGACATGATGAGCTCGGGCTGAACGGTGTTTGGCGCGGGCTTGTGCGCGCGTCTGTGTGTGTGTGTGTGTGCGCGCGCGAGAGAGAGGGAGAGAAGGAGGGTGATTTTTAGGAAGGGGGCGGGGGCGTTAAGGGGTCTGCTTCCGGGTGAAAGTTGCCCGTCGCTACCACCCCCATGAAGATTCAAAAGAAAGGACAGGTACACAAGGCCGCTGGTTCGGCCTTTTCAACCTTCTCTCGTTTACCCCCTTTTTTTCTATTTTTTTGTCTACTTCAGAGTGCTGTTACAGGGTTTGGAATGTCACGTCGACCACCCCGTTTAAAAAACCTAAGTTGAAAAGTAAGCGTTCATTTGTAAAGTAAGAGATTTTCCTGAATGGTAGGTAAGTTCGAGGTGTGATTTCTTGCCAAATAAAGCGCTCATTCAGGTTTCTTGTTGCTCCTTGAGGGGTCTTGCTAGGGGAGGGAATCAGGTTTTCGGTTCGGGGACATCGACTGGCTCCTGTTTCTGCAGACATTTCAATTGTATTTCATTTCCTTTCGGTGCTGCTCCTAGTGGTAATGCTCTTGAGAAAATGTTATCGTTTTCTGATGCAATTCAAGAACCAAGTTGCATATGTGCTGTAGCGTTTGTCTCCCCATAAAACAGTTGACGAATTAACTCCAGCTCACATGTGCAGGACAGGCGTTTGCCTAAAACGGACACCACTTTCTCTTTTCTCTAAACTTATCAGGTTGAAGAGGTTTGTGGATATGCAGGTGTTTAACCCCTTTTCCGGCCCTGTAAGGCAAGGGGTATCGCGGAGAACATGGAATTCATCCTCTCGTTTTGTGAAGGAAATTCATTTCTGAAGGCTCTTTTACCTTATTGCTCTGGGAATATCCGTCTTGCTTTTGCCCACTCGGGACAGTTCTCTCTCTCTCTCTCTCTCTCTCTCTCTCTCTCTCTCTCTCTCTCTCGTCCAAAAAGTTAGAGATGACGAGAGCGGTAAAAATGTTTGAAGCATGTTGCTTTTTTTTTTTTTTTATTCATGTTGTTATCGTTAACTATTTGTCACCTTCCGTCTACCTTCAAAAATCGTATGCATGTACAACACACTGCCATTTTGATTTTCGAATATGTTCTCAAGTTTTAGAAATAGGCCACTCCCTGTAGGTATTACTTCCTGGTGGTTAACCTTTTACCACCGTAAGAGGAATCAAAACCCGACCAAATGTTTTTGATACGAAGCGAGAGCCTTTGGGGACCCTTTTCAATTTGATCTTTATTGTGCGGATTCAGGGTGAACCTCAAACATTGGGATCTATTAAACTGAAGTCATTTGACACTGCAAATTGGCTGTAATGTTCGTTAACTTGGTAACCCATTTTTTGTGCCTCAGCACACTCTTGCGGACTGTTGTGTGATAGGCCAGGAGCTATCCTTGGTCCTAGCAAACGGCAGCAGAGAGCTGTACCAGCTCAGCAGTGGCGCTTTTTTTTAGACTGCACCATTCATATATAGTATTTTAACAGCAGAATGGAAAATCATTATTGCTGAGAATGCTCAGTTTTTAACAAATTATGATATTTTCTGAATTGTTACGACATTTTCATGTAAATCTCCGGTGTTTTCTGTACAATTCGTGCACTCAAATATTAAATTGTATATATATATATATTTTTTAAAAGATTCATTAAGTAAAATGTAATTTAGATTATATTAGGTTTGAATAGGTGAGGTTAGGCGTGGTTACGTTAGGTTAGTTATAAGTCAGCCGCATGTTTACTCCAACACCGTTGAGTTTACCTTGCTTCATATTATACTAAAGGGGACAGTGGTATCTGTAGAAGCGTGTCGAATGTTTAATTTTACAGGGTTTGCCCTTAAATTTTTGGCAATTATTAGCGTTTCCAAGTATTTTGTATAATAATAATAGTAGCCTACTTTAGTTTCACACACACACACACACACACACACATATATGTGTGTGTGTGTAGATACCCAGCAAAAATAATTTTATTATCTGTATATGTATCCAGCAAATATAAAACAAAACAGTAGTTTAAGTTTATTGAAGGTATCCATATCTGTATATCTATATATATATATGTGTATGTATATATATATATATATATATATATATATATATATATATATATATATATATATATATATATATATATATATATATTATATATTTATATATATAACGTGACAAAGAATGAAAGATAAAAGAACAGAACGAAAGCAGCCTACTTTCCCTTGACCCATGTTGTAATAAAAGCTCCTGATATGGAAATTTGTGTACCGTTTAAGGGTTGCTTGACGGAGCAAGAGACTGTGTTCTCATGGCGCAAGGATTCACCAGTCTTTCTAGAGCAAAACATTCACGTTTTCATCGACGACGAACGGAAGAAAAAATGGAAAATATCAACGCAAAACGATGTTGAGAGGTTCAATTGCTAGGAATAACTGTGTCTCAGTAGTAGTGGTTATTCTGCTCTTGTGGACCTGTGACTGAGACCAGCGGTTCCATTTGAGGAATATCGTGATGTAGTCCCTGTGAGGACGCCAGGATTCGGGGAAAAAGTAAATATGTCGAGAGCTAACATTTCCTAACGGCAAAAGGAATTTATTTATAAATTCGAACAGTCATGGCCACTGGTTTTCATTGACATGCAGAGAAAACATGCGCACGCACAATCATTCAAGTACATTTATATATATATATATATATATATATATATATATATATATATATATATATATATATATATATATATATATATATATATATATATATATATATATATATATATATATATATATATATATATAATCTCATCTACACGTTCGCCAATTCATGTTGGAGTGGTCAGCTTCCGAAGTCACTGCTTCTAGCAAGCATAGTTGCGATGCGTTGCTTGCCTCACGGCCCACCCTGCGAATGTCCCGAGCACTTACGTACTGACGTCAGCTTGTTTTTCCTGCTGGTCACAGGTCTGAGTGCTGGACAGACCCGTCTGTGCTCAGCTTCCTTAATCTGAAGTGAAAATGACTTACTTAGAAATTCTCTGCATCGGTAGTTTGAGTGTGATGGGTTCTAATCTGTGTAGTTCTGGAATAGATCTCTCTCTCTCTCTCTCTCTCTCTCTCTCTCTCTCTCTCTCTCTCTCTCTCTCTCTCTCTTTCCGAGGCCGCCAGCAGTGAATTGTTTTTATATAAAGCCGCTGTTTGAATTTTGGAAGAAACATCAACGCTTTCTCTTTAAACTCCCAAGAAGACTGGTATTATGCACGTGCTTGCTTTCTCCCGTCAGATCCCCCCCTAATGGTGTGCTGTCTTCGATGAGCGCTCAGAAGGCGTCACTTGTGGGCGTCTTTATTTCTCGCTGTATATCTCTTTGGCTGCGAAAGTAAAAGGTTTCGTTGACTATAGTCTTCGGATATTGACGCGATATTTATTC
>NC_089790.1:13072500-13135000 GCF_040412425.1 Macrobrachium rosenbergii
GTTTGTACTTTTCGTTTAGCAACTATACCAAGCAGTGGATCACGTAGAAGTTACCAAATAGTCGATATTGACTATGTAACATAAATAACAATTTGACCCGAAAATTTTTTTTTAGATTTTGGTCAAGAAAAGTTTTAATGTTACATTCAGTAAAGATGATTATATTCACAAGGTCATATAATTATGGCTCCTTAATTCAGAGTTGGTTCTCACAGTTTTGTGCACACAGATAACTCAGTGAATGGACCTCTAAATGAAGGGGATAGTTTTTCATGATAAAAGGGATAGTTTTTCTTAATGAAAGGGATAGTTTTTCACACGTTCCTGCCAAGGAAGAATGCCAGGAAACGTGGCAAGTTCAGAAGTAACAGAGATAGTGAGGATGAGAAAAATAACATGAATCGTTTGACTGGCCAAGAGTCTTAGACGTTTTAATGTTTAATGTTTAAATTTTCGTCTTTATTGTCTTGTAGCACAATGATCCCAACGTTATATCTAACTTTATTTCGTTCTTGGTTTGGAGAACTTGTCTTTTCGAACGGATTTATTACGTAGTGGCCATTAATATTACAAATACGTGTATCTGGTGAAAGTGGCTAGTCGATTCCAATTATTTTCTACAATAAGTACATGTCCACCTAAAATAAGGTCTGGTACGCTTTCGGGCTTGACGCCCCCAGCTCTCTCTCTCTCTCTCTCTCTCTCTCTCTCTCTCTCTCTCTCTCTCTCTCTCTCTCTCTCTCGTCGACTAAGCTTTGGGGCGTTGCCTTTGTTTCCAGTCTCCGCAGGTTACCCAGAGCTGCGTTGAAATGGAGGCAAGTGGAACTGCGACTGATCTCACCTGTTTTTAGGTAGAGTGAATTTGAAAACTGGAGAGTTTTTTATGGAAGTTTTTTTTTTATTAGCTTCTTATTTACAGTTAATATTCTTGAACACCGTTCATTAATTTTTTTTCGTTCCAATTTTCATTGGAGGTGTTCCCGTGAGCCCAGGAAGACTCGAAAGATTATTATTATTATTATTATTATTATTATTATTATTATTATTATTATTATTATTATTATTCATACTGTGCAAAATTGCATGTGAAACCAGCCAGAAAGAGCTTGAATTACATTTTATAAGCGCAAAGTAACTAAACCAAATGGATCCATCGAGCATTCCTGCTCAAGGCGTGCGCGCTGTTTGGTCGCCTCAGTTGGAGCCAAACCAATGACCATCACGAAAACATCAAGCAAAAGCAAAAGCATCGCAGCCTGTCTTCAACCTCAGAGCATCAGCGTCAGCGACAACTCCAATCAGCGTCATGTGAGATCTTCGTTACTTCTCCGTTCTGTCAGAATCCACGAGATGGCCCTTTTAAAAATCTACCGATTTGGAACGCCGTGACTCTGCAAATCAAGGCGGAAATTGAAATCTTCCATCTCTCTCTCTCTCTCTCTCTCTCTCTCTCTCTCTCTCTCTCTCTCTCTCTCTCTCTCTCTCATTTCTTCCGTTCCTTTTCTTCACAACTGGGTGCTCCGACGCGCCATCGCTATCATTACCAGACCCTGAGCGAGGAGCGTACGAAGGTGTCCGTAAGCGTAACAGACGTACGCTCGAACAAACGGCGGAAGGAGAAAGTTCGGCTTAAAGAGTTGCAGCTGCAGCTCTAGGAGAGAGAGAGAGAGAGAGAGAGAGAGAGAGAGAGAGAGAGAGAGAGAGAGAGAGAGAGAGAGAGAGAGAGAGAGCTAGGGTGGCTGTGTGTGTGTGTTTTTTTTATGCAGTTTTTCTTGTATGGCATCTGGTGACTATTGTCAGGATGAATGTTTTGGATCTCGTACGCTGCTGATGTTTTCTGGCACTCCACACACACACACACACACACACACACACACACACACATATATATATATATATATGTGTGTGTGTGTGTGTGTGTGTGTGTGTGTGTGTAATGTATATATACGCATGCTTGTGTGTAGTTCGTGTTAGCCATTATTTCATTTATCTATGTAAAACTTGTGACAGTATGAAATGTATTATACACAACACACATACATATATATATATATATATATACATACATATATATATATATATATATATATATATATATATATATATATATATATATATATATATATATATAAAACAACCACTCATGCTGTCTTAAGCAAGATCTATGCAGATTTTCTGCCTTTGTTCGGCAGTAACAGTTCAAAATACACCAGGGCTTATCTCCTTCCAAGTCTGATGAGCCAGTGAAACCATGTTTTCATCGGGGACAAGATTGTAGCCATTTTTTTTTATGTATATAGTATTTTGGTAACAAGTGAAAGTCTAGATGCGTCACTAGGTGGCCAACTAGTAGTCATTGGTCTACTAGCGCTATTTGAAGTATCAAAGAGGCCTGTTTCATGTGAAAGGGAATTTTGTCTTCTCGTTCTCTTTTAGCTTTTGAAGCTCATTGGGTCTACGGCCCATTGGCGCCTACTTTTAAAAAAGTTTTTGTTTGTTTGTTTTTCGCTTTGTATCAGCCGCTTGATAGCGAAATTGCGTTTATCTTTTACTATCTTTTATTCATGGATGGGAAAATAAGAGGTTTATATTAACAGTGTTCGAGAAAGAGTCACTGATTTTACCGAACAACTCCTACAAAAAACACAGCTCCTTGTCGCTGGTAAAAACTCAGTGAAATTTGACTTAATTGTGGTAATAGTGTACAAAAATAGGAATGATTTCAATTCTGGCATTCTTTGGTAGGCGGCGGGGTTAAGCGGATTTTTTTAGAAGACGCCCAATAAAAGAATAAAAGCTATTCATAGACCTCTTTGACGTAAAAATGAAGGCCATCTTTCCTACATAAATCGATCCTTTTGTGGAAGAAAATTCTTAATACGGTAAAAGCCCGCTTAAAGGAATGAAATTGCTATCCGAGAGTGCAGCCAGTTCAGCGAATTGTTATTTTCTACAACGGTTAACAAGCTAAACAGACTAACATAAAGGCAGGTAAATCGTATATAAGTATAATTGAGCAGTCAGGATGTTTAGATTTCTAAAGAACTTCCGCTCAGGCTTGTCTGCCGAGAGGCAGTAGACTTTCGAAGACAAACTTGAATAGGCGGTTGTTTTGTTGTCGATCGTTAGGTTTTCTTGGTGGATTTTGTCATCTGTTTAATCGCCAGGTTCTTGTACTGAAGAGTTTTACTTCTCTTTGCTCTGTTTCCTTATTTCTTACAATTTGTCCTTTTTTGTTGGTGTGTTTTTAGCCTTCTCCATATTTATATGCGTATGTTTGCAGTAGTAATAACCAGTGAAAAGAAAGATGTTTCTTAAAAATATTGTTTTAAGGCATTGTTGTTTTGCTTTGATTATCATTTTCAGTTTTATATAAAGGAGGAAAGATTGATGGCTGACAATATCCCTCCTGCAGTTATTCTGTGGCAAACATTTCTCCTCTATTATTATTATTATTATTATTATTATTATAGGAAACAAGATATCACTGCCTTTCGACAGCAGCGTCTGAAGTGCCAGTGATGGTCTAATTGTTTCATGAAATATCTGGTTTGCTGCTCAAAGTATTCAAGAGATGCCAAATACGTTAATCGGGTTACTGGAACCGGTTTTCTGTTAATGGAGTGAATCTTGCGTTTCGTGTTTTGAGAGAGAGTGAAAGATGTGAGCTAGTAACGACTGTGTGTATATGTATATATATATATATATATATATATATATATATATATATATATATATGTGTGTATATATATATATATATATATATATATATATATATATATATATATATATATATATATATATATATATATATATATATATATATAATATATATATATATATATATGTGTATATGTGTGTTGTGTATAAAACATACAAAGGTAAATAATATTCATGCAGCAGTTTTAAACTTCATCTCCATATCATACAAGACTTAATTTTGTTGATTTTAATTTTTTTATTGAGTCATGGCGAGTACTTGGTCCAGGAGTAATAATGGACGTAACAACGTGCTATGCTTTCCATGTGATTTTTCCGTTTGTCTTATCTGTGATGCTTATAACTCATCAGATTCTAATTACACCTCATATACCAATTATGCAGTACGATGTGTTTTGAGGCGAGAGAGACTGAGGGAGAGAGAGTTCTAATGATCAGTTATCTTGCTGGTGTTAAAATTATTACTCCTATTTTCATTCACACACACACACACACACACACACACACACATATATATATATATATATATATATATATATATATATATATATATATATATATATATATATATATATATACACAGTATATATAATAGTATATAATATATTGGGAGATTGAATGTTTACATGTTTAAGTTGTCGTTCTGCGTAAAATAATTAAATTTGAAAGTGATGATAGAAAATACAATTCCTAGAACATTGTATATATGGAGATTTTAGCCCGGCTGTCACGGTGTGCCTCTCAGATCTCAGCATCTGGGATTCAAAAGAACAAGAAACAGTCGGAAATGTCCGCCAGTGAAAGCAGTCCGCCTCCTCCCTCTCAGTTATATACTCCCGAATCTCACGATAAAACAATATCAGTTGGCAAAGGAAGAACATGTGTGGCGACGTTTGCGTACTGTACATCCGGTACTGCTTGGCTTCTTGGAGCGTTTTGCTTTTCCGTCGCTTATTATTCGTTTTCTTTTTTTCCCCCCGCCCTTGTTGTGCCGCGAGGGTGCCTTTTGTTCTTGCGTTGTTTTGATCTTCTGTTTATGAGGAAGACACTCGTACATTTGCGTAAGGTTTATTTTCAAATTTCTGATTCAGATTCCGTCGTCTGTAGCTTCACGTTGAGGTTTTCGTCTTCTTCGAATTCTTCTTAAAGAGTTTGGAAAACTGCCATCACTCTCTGCTGGAAGAAGACCAAAGAACTTCATTGAATACTCTTCTTTCTTTGTACTGATTCTTCCTTGGGAATCATATATATTTCTCCTAAGTGAACATACGGAAATGGAATTAGTAATTTTTGTATATTTTTATTTGTCTGTTTTACACACACACACACACACACACACACACACACACACACACACACACACACACATATATATATATATATATATATATATATATATATATATATATATATATATATATATATTACTAACAGGACTTGAGAATGAGGACTGTTTGCCTAGAAAGCTTGTTGTAACTTTTTTTGAATAAATATCTCCACTAGATACCATCCAGTTTGAATGAGGTCCTGTTAGCGATTGTACTAATGCACAGAACAATTGTGTATGTGATGAAGTCAATATATATATATATATATATATATATATATATATATATATATATAATATATATATATATATACTATATATATGTCACATATATATACATTTATAAAAATAAATGATGTGCGTATTGATTTTAAATGCCTCCTAATAACATTATTCCGACATTTACTTTAACCGACCTCTTGCCGCAGAGAGAAAAGCACGTGAGTAATTTGGACGGATCTTGACGCTTGACCTGGCGGTCGGTATGAAAATGGCTTGCCTCAATTTCTCTCCCATTTTGGATGTATTTACCCGCGTTGTAGAAACGTACATGTGTACTGTATATGTGTACATGCAGTATAGAAGCAAGTGTATATTTATTTACGTCACATGCAAATGAGTATGTACATATTTATATATTTATACGTTCCTTCGTAGATAAACCTGGTAGTCGCAAACATGCACATATAGTCTAGTACATGTGTACGTATTTGTGTTTTGTATCTCCAATGTACACAGTTTTGTAGTTTTTCATATTGACCATACGATAGGAGGGTGGAAGAACTATTTTGACGAAACTAATGTTTTAACGTGAAATGTCATTGTAGTGGTAATGATTAAATATCTATATATATATATATATATATATATATATATATATATATATATATATATATATATATACACACAATATATACTGTATATAATATAATATATATATATGTATTGTATATATATATATACAATATATGCATAATGTACAAATATATATATATGTATTATATTATATATATATACATATATATATATTTTATAATTTTGTGACTGGTTGACACTGGTCTGGATAGAAAGTTGGTTAAGGAATTGTAAAATTCGGAAATTGTGATTATGTGTTTCCTCTCTATGGGTTTTCGCCAACCATAAGGCGAATTCTTTTTCAAAGATCATGAATCTTGCAATCTTTAAGGTTGTAAAAGTTTTAGATAACTTTTATATTTTTTATTGTTTATGTCACGATCAAACATCAATGATGATATTCATATTAATAAATGGTTCAGAATTAGGGCCAACGTCCATCAAAAATACGAAAATGATAAATGCTGCAGTAACACCTACGTACATTCAACACTACGTCCCACTTCCTTCAAGGAAATGGGCCTTTCCTTCCGGAATTCCGTACAAAACAGCAGACTTGGACTTCGATGTTAGTCTTCAAAGAATAATCTGCGAAATAGCGGTAAAGTTCCGAAAATTGTAATGGTTTAGTCACATTCCCAAGAAGCGCAAAATAATGAAGGTCTTTCCCTCCAGAGAAACGACAGACTCTCCGACTGACCTGAGGCGCCGAGCTTCGTCATGTCTCGTTGCTCCATCCCTGACAGTGACCTCTTGGCAGAGTGCAGGTATTCAGAACGCCAGAAATTAGGTGTCAGGGGTGAATGCACATCCCTGACCATGATCCGAAGGTGCAGAGACAGGCAGAAAGAGCGAAGGGGAGACGGGGAGGGGATGGGGTTGGTGTGACTTGGTACGGGGGAGGGGTGTAGTAACAGACACGCATGAGTGTTTCCAGTATATAAAAAGATGAAATCCAGGCAGAAAAAACATTTTAACCACGAGATCATGTGATATATTTTTAGGCTGGATTGTGGATGCCTTTGTTTCGGACGGGGGAAAAAAAAGAGGAAAGGCTGAAGAGAAAACGAGCCGAGAGAAAGAGAAGGTCACGTGGAATCGCCCAAGTAACTCCTACATACAAGGGGTCACTCAGTCAAGATGGGATTCCCTCGATCTCCGCAACCCCCTTCCCCTCTGAGAGAAAGGGGACATACTCCCCTGCTCCCCGAATACCCCCAAGTGAGGAGAGGGCGGATAGATACCTCCTCCTCCTCCTCCTCCTCCTCCTCCTCCTCCTCCTCCTCCTCCTCCTCCTCTTTCACTGTTTCTCTCTTTCCTGCCTGGCCTTTCACTCGAAGACCTAAACGGCATGATCCACTCTCACCTGCCCAGTTCTTGGGCATCGGGCCAAACGACACTATACTTATGCCCACATGCCCCTCTCCTCCTCCTCCTCCTCCTCCTGACAGCAGAAGTATACCAGGAGAAAGTATATTACACCGAAGTGACATTGGATACAGAAGAAACCGATGGAATTGTATATTAGATTTCAGCGCGGAAAGAGGGCGGTAGGAGAGCGTCGAATCGGAATGCAGTGGGTTGGTGACCGAACTGAGGCATAAAACTTCACAAGAGTAAGGAAGGAATGACCTGATACCCCCTTCCAATTATTTGCATAGAGTATGAATGTTATGAAAGCTACCAGATCATTTGAGAAAATATGAAATCATAAAAGAGACACTTAGAAAACTGAAAGATTTGAGAGTCGGTTTAATTTAAGATTTAAGAAAGAATGCTGTGTTGATTAAAAGTCTTAAATAGTACTGACGCCTGCACTGCGGTGACATCATAAACAGATAGAAAGTTCATGAGATAAGCGGTAAAGATATGAAGTACGCACTTGGTGAATGACTGTGCTTTAATTTTCTTTTTTTTGTCACTGTTCATTCTGGAAGATAACGTCTTGATAACCGTAATAAATCTGAGATACCAATAAGGATAACTATCTAAGAATGCGTGGGCATTCAAGTCTCTCTCTCTCTCCGGCCGGCCAATGAAGAATTAGAGGAATTTATTTCTGGTGACAGTAATTCATTTCTCGGTATAATGTGGTTCGGATTCCACAATAAGCTGTAGGTCTCGTTGCTAGGTAACCAATTGGTTCATAGCCACGTAAAATAAGTCTAATCCTTCTGGCCAACCCTAGGAGAGCTGTTAACCAGCTCAGTGGTCTGGTTAAACGAAGGTATACTTATTTACTTATCTCTCTCTCTCTCTCTCTCTCTCTCTCTCTCTCATTTCATAAACGTTTTCACCGACGGTCGGGTCAACCAGCTGAATGCTAGAATTAAAAGCTCGTAAAGACGTTTACGGCTTTTGCCTGAAGGAGGTTGATTTTCACGTGCGCCTTCTGTCGCTCGTCCGCACATTTGACAGGCGACGCGGGATTGGTCCGAAACATTGCACTCAGTGGGTCGCAGTGGCCAATGAGAGCTGTGCTTTCTATTTCTGTTCCTTTCAGCCAGTCTCTTAGAAACAAATTGGTGTTGCTGTTATTTGCTTTGTGGAAAACTTGAATGCGAGGTTTAAGTATTCAGTTCTGGTTTGTAGTGGTTGTATGTCATCTAGTATATATGTGTTTGGTTGATAATTAGTAATGTTTTTTTGAGAAAGGAAGCTTCAGTCATAATTCAGCTTTGACTGAAGGAATATGACGACGCATTTGGACCTCAGTAAAGTAGCAAACGAAGATCGTTCATATATTTTATGTTTCCAACAACGTGCAATGCATGTTGATGACACACACACGCACACGCACGCACAACAAGATGTATTCTTAAATACGCTTTTTATCGCAGATGCCTCGTTACGTGCTCAAGTGCAAATAGCAACAGAGAACACTGTTGCAATTTCTCCTTAGATGATGGTTTGAGGGTGGTTAATGATATGTAGCAGGAGAAAAATGGGTCCCATCAGACCCCGACGATAGTTTTTTAATCCCATGCTTTGTGTGGAGAGCAGCTGAACATCTAACACCACTCTCTCTCTCTCTCTCTCTCTCTCTCTCTCTTTGCATTTGCTTAATGTTTATTGTATAATACCTAACGCACATGCATAGATGCAGATCTATATATATACATGTATATATTTGTATGTATGTATGTATGTCTAAGTATTTATAGATATAAAATGTGTGTATGTTTTCTTTATTTACTGTTGTCTGTATTGTCGCATGCCAGACAACCAGTGACCTATATTTAACGTTTTCCTGAGTCGAGAATTATAATATTTTCATATTTTTGAAACTAGAAAGTCGTTACTTAAACTGCAAGCATAATTGTTGCTAATCCAGAGGAAACAAGAGAGAGAGAGAGAGAGAGAGAGAGAGAGAGAGAGAATTACTCCTTCAATCCCAAAAGAGATTCCTGCTGCTCCCATTCGAAAGGAAATAAGACGCACAAACAGACACGAAGAGAGAGTCCTTTGATGTGGGCCCTCCCTCGTCGCTAATCGACGTCACACGTTTGTATTCCAGCCCCAGAATGACAAGGGGGTTAAATGCCTTTCGTACTGTGGCAAGTTTGCAGTCAGTGCACCGTTTTATTCGGCCAATGAGCGTGGCAGGGGTCGGGCTTTTGACTCGAACGGAAGCGCGCTTTAGCAGATTGTCGCAGTGAACCGTCGATTGCTCTCGTGAAGGCGATCGGGGAAAAGCGAGTGCTTTCTTTCCATTTTTGCCGTTTCCCTTGACGAGTATCAGTGAAATCGGCGTTGAATTTGATTTCTATTGAATTTTTACTCTTTTTCTATCTTCTGCCTATCTAGATTCAGCCAGCATTGTGCTGGCACGGGCTCTTGCTCTTCAGCAGCCCGTAACATACTCTTTTTCTCATTCAGGTAACTTGTTAAGAACTTCACACCCAAAAATGAAATATGATCGGCGTGTGTGCGACGGTGTGTTTTCCTTCTGTACCTTTTTAGGTAGCCAGTGAACGGTAATATTGATATGCCCCTCAAAAGTTAACGTTATGTTTATGGTGGAGTTATATGGCTGGATAATAATGGTTTTAGGCCTATAGGAACGCTTAAAAATGTTTATGAATGTTAAACAGGTCTGCGTAAAACCGTACGGTTAACGCTGAGTCCATTGTAACCCTAGTAAAACTGTGGGGGGAGAGAGAGAGAGAGAGAGAGAGAGAGAGAGAGAGAGAGAGAACTTCTAATGTCAAGTAGCGATTGCAGGAAAGGAATCATGCATTCTTCCTTTTATTATTATTATTATTATTATTATTATTATTATTATTATTATTATTATTATTATTATTATTATTCTGAGTTGATGAACATTATTAGGTCGTGATCAGTATTTTTATTATAAATATTAATACTCGACAGGAAGAAACTTCAAAATCCGATGCCTATAAAAGCTAAAAATTTCACGTACCTTCTCCATTAGGCTTGGTGACGCCACATGGCTTCCTTTTTAGGCCTACGAGGCAAAGTTGCCACATACGTACCGTTTCCTCGAAAAATATTCTCTCTCTCTCTCTCTCTCTCTCTCTCTCTCTCTCTCTCTCTCTCTCTCTCTCTCTCTCTCTCTCTCTCGTCTTTAAGCTCTTTCCATATTGGAAATATTTTAAAAGGTGTTTTATATTCATACGTTATTTAGCCGTTGTTGATGTCATATTATTATTGTTGCTGTATATTCGCAGACTACCCAATATGGAAGTATAAAACTCATTTATGATACATATACAGTATAAATAAAGGTGCTGTAGAATTGTAGGATTTTTTTTTTTTTTAGATTACTCGCAAAATCATGTAGCTTGTATATCTGTCCTCGAAATATATATATATATATATATATATATATATATATATATATATATATATATATATATATATATATATATATATATAGAGAGAGAGAGAGAGAGAGAGAGAGAGAGAGAGAGAGAGAGAGAGAGAGAGAGAGCAGAACAATAAGGTAGTCGGGATGCTCTTCACTATATTATTCAGTTAAGTTTTGCTTAATTGATTGGAGTATTTGTGCCGTTATTTATGGCTGCTCGATTTTCTTGGAAGCCTCATTTAGCTTAGTCGCCGTACGCCGGAAGGTGACCATAGAACTAATGTTGTCAACCCACGGTCTGTGACATTAGCCGTGTGGAACTGCCTCAGAACTATTGCCTTACTAAGACTTGTGTAGTAGTTCCCTTGAGAGTGGAGGGTCCTCTCAGGCTTTCATTTATCGACAAAATCCAGTTATTTTCATGTATTGAGTTTTTTAATTCGCCTAATGTTTCTCTCTTCTTTTTCTTTGCTTTTATTCTTCAGCTCATTTCATAACAGTAATGATAATTTGTCAATATGAATAGCCCATGACATTTGTCTGCTTTCAGATAATGAGCTGCAACACGATTATCCTATTAACATGGAATTCACTTCATCTTGGGATTGGGTTACACCCAGGACCCACTAATACCCAAAATGACGACTTATAAACGAGAGGAGTATCCGCCTCGACCAGGATTCGAACCATCTCTTGATAGTTAAACTGAATACTGTCAATACCTTTCGTGTATCAGTCCTTGAGGCATAGGTTTGAATCCTGGTCACGGTAGATGCACTCACCATACTATAAACTTCATTTGGGTGAAAGTTATTCCTGAGGTCACATGAATTCGATATTAATATTTCCCAAGCTGTACATAATTTGAAACTGAAAGCAAAGAAAACTGCAAACAAAATTATAACAAACAAAGATTAAGAAGTTACCTCTCAATTTAGAATAGATTCTAATTTCAAGAATAAAGGTAAAAATAGTCTGTGCCAATTTTATGAGATTTGAAGAAATTATAAATCGAGACAATATTTATTCATTTGAACATGCTTTGAAAATATCTTTATTTTTATTCGCAAGTCGCCAATCGTAATTAATTTGTTTTTTATATACTCGTAATATCTGGTTAGTGTATGCTGTATTTATTTTATGGTTCTGCAACTTTGAAATATTTTTTTACGCACTTAGATATCAAGGATCGTATCGTATTTTAACTTATCACTCTAATAATAATAATGTAAATAATATAGTTTGTGCTCTGCTTTGCGTCTTTGCGTGCGAAGAAAGAATGAAGTGTAGAAAAAGGGACTGTCTTGAAAGTTGGATTTTACTCAAGACTCAATTCCATGTTTCATGAATTTATCTTACAGACGTCATCTTTAACTAATACATACATACATATATATATATATATATATATATATATATATATATATATATATATATATATATATATATATATATATATATATATATATATATATATATATATATATATATATATATATATATATATAGACACACAATCACACACCTTTTTATATACTGTGTATATATATACACATACATACACACATTATATTATAGATATATATATATATATATACATATATATATATATATATATATATATATATATATATATATATATATATAATCACAATTCTGATTCCTTACCTCCCCCCAAGAAAAGAAAATCGAATACAGACTTGATGAAATTGGAATAACGAGGCGCCACTTTGCCGTGGTTGAAAAACAGCGCAACTTTCGCCGTAATCTACTATTTCTTCGCTCTCGCTTTCTCTCCTTTCCTTTCTCCCAAGGCGGCTGCCTTTTCACAAGGACGCTGGGTCCAACGCCAAGGCCGAGAGAGAGAGAGAGAGAGAGAGAGAGAGAGAGAGAGAGAGAGAGAGAGAGAGAGAGAGACTGGTTCCTATATCATCAAGCCCCTGAAGGAGAAATCTTGGAATGGAGCCCTCTCGGCGAAAGGTCCCGGATATAATGTTGAGAGAGAAAAGGTCTTTTAACTGAGCCGAAATGGAGGCTTAGGGTGTGACGTCATTCTTCATGATAAGATTAAGACTTTCTTGCTATGCAGTTGTTATCGATGATCACGTTAGGTCAAATGGTGGGGTTCGGTAGTTTCGCAGGAGCAGTGGTCATAATTACCTTTGGTTTTATTTATTCTGACGCTGCAAACTGATTTTGCAATAACAATCCATATCTCTTTCACGTAGGTAAATATTGATATATTATGAGCCACCGTTTCCTTTCCATACTTTTGACAGTTTCTCTTTGGATTTCTTTGTAGAAGTAACGGAAAACACACACACACACACATGCAAAAAAAAAAAAAGATTCCTATATATAAAACTGGATCTTTTCTTTTAACTCTTTCAAATATCGCTTAAACATCCATGGGATTGACTCTTATACAACTCTCTTTTGAAGGGTTGACACAAAGGAATTGCATGATGAACCATTTCCCTCGAACCTTTTACTTGTTTGTACTTAAGCATGAGGTTTTTCTTTTCTAAAAACTTGCGTGCCGTTATTTAGATTTCTTGTGGGTGCGTCACGAATCTCTGTCACGGATTCTCGAAAATTAAGACTGCATACGTGCTCCTGGTAAGAGCAGAATCCCGTGTTGCACGAGGCCAGCCTAACCTGACAGCAGATATGGTGTTCCTCCTGTTAAGAGCAAGAGCACGTGTGTTGGCATTAGGCCAATTTAATCTAACAGCAGAGGCAGTGATTTTCTTCCTCTTCAAAGGAAGACCTCTTGTGCAGACTTATAGCCAGCTTAATTTAGCTGCATGGGCAGTTTCGTGTTTCCTCTTCAGAACAAGAGTTTGTGCACTGTTTCCTTTTCAGAAAATAGCCCTTCTTGTGCCGATTTATAGCCAGCTTAATTTAGCTGCATGGGCAGTTTTGTGTTTCCTCTTCAGAACAAGAGTTTGTGCAGTGTTTCCTTATCAGAAAATAGCCCTTCTGTTGACCTGAGGACTGCTTAATCTAACAGTAGAGAGAGATGGTGCCATGCCTTCTCCTCAGAACAATAGCCTGTGTGTTGGAATGTGCAGTGTTTCACCTGAGTAAGAGCCTGTGTGTTGGCTAATTTAAGAGCAAATGCTCATGTGTCTGCATAAAATCGTACATCAAAGATGGTGCCAAGCTTCCTCTTCTTAGGAAGAACCTCTTGGTGGCATTAGTCAGCTCAATCTAATATCAGTGCTGTGCTTATTCTTTAGAGCAAGAGTCTACGTATTGACACGTAAGAGCAGCTTAGTCTAACAGCAGCAACGTTACGACACAACGATTGCGGTCATCAATTTTTTGTGGTTGTCAGTAATCTTGGTCATCAGTCATCGAAGTTTTGCAGCTCTGTATTGTGCATGTCATCTCCTGACCACCTTGGGTCCTTTCTCTCTTTCTCTGACGCGATTCTTCTCCTATATTACAGAATTAAGGGTTTTCCTGTTTCTGGTAAATGTTGTGAAGGAAAAGTTAGGTGAAAATTGTTTTCATCGTTGTTTCTTGGTTGTTGATAGATATGTAACTCATCCTTAATATCATGATTTACTGCTACTAATTTTTACTAAACAACGGCTGATATTGTTCTTGATGCAATTGTTGCTATTATGTTCTTCAAGGACTTAAAAAATATTATAAAAATGGTAAATATTCTTATAACTCAAGCTAAATTTTTGTATACTTTATTATCAAAAAATCAGATCCTGACGTATGTACAGGCTGTATAAATTGCTAAAAAGGCACAAAACTCAGGAAATCAACGACCAAGAGAGAGATCTCCATGAAATCAAAAGCATGTGGTAAAAGGGGAAGATTTTTTAACTAAACAGTAGCAGAATTTTTTCATGAATTGCCGCTAGTGTAACAGTAATTGTATAATAATGAAGAATTGTTTATTTTAGTGAAAAATCACTTTCCGAATGACACACTCGTATCTTTCTTTGGATGGATTGGTTTTTTAGTTTCCGAAACTGGGAGACGAAGTGAATGACGCAAGTCTTCGAATGAGCTTGCAGCGTGCAAATATACTGAAATGGATTGTTTGGTAAAATAATAAACATTTATTTAAAATTCATTCATAAATATGTTTATAAGGTTTATCCGTACCTTCTGTCGAAGTACCTTTTTCATGTTTCTGATGTGATCGCAACAAAATATTAATAACTCGTTGCCGCTTTGAACATTGTAACAATGATGGCACATTCTTGCGAAGAAACTTTGTGCTTACTCACTTTTCTCTGACTATTTTTCTCACTGTTCATTTATTTGTGTGTTTGTGACATTGCTCCACGATGCTTATATATGTATTTATTTGTGGCCATTCATCGCTGATTTTTGGTTTTTCTGTCGTATACTCAGCTGAAGCTGTTCTTTTCATTAAATGTATTGTGTGACGCGTCAGGTTGCAGTTTATTTCTTATATGTAGTTACTTGTGATCATCGTTCATGACCAACCTGTTACCTCTCAACTTGTTACCTCTTTCCACTACTTCATTATTTTCCTAATTTTTCTGGCCCACTGGCATCTGTCATAGTATTTTTTTCCCAAGGATCTGATATTCTTTTCTCGGCATAGACTGTTTGCACCTTTTGTTGGACTGCTTGCAATTATAAACTAATTGTTCAAGGTAGCGTATTAAGAAAAAAAAATGTACTCAGACGAGAGTTTTTCTAAACATATACGACGATAATTGTTTCCATTTTTGAAGCTGACACAACAAAGTGAGAAGGGAAAGGGTGAACCCAGAGATGAAAGAGCACCTCACAAATACCTCCAAGCTCTCTTGACTCCTTCCTAACAAAACATTTCCTGTACCACACTCTCGTGACCGAAATGCTACCATTTAGCCCCCGTTAAAGACTGACAGAGGTGCGTAAGGAAAGTGCCTAACCAATAGCCGCAGCGATGTCATAACTCACGATGTTAATCTGGCCCATTGTTTACATTCGCGTCAACGAAGCCATCTGGTGTCTGTACCGTGCAGTGCGTCAGCAACCTCTTTTACCACAAGAGAAAGTAACCAGGCCGCGTCAGTAAAAAGTAAGTGGGAAGGAAACGATTGGTGTTGACTTAAGTGACGTGATTCGTTGGATTTTGCTTCTTCTCATTTGCCGTTTTGGACATTGGTGATGTAACTTTCATTTTCTTTTATTTTCGAATGTCTTACACAGTTAGTATAAGCCGCTGAATGTTTATATTAAACGTTATTGTTATTAATGTTATTGTTATACAGAAGGTGAACCTATTGATATGGAACAAGCCCAGGAGGCCCCATTTGACTTGAAATTCAAGCTTCCAAAGAATATGGTGTTCATTCGACAGAAGCAACAGAAGGTAATGGGAAATAAAGAATTATTTGAAATGAAAAGAGGAAGTAAAGTTTCACTTAGTGAACACCATTACATTCAGTAAGATCCACAAGATTTCTCGATACCTGTACTTTGAAAAAAGTCAACTGAAACAAGATGTACCTTTAAAAGTAGGGAATGTAACCAAAACTTTAAAAAGTTTTTATCAGGGGTAAGTGCGTGTATGGCGTGACTAGTACGAACACTGAACATTTCCAAGAGGGAAAATTAATTATTAAATATACGCTACTCAAACAGGAAAGTCAGTGGGGGTGCACAGGTCTAGTTCGACAAGTACCGTCAAGTGTAATATCCGGGAAAATTTATCCTAAACAGATTAAAATACTGTTCTGAATTAGCATATTCAGTGGTTTACCAGAGTGGCCACCATGAGGTAATGCCTTTCAGCCCCGAATTTTAATGAGGTTTTGTTTTCTGTTAGTTGGTTTTACTCGTGGTGTGTTTTTGTGAAGCAAAAATATATATTTTTGTTTTTGTTTCGGCTAGTGCTCTCTCTCTCTCTCTCTCTCTCTCTCTCTCTCTCTCTCTCTCTCTCTCTCTCTCTCTCTCTCTCTCTCTCTCTCTCGTCAGTAAAATATCACAAAAACTAAACGGATTGTAATTGATCCATTCTGATTTCCAAAAGTGAGAGGAAATCGAGAATTTTACAGGTCATTGTTGGTTTAATGGTAGTATAGTAATAATAAAATTTCAAGTATTTTTTACAGAACAATGTGACGTATTGCTTAAACTTTATCAGCCCAAAAGTTAATCATAGATGATATTTTTTAAGGTTCGTTGCATATGATTGAGTATCGAGACGCCAAATTTCCAATGGAATTTGCTCTGTGAGAGATGGATATTTCTTTTTCTGTTGGGTGTGGATTATCAGTTTTTATTATTTTTTCTCGCGCGAATATGTCTCCAGTAAAATCCCTTGCCCTTCGCATTCACGAATTCGTGCAATCTTGACTGTGTGGGCATTTTTATCTTTTTGTAAATATACTAAATTTGTATTGTATAATCCATATCATTTACTTATGTTAATTAAATCAGTTGTGATTACATGAACGTCATTGCTATAGATGTTCAAGGGGAGTATATATCCGGTTATCTCATTTTATCGGTTGATTTTATTTGATTGGGGGCGGGGGTGGGAGAGGGAGTGGTAATGTTGCGACAGACAGTAAACGAACTTTCTAAAGTAACAGCACGGCGATCATTCATCTGTTTCCAAGTGCATTGAGTAACGGCATTGGCGAAGACCATTCAGTCGATATGTCGTGACGTAACACGGCTGCAAAGTCACGGCAGTAATTTGTCGAGGCATATCGCTATTTAATATGGTGCTTTTGCAACAAACAAGTTTCCTAGACTTCCTTGCCAATTCTCTTTTCTTATAGAATGATCCTGTTACCTCTCACTCCGGTATGTGATGGGTGTGTTTACATCGTTATCACGTCGGGGAGTAGAAGAAGAAAGGGCGAGTTATTTGTCAGAAACGGCAGAGCGTTTCAGCGTACACTTTCACTGTCGTTCTGGCCGGCAGTTCTCTCCAGAATCTGCTGTCACATTTCAGAAATCGGCGGTTTTAGAGATTGCGTACAAACTAAGTGTAATGTAGATGAAGCGGACAAAGTCGTAACTATTGCACCAGTACTAAAAAAAAAATCGTGCACATAGATAATTTTTTTGCTCTGTTGATTGGTGGAAGATCTGAACGTTGCAACGAAAGAGAACGTGCATTATTGAAATACTATGAGTAAATGCCAGATGGATATGGAGTATGAAATGACTGATGGTTTTGCCAATAGTTGTCATCATTTTCAGTACTTTAACTGACTGATAGGGAATGATTCCTACGCTTCTTTTATATATATGTGTATATATGTAATATATTTATTTATTTATTTGCGTTTCTATAGTCTCTCCCCAAACGGTTGCCCAGTTGGAAATTGATCCACATCTGCAATTTTTCACAAAGAATCTGTGGCTTTGCCTTGCAAGATCGTTTCCTTCCTGTCCAGAGCTTCAGTTTTATGATTTTCCTACCATTAAGGCGTCCGGATCCATAGAATAAGAGGGTCCTGCCGCAAATTTGGTTTCTATGAATGGTTTAGCTCCTGACACCGATTTCCACTCGTTTCATATAGGATCCTAAAATCACAATAATTAGGCTAAAAATAATTTCAAATGAAATTTAACTTTTGTCTTTCACTTATGTAATATGCAGGAATTACTTAATGCATTTTACACAGTGACTTTATTGGAAATAATGATCTTACTGACCACATCTCCGTAGCTCAGTGTCTTACTGGGCTACTCTACCTTCATTAAGAACGGGTTATATATATATATATATATATATATATATATATATATATATATATATACTGTATATATAAAACTTTGTATCTTGAAGATGTATATGTAATACACGAAAACGCTTAGTACCTTTCCAGTCGTATATATATAAATAAATTATATACTGTATGTATATATATATATATGTGTGTGTGTATAGATATATATATATATATATATAGAGAGAGAGAGAGAGAGAGAGGTTTGTATCAAGAGTATACAATGGAGGATGTATTATGAAGCGGTAACGAATACGACCTGACGCAGACTTATATTTAGAATGAGTGAGAGAGAATTACATTGATACTCTCTCTCTCTCTCTCTCTCTCTCTCTCTCTCTCTCTCTCTCTCTCTCTCTCTCTCTCTCTCTGTGTGTGTGTGTGATGGTAATATCATTATACAGAGTGGGCAGATATTACAAAAATAATGATCCATTTACTTGATTCAAATTGAATTAATGTTTCTGGGGGCATTAACTGTTCACAGGTGTACATTCACTTTTCTTTTATTAATTTTTTATTTTCTCTTCCCAACAGCGCAGTGTCATCTCTGCCACTACATATTTCTGGTAAGTAGCAAATCATATTGCAGGTTTTCGACTCTTTTATCAGCAGCAGTGATCCAGGTAGTTGTAACGCCATATAGCTTAGAATCAATTGATGGTTGTCTTTGTCAATCTTGGGTTTAAGGTTGCCGTTGAAGAATTCGACCTTTCATTATCATCTTTGGTGTTTCTATCATCATTCGTATTATCAAATAAGGAGATTGTTTCCAGTTGCTACTTTCTCTCTCTCTCTCTCTCTCTCTCTCTCTCTCTCTCTCTCTCTCTCTCTCTCTCTCTCTCTCTCTCTCTCTCATATAATGAGAGTAATCGCCAAAGTGTGTGGCACGAAATCATTTATCATTCACACTGTTTTGGCATAACATTGCATGATTAACGGAGCAAAAAGCAATTCATTATGTTCAATTGTTTTTGGTTAGTTGTATACGAACCGTGGTAAGACCATCGGCAGAATGCGGAAAAAGCCGTGTAGTAGCCAACATTGTTTTCTTTACTGGAAAATTCAGTAGTCGTATGTACCCTTTGCCAAAAAAAATGTGTATTATATTGATAGTAATGTAGTTACATTTTCCAATTGAAAGAGGTAACGAATGAGACATTAGGTTATAAGCCTCAGAACCCCTTCGCACGCTCGCACAGAAATCCGTGAGGCAGCAAATTGTGAATCAGTACATTTGCTGTGTCTCTGGACACCAAAATCTCCGGCATTTTCTTGGTCTTCGTCTTTTTCTCCGCAAAATTGAGAGTCATCGTATTTTCCCCATCGTCCGTGCTGTCATCCGCATCCCCATCCCGCTGTGCTTGTCACATTCATAGTTACTTGCTACAGATCTACCGGGTTCGTCTTCCATTGCGCATACAAAGACACTTCAGTCCATATCATAACTGTTTTCATAGGTCGTAACATTAGTCCCATGGTAGCATGTTCAATCTGAACCTGTGTGGATTTTCTTATTAACTGTCAATAACACGACGGTATACTGTTTGCGAATATACTCCATTCAGCGTTTATCCTATAACGAAAAGGATAGATTATTTTCACCAATTTCTATTAGTACACGTTCAGAACACATGAAGTGGTAATAATGACATTGTAATTTGCGGAAGGCCTGATTTAACCCAAAACTATTCGCTCTATTGTGTACAGACTTTCTTCGTCAGCGTCCCATTCATCCAGTAACTTTGAATTGTGCCAACACAAAAAAATAAATTTATTTGCTTTGCCTTTGTCGCGTATTATTAGCTTACTAATCACCATGATTCAGCACGCATCATCAAGACTGTTAGCTCTTGTCTTAAACTGCCCATGTAGCAGTTTCACTAAATTGAATTGTTTGCAGTTTTAATGATTGCTGTGTACGTAACAGCTCGCGATGAATATGAAAGTATGCGCATAGTAATTAGATTTATGAATCACTTCAGTTTAAAGTATGACCTCGGTTGTCGGCATTCCTGGTCGTAGGTTTTTTAATATTTAATCCTGGTACTTGAAGAGTAAGTATATTCATATCAGTACAAACGCTGAAAGAGTAGGATTAAGATCTGGATTCTGATAAGTTTTAACGGTGATATTAATAACAAGTCTGATATCCGTATAATTCAGGTTCCAAATCCCTCACCACGATGAACCACATGAGCTCATACGCCTTACAGAAAAATTCGCATGAAAGTTAGTGACGAAAATACTCGTGAGTCATCGATGAAAGGACGGAATATGTCAGTTTAGCCAAACAGTTTTCCATTGCATTTTTCTCCAACTCAACTGTATAAACTTTGCGTTCTGCTGCCTGATTTTTTTTTTTTCCCCGTAAACGCATATTCCTCTTACATGTACCCTCTCGAAACATGCTGATTGGCTGGACCCAAGTCCGCGTTTTCTCCTTCGTTTAGAACGCTCAATTTATGACTAACGTTAAAGGGCCACAGAGGGCGGCTTGTGGTCGGTAGACGCCCCAGGGGGAGTATAGGTAATATATCTTTGTTTTCGTTTTTTCCAAGGGAAGGTTTTGCTAATCAGCCCGTTCTCGAGGCTGAGCTAAAACCAGATCCTCTTTATTTTCGTTGGATATGGGAGTTTACCAAGTAATCCATCAACTGTATTCACTTATTTGCCAGTTTTTTTTTTAACTATTCTTGAAGAAGTGAATGAGATTACTTGGTTAGGCTGCGTGTAGGTAATACGAGAAGAGATATTGCTCGTATTAGTGATGAGATGCTCTAGGAAGAACGGAAAAGATTAGGAATTTGCTTCCAGTATAAAGAAAAGTTACATTTCTTGGTGAAAGTCGCTCCTTTAGTCTTGATGTTGTTTTGAAACCCTGAATTTTTGAACGACAGAGTTCAGTATAATCCAGTTAGTAATATTTTGTTGCTTTGTGATTCTTTCTTGAATGCGAAATTATGATTTTATTGGTAAAGGTGGCCTTCAGACCCCACCCCTCTCTCTCTCTCTCTCTCTCTCTCTCTCTCTCTGGATTTGTATTTGACTTTTAGGTCATCATGTGGCAGCGACTCTTGTCTTATTCTTCTGGAGCCATCTCTTATAATAAGAATGAATTTCACCGATCAGTATTGGTGGTCGATTAAGAGTTAATCGCCGATATCGCATTGAAATCACCAGTGTTGTTGATTGCAAACTCTACGGAATTTCCGCGCCATGTTTGGCGGCAGTGAAAGTAAAACCTGGAATGCCTGACGTCGCGAGGAGGTTCAGGTAGAAACTGGTAGTGACGGAAGACAAGGCGATGTTTGTGCTGTCTCTCTCCGGGCGAAGCAGGATGCCACGCCAAGGACCCCTTTCTCCGTCCCTTCCTCCCCCTCCCCTCCCCACCTCCCTGCTACCAGAGCCAAAAGATGCCTGGCCCTTCCTCATCGTCGAGTGTTCAACCCTCGAGAGGATTTTTACGAAAAGGTCTAGTTTTTATGCGATAACCTCGCCACCTTGCCATGCATTACCTGCTATCATCCCCCTCCCCCCTTCCCCTCCTCTTTGCACACCCGATATCCCACTTTTTCCTAATTGTATTTTGATTTGGTTTGAATTCAGGTTGTGTCTCTGAAGAACTTTTGTCGACATATGTCTTAGAAAATTGATTAGATTTTATACAGTAGAAGCTTCGGCTCGCTTAATTTTTGTGATAAAAGGTAGGAAGTGATATGAAGTTGTGTGTATTGGTTATTGAAAATTTATAGCTTAGTTTTGTTGTCATCTCTCTCTCTCTCTCTCAGTACCATATGTTAAAATCTGCAGAATCTCTCTCTCTCTCTTAGTACTATATGTTAAAATCTGCAGAATCTCTCTCTCTCTCTTAGTACTATATGTTAAAATCTGCAGAATCGCCAGTGCCTCGTTAAAATTAGTTTTTGTTGAATGAAAAAACTCATTTTGCGTTTGTACATTAGATACAAAGGCTTTTTTTTTTCATCTGTACATTTTGTTTCTTGAATTTATGCTTAATTACTCTCGTACTTGGCGTGCCGGACTTTTTTCCTTTCTGTCTTTCTCTCTCTTTTTTTTTTTTTTTTTTTTTTGATCTGGTGCTCATACTTTCACTCCAACCTTTGCTTTTTCTCCTCTTTATTTCTTATGATTTGACCTTTCATTGTGCATTTCTTTTCGGCATTTTCGTTTACCTTTTATTTCATTCACATTTTATTTCATTCTTTGTTTCTTCTCTTGATTTTTGACTCATTTTTCGAATCGGAGAATTTTCATTACTTCCGCGTTCAATTTCCTTTCACGTTAGCTTTCCTCTCTCTCTCTCTCTCTTTCTCTGTTCTTGGCCTCACTTTCTCCTCTCTTATTCTGCATGCTTTTACTCCTTATTCTTTCGACTCCAGATCATTCAGCAGTTATTTCAGAAGTCAGATAATTTGGTTATTGGAAATAATTAATTTAGAGTACCTCGAAGTTTTAATTTAATTCAAATATAATGAAATCACAGTCATTTGAAAGTCTGAAATTATTCAGTCATTTTGGAAGTTATCAGTTATCCGGTTATTCTGGAAAATTTAGATTTGCTGTTCCCTGACTTTGTAAAAACCGTTTGTTTTGAATATTTTACAAAACATCAGTTGTTCTGGAAGCTTTATAACCCATCTATTTCGTGATTTTCATGTATGTTAATTTTAGAATTTGATAATACACTTACTTTATGATTCTAAGATAATTTGAGGATAGTAACGATTTGCAATAACTCACCTCTGGGATATGAGGTCTTTTATAAATTAATAGCTTTGACTTCATCTGGTTCTGTAGTAGCATGACATAATTTATTTAATGATTTTGGGATACCCCTACGGTCGAGATAATCCATTTATATTGGAAGTTGTGATCATTTGGTTATTCTGAAAGTCTGAGATCATCCACTTACGCCGGAGTCTGTGGTAACTCGTTTCAGTAGTTTTAAACAAAATGTTTATTGTTTTATTTTTGTTATTGATCCGGCGATGGAAATATCTCTCCGTTGTAATCCTTTAATGTTGTTGCTCTAACGCAGTCACAGCTGTTTCCAGAATGCCAGTGTTATGGTTTCCCGACTCCAAAAAGGTCATTAAACCATCTGCTGTACTTTTGTATCAGTTACGAAATCCGGTATCACTTTCGCTTTCACTCACTCTCTTCTTTATTAGCCGAAAGGATTTTTGGGTTATTTATTTTGGTGAAGTCAGAAGAAGCGAAGAGTGGTTGAGAAGCGTGTCATGTTTGTTTGTTTGTTGTTTTGTTTTGAGTTGATTTCTTATATAGAGAAGATTTCGAAATGCTAGGATTTCTTTAATGTGGTCACGGACGGATCATTCATAGACCTGGGTTTCTACCAAGATGTTGATTAATATATATATATATATATATATATATATATATATATATATATATATATATATATATATTATATACATATACAGTAGTGTGTGTGTGTGTGTATGTATGTATTACATACATAAGTAAAGTACTGTTAAAATTGACATTCGTACAGCTCAGGCTTTTTAATTATAAACATCAGTATTTTTGCATTATTACAAAGAGGTTGTTTCTCCTTGTCTTCATTTTCACAATGAGGTTGACTATGTGAGAAGAAAGTAATTTCACAGCTGTTACCCAAGACCTTTTGCTCGACAAATATCTCAGGGAATTCATAATAATATTAATTTATAACCGGTAATTCTTTTCCTACTGTGCCAAAACATTCTTATTGGCTTAATACTGAACTGGTTCTTTGGAATCCAAGGGTAATTGGCGTTTTTTCATGTTTGAATACACGCTTCCTAATTCCTGCTTGACCTCAGTGAGGAGTGGGGAGATCCAAGGAAGCTGAGGCCGATGTAGTTTCGAGTTTGAATTTGGAAGAATTACGAGTCTCAGTGTAAACTACGTTGGACATTGATGGCTACCCATGAGATGGGGAGCCTTGTCAACCTTAGGGTATCTAGGGAGTCTGACCAACCTGATTTGTGGATTTCAATTTGGAGGGTGCGTGATGGAATCTTTTCAGTGTAAATTGTGCTGGGTGAGGATGGCTGCAGACTTTCTGGGGTTCTCTTGAGAAGTAGCTTGGTCTATGAAATTGATTAAATCTTAATTTTTTCTGAGCCGTGAAATTGGTATTAAATTTTCAATGGAAGTGTCACCAGTAAGTTATAGATGCCACATAAGCATCAGCCCGTGAATGAAATGTAATAAGGAAGCTGTGCTATATACATACATACATATATTTGTAGCGGATGTTATTAATGTATATATGTAAGTAATATGTGTGAAGAGCGTATAGAAGAAATGTAGAAATCAGCTCATTTTCAACTCGTATAGCGTACAGTAGTTATGTCTGTTGTACCTCGTAACATACCGAAGTAAATGTCATCTTTTCCGCCTATTATGAGAGAACTGGAAAGGCTATACTTAACCTTTGTAAGTAGAGTGTTGTGACACTGAAACTGGAAGATCCCCCGCGGCAAGAGCACAAAGGATGGCAATTGTAGGACAATGGAAGCGAAATTGCGTAATGGGAGATGACAAGGAGGCATCATCATAATGCCCTTTCATATCTCGTAATGATGGGCTACTGAAACTTTCATTTCAGTGGTATGTGTTTTCACCCACTGTCGTCAGGAGTGATAGTACGACGTTGACGCCGAAGAGGAATAAAAGGGACTTATTCTTTTTAAACCACCTCTTATGCAAGTTATGATTTCCACTGTTGATCTCTCAGTTACATCATCTTCGTGCATCGAAGAAAAATGGCTGGGGTGTTATGAGCCGTCTGTGGAGGAGGTGAAATGTATCTTTGAATCGATTTTTGTAACCGACAGATAATTTATTATTATTATTTTATTATTATTATTATTATTATTATTTTATTATTATTATTATTATTATTATTATTATTCCAAGTCGATTTGGATGCCATTGAAATAAACCGACCTAGTCTAAAATGACAAGCCATGAAAGATACGTCCAACATATGGTAAGAAATTGATTCTTTTTTTTTTTTATTAGAAATTTCTTTTGATTGTATCTTTTTATGTGAATTGATTTGTTGATTTCCTTTTCGTAACGAACGGATTGAATTGTCTCATCTTTATGAATATATATGCGGAGGTATGATTCAGCTGTAAATTACACTTTCTTTGGTATCAGAACGTGTACAGTGACTCACCAAATATATATATATATATATATATATATATATATATATATATATATATATATATATATATATATATATATACACATACACAGTATATAATATATATGTATATTACTGTGTATATATACATATATAAATATATGTATACATATATAAAGACAAAATCCACGGAGGAAAGGGAAACAGTGGAGTGCTGAAAGGCCTTTCGACTTATAGTCTGCTAAGTAAAGGACTACAGTATAAGTCGAAAGGCCTTGCAGTACTCCACTGTTCCTCTTCCCTTGTGGCTTTGTTTTTGTTTATATATTCATCACATTCCATATTTTCGTGATTCAATTATACATGTAAACTTATATTATATATATATATATATATATATATATATATATATATATATATATATATATATATATTTATATATGTGCAAACACTTGTGTGTATGCTTTCTCTCATGCGCCATGGAAATGAGAAGGTATAAGAATTTTCGACAAATAATTTACCTTTTACATTGATCATTTTCTCACTAAAAAAAAGTGTTAGTGTCGAATATTTTGTACTAGGGGTGGTTTTAAAACTAAACTTGAAAAGAAATGTTCGTGCAGGTGAAGAATTTCCTTGCTCGGGCATATTCGAAAATGCTGATTGTAATTTGCACTTGCTTTTCATGTTTTGACAAACAGGAACTGGTACTTGTTTGTATGAAATATGAACGAATTTTTGTATAACCCATTTCTTATAGTCAAATGATTATTTATATATTTATATTTTGCGATTGGCCTAGCTTCATTTCCAGAGAACTCGGATCTTAAAATTTTGTGTTAATAAAATGACGTTAATGATGGTGGTAAAACATTTACTGCAACTATGATGGCTTTGTTGTTAATGACATTTATACCAACACTGACACTAACGGTAATAATAATGGATATTCTATATTAATGTGAGCTTCTCTCTTCTCAGGTCAATGCAGCTACCGGCGGGGCATTCGTAGTATGGTAAGTTTTCTTGTCTTCAGTTTTGTTTCTGCGTCACATCGTTCTTCTAATCAATGATCCCCGTAGGCGGGTAGTGCCGTCAGCGCACCTCACGCGGTCCATTGTATGTTCGTTGCAGCATCCCTTCGGCCCCTAGCTGCAACCCCTTTCATTCCTTTTACTTTACCTGTGTTCATATTCTCTTTCTTCCATCTTACTTTCTACCCTCTGCTAACAGTTGTTTCAGTGCAACTGCGAGGTTTTCCCCCCGTTACACATTTAAAACCTTCTTTACTCTCACTCTCCCTTTCAGCGCTGAATGACCTCCTAGGTCCAGCCCTTGGCCTAAATTTTATATTCTATACGTTCTAATTAATGAGGCCACTTTACGAATTTTAAAACAACTGGACTTTTTGTGCATCTTTGTTGTATCACTAAAATTATGGTTTTCCTTAAATTCCAGCTAACTTGTCTCTGTTCTTGATGAGCTTGCTTGGTTTTTATGACCGAAAAATCTCGCTTTGATGAGGTTTTCCTCACCTTAAATATCAGCAGGATCAGTTATCTTTCTTGTTTCAAGCATTCGGCCCTTTATCTTTTAATGGAGAAGTGTGACATCAAAAATGCATAATGTTGCAACAAAATCAACCAAGCCTTCAGTAGGCTACTTGATTCCCCGCTAATCTGAGGAAAACTAATTTTCGTTCCGAGCTTTTCCAAATTAAACCAAGGAGTTTGGTGTGCGTATGCAGTACACTTCGACAATTCAAAAAGGATTATTGCCAGGGCTTTGGGAGTTGTTCTGTGAGATTTGGCAAATTAATAGAATCATGCAAGTTGGTAACTCGATTAAATTTTACATATAAGAACAAAAATACTTGTGATAATCTCAGTTTCATAAGAATAAGTCTGGTGAATTCTGATGGCCCTCCCTTTCACAAATGAATGGAAGTAATTTTGTCATTAATGCTCTATCACACGACAGCGCAGAATTGCAATTACACATTTGACTTCGAAGTGAACTAAGGCTATCTGATTTAGTTTTCAGAATGCATGAAGTTTTTCTCAATTTTCAGTTACACACACACACACACATATATATATATATATATATATATATATATATACATATATATATATATATATATATATATATATATAAATTATATATATATATATATATATATATATATATATATATATACATATATATATATATATATATATATATATATATATATATATATATATATATATATATATATATATATATATATATATATATATAATACAACACACTGACTAAACTGTTGCACATTGAATATCAATTCTGGGAGCAAAAATGCACCTTGTGTGTTATTCGTAAAATACCACGTATCTTGCAATCTCAACGCAACTGAAAGTTACCCAAGTTCTCTCACACTATGACTAAATTTAGTCTAAGTTTTACAGCTGGCCAATGTAATAGCATTTACCGTTGAATGCACAGACACAATACCTCATTGTTCATTGTGTGCCAGCACGAGGCAAATTGATGATCTGCAACACTACCTTTCACCCCTCTAGTTCTTCAGTGATTACACACAAATTTTACCGCCTTTATTGGGAAATTTACAAAATGTCACTCTTCCGTCTGTTAATTACCATTTTTCAGTTTTTTGTCAGATTTACTGGTTTTGTGGGTTTTTTTTTCTATGGCGTATTCCTGTGAAATTTTGGGACGTCTTTTTACTTCTTGCCACCAAACTTTGCACATAGTACTTGACATTCCTTCTACTGACTGTTTCACAAGAGCGTAGACATGTATGATTTAAACTTTATTGCTATAATAATGATTGTTTTAAGTGGCCAGATAATAAAAGATGCCAGGAAACATTCATGTACAATGCCTTAGTCAGTTAAGTTGAATTGAAATGTACTGCAAGGTCATGAAGTATGCCCTCTTATGAAGACCCAATAATATTCCATGTTGTTAGCCTAAGAAGTTTTAGTAGCACAGTAGTGAGAAGTGCTCAAGGGATTTAAATGCTATTTCATCATTTCTTAATTTAGAAAATTCATCAAGAAATGATTTTGTTCATCAGTAGAGAATGATAAACAGAAGTGGATGACGCATTTTCTTTCCAAGTTCCAAATCCTTGAATTTTTAATACAACTCTAATTTCTTGAGTAAGGACAATTGTTTACTTTTGTTTTTCTTGATTTGAGGTGGTGATTTGCAAGAAAAAAAATCATCCATAACAAGATGGTTCCAATTTCATACACTCACTGGTCCCTGGAATACAGTGTTTTTTACTCTTTGTGTTCCTTTTATAAAGAATGTTAGAGACATTAGTCTTGTCAGATATCTTAGGTGTATTTCATTTGTGCTTAGAATCTGAGCTGCACTGTTTACTTTGCATTCTTTGTTTTCAGAAGGGGCGGTTGACGGACATGAGGCACCATGTGGCAGTTGCAACATTACTAACGCTGTCTGCTGTGCTCGGGGGAAATCTTCAGGAGACAGTGGGCCTGGTTGACCATTCCCAGACGTCTGCGGGGCACCTTGAGATAACTGCATCTTCATCATCGTCCAGTGAAGACGAGGACCTCCCGCTGGATGCTGCTGGTAATACCAGCTTGATTGGGAGGAAACCCCTTGATGACTTTCAGAATTTATCGCCTAACTCAGGAGGTGATGATTTATCTTCTAGTCAAGAGCTCAGTCACGCAAATCAAGATTTAAAGTTAGCTTCTAGTCTTGAGCCAACACCTTCACCAGCTGATGAATCAGCTAAGAGCACATTTGTTCAAGTATCTGCAACTGACCAGTTGGAATCTTCCAAGTCTCCAGTAAATGATGATAGGAGCAATATTTCCAGTAGGGTTAATCCTGGACCAGATGGGTCTCCCAATCTACCTCCATTTAAACCATCTCCCAGAGACCCGTACATACCATCCCAGGATGAAAATTCTGGGACCCATATTGTAAGCACAGTCAGTAATACATCTGTAACATCAACTCCGTTTATCAATGCATCACATGTTGATAGTGGATCAGCAACCAGCACTTTCACAGAGAGTGCTGTGACACTATCACCAGAAGAATTTAATAGCAACATATTAACAAGGTATGTATTTTTTCATTGCTTTTGTTGTATGAATATGATGACATGTATTAATCTTGTATTTTCAGCACAGAAATTCCTTCAGTAGCCCGAGTTTCTTCATATATACATCTGTGGTGGTTCCTCTGGTAGTTGCATTCATTCCCTAGTTTTCAAGTATATACTACTGTATAGTTAATTTACAGAAAGTATGCTATATTAATTGTCGTTTTCAGCTGTCTACCACTGTTCCAGTGTTTAAAAGACATTAATGTTGCATTACCCATTTTCTAATAAACTAGTGTTTATCATACTTTCATAGTGGTACAAGTAGAGATGTTGGACAGAAATATATATCTACAAAGAATCAACTACTGCATAGTTGTTGGCCAAATATGGTTTATTTTCAGGTGCAGTAAACTGTAGTAATATTCAAATATGATAAACTTCAGTAATATTACTTTTTTTTTACTTTAGAAACCATTATCAAACTGATGCATTTTTCTGCAGCAAGCTGACTTCTTCCTATAGAGGATGACACCAAAGGATGTTACACGTGAATTTTCCTCTGACTTTATTTTTTTCCTTCAGCCATCCTTGCATTTCCTTAGAGGAGTGGCTCCAAAAGATGTTATCTGTCCACTTCTAAGCAAATTATATTCAGTGACCTTGCCACCTTACAGAAACAACCAACTCAAATGCTTCATAGCTTTAATAATCAGGAAAATAATGTTATAGTGAAAATGCCATTGTCATTGGCAGTACAGTAAAGATACATAAACATTTTCTGATGTGAGTGGCTTCATTGCTATGTCTGGAACAGCTTCCTGATTATAGGCCTTAATCAATTCAACTGAAGTGTGTTAAAGGTTCCTTGGCAAGGTAAAGACCTTTTTGGCTTTTCCCATAAGAAAGTGTGCATATGAAGGATAAAAAAGATATGTGGTTGCCTGTCCCAAGGCCCTTACATTGAGGAAACCAATATAAGAGGAAAGTTTTGTCAATATTGATGTTGAAAGAATGGAAATAATTGATGTAGATCTCAGCTGTAGAGTAAATTTACAAATTAAGGTAGAATACAGTGTAAATTAAGTTTGGCTGTTTACTTTGCATGGATGGAGATGGCTTGAGCTCTTGAAACATGAATTTATTGCCAAATGTATAAACTTTAAAGAATATTGACAGAAAGAATGAGACAGGACGTGAGAGATGCTTCTGGGGTAAAGAGAGGTGAATCCCAAGAAAATGATGGATTTTTTAGAATGGAAAAATGGTAACAAGAAGGCACTTCGCATGTTGCAAGCATGTTTAAAGTGTTTATATCTTAAAAAGAACAGAATTATTAAATATCAATTGGTGTAATGCTAGTTACAGAATTAAAACTTATTTGGTGTGGCATTTTGCAAAGAACTCTATACAATATTTGATACCATGTTACAGCATAATTATCAAAATACAGTACAGAAACTAGCTTTTTGAACCACATACCCATTACATAGATCATTGTAAGTTTTGAGAATACAGCGGACTAGTTACCATACATCATTTTGCCTATACTGTACTGTACAGTATATGTTTTGGAACAAGTCGTCTGAGGCATTATAGTGCTTAACAGTTAATAATTTTACATTGTTGTAAGCCATGACTAATGGACAGTATTATTGATGAAATTATTCTTATTACAGGTTTAGCTTTGATGCCCTTCAGGCAACTCAGATAGCAGAACGATTGGGAATTGCAGGATCGGGAATAACCGAACTTGAGAGAGAGTTAGCATATGATGGATATGATTTTGAAGGGCCTGATGTATATGTTGACAGGCCCCATGCTCTACCTCTTCAAAGGAATGCCCGCAAAACTCCACAGAGGAAAAGGAATGCTGGTAAGTCCATCAGCCAGATTTAAAAGGTATTTCTATTGTGAGGAGTTATGCTGCATTAATTTCATGTTGCTAGGACCATGGTTAAAAGAATGTTATAGTTAAGAAGACGGCAATCTTTGTGAAATGACCTCTTTAAATAAGAGATTATAGAATATCAGAAAAGAAATTCTTGCTTGTCTCTGACTTTGTGCACCCTTGGAAATGTCTTTTCTGATAAGAATTCCTTGGAATACTCCCACTTGTATCACCAATGTATGCTAAAACCAGACTCATGACCAACCTCACTTCATTGATAGTCAACCTCCCAGTATTTGGAATTTTTTTTCTGGTAGATAATCTCATTTACACATATTTTTCCAAAAGGAATGCCCCAGTGTCACATTTGATTTCATTTCATGTGCTTCTGGCAAAATTTCTGACTGTGCAAATCTTCAGCTTTGCTATTATACAAGTGTCTAGTAGCAAATTTAGCTTGAAATCTCAGTTGCTACTAGTCTTTATTAATGATGTAATGGTTGACCAAGATATTAGACAGTACAATGTGCAAATGGTACTTGTTGCTATTTGCATCCCTCAACACAGGATTGAAGTGCAGGTCTCATATTATGCCCCCACTCCCAGATTTACTATGATTGTGTAACCCTGTACTTACTTATTTAAATATTTGACAATGCTTGGTATAAATTTCAGTAGTAATCTTTCTGTTTGGTAGCACATCAAATTGCATATTTAATGTTACAGGAAAGCTAGACATTGTTCTTAAAGGTTCCTTTATTAATAGAACAGGTGTTATAATGCCACATTCTTGAGGTATTTTGCATACTCTTCTTAGAATACTATTCTATTTTGTTTATGTTAGCATCATCAAAGGGTCTTGATATGCTGGGTAAAGTTGCTGAAAATGGTACCTTTTTGAACAGTGATGATCCTTATTTTGATCATTGTGAGAAAATACCCTGCTGGGCTATCTTCCTTGAGCTTTATGTCAATAAAAGAACTTCTGTTATCACCTCTACATCCTGCACCTGTAGAATTAGCATGCTATTCATTTTACTAGCATCGACAACTCTGTACCTTCAAGATGTTGTGATGTGACACTGCTTAGTACCACAGGCCTTTCATTCCCTTGACTGTAACTGTTGAATATTCTTTATGGCACTATTAATGCTCCTTTAATGTGTCTTCATTGGCACTATTAATGCTCCTTTAATGTGTCTTGATTCTTTTATTAGATTATTCATGCTATTTGTTGATGAAGAGATTTAATACTGATGTCAGTTGGAGTCTGAGACCAGAGAGAATTTCGGACATGTCATTTTGGGAGGAATTACAGCATTATAGACTATTAGAATCAGATGGCAGTCAGGGATTTCTTTGATTCAGATTCAAGTTTTTGCAGTGGTATTTTACGTTTTCCTTCAAGGGGATCTTTGTTATGTTTGGATTTAGTAAGCATTCAGACTTTAGAATTAAGACTCAGATGTTAGGATATCCTTTTGTAATGCCATATGAAATCTACCCTCAAAACAAGAACCTCTTCCTAAAATGACCAACATATTTGTGTGTAGCTGAAACTCACTTTTCGATGGGTCACCAAGGAACAGATCTTAGGACCATATCAGAAAAAATAAACACTTCAACTTGTCGTAATCATACCAACTTGACAGAATAATCAGGTTCTTTAAATGTCAAGATGAAGTACGAGTGGTTGGATGATCATCACTGTATCAAGAAGGAATGGCATTACTGCAAGAATAGCAGAGGTTTATGATTAACTGATCCAATATGGATGATTGGACAGATAAAGGTTGAGTTTATTTTGTCTTGAGTTACTCAGAAAAGGATTACCAGACAGATGTCTTAACAGGAGAAACAAGGGCAGTTAAATCATTTGTCTTATAGAGATTATTTAATTAAGATTTGCCTAGCATAACATTACTAGGAACATTGACACCAAAAATATTTTGTAATTGTTTAATTAGAATAATTAATGTGGAAAAGCACATTTAGACATGCACTGCATACTGTGAACCAGCTAATGAATCACAATTGAAAAGAAAAACCTAATACTGTAAAAGGCTATTTTTATATATAAATACAAAAGTGATGTTTGATACAATACATGAAAAAACCCTAAGGAAAATAAGACATGTTGCATATGACTAGAAAACCCTATAATGCTTATATTTTGCAGGCTGTGCGAGAGAAGCCTATGAGGTAAAGAAAAGAGAACCACATGAGTTCTACTCTAGACTCTTACCTTAAAGCTCCATGCAAATCTGCACAGTTCAAGATAAAACAACCTAGTTCTAAATGACCTTAAGCATTTGACAATCAAATGTCTAGTATAACCAATGGTATGGGCAGCCACTATAAAAGAGGCCCATTTTCATTGTTCATAAGGTGACCATGAGTAAAGTAATTGTGGTAAATATGGTGATGGCAAATTTTAATCTCCCATTTCCAAGAAAGCTGTTTTGAGTAGTTTTTTTCATTATTTTGGGACTTAATAAGTGGAAAATTCAAATACCAAGTACTATAAAATATTCAGAACGATCAAGTGAATCATGGTGTTCTAAATACAATATCCCAGATGTTTACATCCCACATGATCAGTATTCATAACCAGTTAGCGTACAAGTAAATGGAATTTTGGGTAAATTTGAAAGAATTTTTTTGCTTCTGTGAAAATTGTAAACAGACTTGCTTATTCATGCCTTGTTTGTAATAATGTAGTAAAGGACATTTTCAGTACCTGTGGTATTACATTTTTTTTTATTGTTTTAGTATAATTTATTATGGAGGATGAAAAATATAAAGATTAACAATCTGGAAATCCACAGAAGGTGAAGGAAAGCATGCAAAATTTTTAAAGCTGAAGAGGAAATGCGGTTAAGTCAAGGTTTCAGTGGAGAGTGCATCAGAAAAGGAAATAAACATCTTTATTCTAAAATTTACCATTTAATTCATGTAGCTAGTTACAGTCTTGGCTATGGAAACAAAAATCTGCTGAGAAAACAATAAGTTTCAAAACACTTTACCACTGGCAGTTTTTCTGATGAATATTGAAAACAATGCCATGATTGTGCACAACAAGGCTTTGTTTACACTTTATGTATGTAAAGAAAATGTATCTATTTTTCTTCTGTTCACAGAGAATTTAATTGGTTTCTGTTGATAACTTACTCATAGTCTTGTGAGTTAACCACAAAGAATTATATTGTAAGACATGGTCCCTAAATATACAACTTCTTTATTTCAGACTTTTCTCAAGCTACGAGAAGATTTTTCCTGGGTGACCCAGCTCTTTGCTATTCAGGATCATGCGAATTTTTTCTCTTTTGTTGGTTGAGTGGAGGTCTCATTGATGGTGGATGTGGAGGATTTCTTTTCGCTTGCTGCTCAAGACAAAACCAAAGAGGACAGAGAGGGCATGAAAGCTACAGAGATGACAGCTCAGGTCTCATCCCCGTTGATTATGGGCCTGTTAGGAATGATAATGGTAAGTGCATATTCAGTGCTACTCAAGAGGAATTTGATTACTTTTAAGAGTATTCCACTTTGATTCTCAGGTAATTTATTCCCTGGCTTTCATCAACAGAATTTTACAAGGGAATAATTTTTAAAACAAATTTCATGTTTCATAGATTTTTTGTAGTTAAGCCTGTTTGGGTTACTGAGAGGACAATTCTTTTCTTCCAAGGAATTGATAAGATAAACTGATAAGATACTTCTTAATTAGAATGCACACCCATTCCACTTCATCTTTCCTAGTTTGAAGCATTGGTTTCAGACTAATGTATCTTTGCCAAATCACAGGGGAGGGAAGGGCAATTTTTGTAAGCAAAGATTTGTATCTATGAACCAAACTTTTTTTGAAATTTGTGTTCTTATAAAGTATAAAATTCATGTTCATATAAAGTATAACATCTGTGTTATAAAGTATAAACACTTTACTGACTAGAGCTGATTATCTACTTAGATGAGAGAACAATTGAAGCAGAGAACTCTCCATCAAATACAACCATTATGTAAGAGTAGTGCTGTACCTATTCTTACATAATACTTAAAGAGTAACATTCACGGTTCATATCATGAATTAGTCATCGTTAGTATGTAAATGTGTCCTCAAAGAAAGCAGATCAAAGTTGCTTTAGTATTTTCCGTTCTAGAATGATAGGTAGGATGAAAGCTAGGTTGGGTAATACATTGTCAACCCTTTTGAGGATGCAAGATGCTATGGAGTTCAAGTTGTGATTTCACCACTGCTACTTGGTGAAGATGTGTACCAGAAGACAATACATTGGACAGAGTTAGTAGAAATTTTAATTTTAGTATGGTGTGTAGGATGAGAAGCAGGATCCAAGGATGCAAGCACATGTTCAAGCTGTGAGTTAGTCACTGATAGCTTGGGGAGCTAGCATTTGTGTTATGTTTGCCCATCCATTATAGTATCATTGGTAGAATGACAGTTAGGCTCCAAACACCCATCTAGAAGGCCATAAAGTACAGGTAATCTAAATGAGTTTGTAATTGGTGAGATGTCTGTTAATCTTCTTTTATGATATAGAGAGCTCACGACTGAAAATTACCACTACTTCTTGTCAAGGTGAATGATTAGCAGTAAAACTATCAAAAGCTATTACTGTACTGTACAATAACGCAGATAACTGTATTAGGCTCCAGAGTTAATAGAAGTGTTGTGGTCCCTAAAATAATTATCAGATACAAGTGACATTAGACATGTATGTTCTGAAAACTATTTGCTAACCAATAATAGTATATATATATTCCACTTGCCTTGGTTTTACCTGCACTTAATATCAAGTGGAATGGATAGAGGAGTCCTCTACTGTCTGCTTTAGGAATAATGTCGACATCAAATTTTACTAAATGTACACATTTTATCACAGTATTGTTGGATACATGGCAATGAAGGCAGTATTATTCAAATCAGTGCCATTACACTGTATTCTGATTAGTATTCATTAAATTTATATATTCTATCAAGACTTTGACCTGCAATATAAAAACTGTACCATAAAGGGACTGTGTAATATTAACGACAATTTATTTATTTCAGCTTGTGGTCTTAGCGCCAGTGATCGTTTGAGTGCACAAAGGAGAATTGTCGGAGGCACCGAAGCTGGTTTTGGCTCATTCCCTTGGCAGGTCAGGCAAAATCTTTTCTTCACTGAAACTTGTTCTTAAGAAAAATATATGAGGGTTCCTAGTTAACATGATAAATTTTAGTTAAAACACTGTATAGTGGAATTTATTAGTTTGTTACTACAGTACTGTATACAGTATTTATATTTTACTTGACAACTTCCATACCCAGCAAGACTGAAATACTTTGCAATTTACTGCATAAGTTTTTACAGAATTCCATTTTGAACATTTTAGTGGGGGTACCTAAAAACAGAAATATGAAATGAATAAAGTAATGTAAGTTATCTGAACTGGCTTTTGTTTTACAATGGTTCACAACTTAGATATATGAAACACACTGTATTAGCTTCCCCATTTCATATCAAATTAAACGAGAAGGAAAATATCAAAAGATTCAGTTGATGCGTGCGAGGTAGGATTACCAGTAGCTGAAGCTGCAAATAAAACAGGAATGATTAGATCAGTCAGTTTTTTTAATACTGAAAATTGTCTGTACACCTCATTTGTTTAAGCCTTACCAGCTAAGTTCAGAGATTGTCTTCATTCAGCAAGGATAGGTGAATTAAGTAGACAGTCACTAAATTCCAAAATATTGAATAACAACAGGGGAGGATTAGAGTAGCTTGTAATCTTGCATTCTCAAACTAAACTTGACAGGATAGAAAATTGTAGCGGTAGAGTGGATACATACTTCAACCACAGAGTAGCCTCAATAACATAGAATCTTCCAACTTAATATACAATATTATAATCCATGAGAAGTCAAGGGGAATCTTGGTTAGCAGCATGTAGGGTATACCTTAGATGTTACTTTCTTAGAACTGTTTGAGGATCAGAGATGAAGGAAAGATCAATAATAGTGGATGCACTAACATGACAATTTGGAACACTGTCATGTTGGATATCTAAGAATTTTTGCAGCTTATTAAAAAGAGAAACCTAATTGTTTGACATAGATTTAGCAATTTGAAATACTTTATGCAAATTCACCAATGTGTGAATAACCAAAACCCTCAAAATGCTAATTGAATTCATGATTTGAATTAAATTTTCATTATAAATGTAGCTAAGATTTGGATGTGAGAGTTTGCAGAGAAACAGACGAAAACTGTATCTTGGAAGTATTGAACTTAGGCTATGGTATACTGTAAGATTAGGGGTTAGATGTGAGGAAAGAGAAAACAAAGATGCGAGGGCAAATTGAAGAGGAAGCTTGGTGGTGAAAGAGAAAGATATACAGAGATGGGAACTAATGATGCATTATTAGAATCAGATACAGAAGACATACAAAACACTAAAAATAGAATACTGAAAAGGTAATAATATTAAGAAAACAAAATATTTTCAACATGAGCCTATTTATTTTACATACCCTTTTGTGTATGCAAATCCCAGATGCTCCAGCTGTGGATGGATGTGTTCTGGTTCCTTAGGTCCACTGGAGGCAAACTGAAGTCTCAGTATGCTTTCTGAACCAGCTACATGGACAAAGGCATAGGGAAGAGGATGCTGTCATAAGTAGGGGGTTCACACTGGAAAAAAAATATCTTTTTTTGAACAAATACTTTTACATAGCCTGAATAGCTGTCTAGATGGGAAGTCCCCTAGAGCTATTGACCTGTAAAGATAGTATGGCACCCAAAAAGTCATGAAATAGACAGGAGCCTTGTTAGTTAAGTGATGGGTCGTACTCTGGGACTGATAAAAAAAATGAACATCCATCCAACAATTAATACCACAGAAATTTATGCAGTTAGGAAGGAAAGATGAATTATGAGGATCAGTATGATATATGTTTCACATACTCCACCTTCTTAAGAACTAATGAAATTTTACCTGCTTCTACCACAGGACCAATGGAGAACACAATAAATGATTTTTGGAATAAATTGCTTTAAAATATATTCCAGAAATAACCATGTGACATGGAATTAACATCATGGGTTTCTTGAACAATAAGGAGGTTGATAATGATATAACATAATTAGTCACCTTCACCTGGGAGGTTAGTCTTCAGAAATATCATAATAAGCCCTAGTTGATAAAACTAAACAATGATTACTATATACAGTCAACCTCCGCTTATTTGCGGTTCAGCATTTATGGCATCACCTATTCGGGGATATTTCTGTGGATCGTATCTCCTAATTATTTGCTGAAAATTCGCCTAGTCATGGATTTTTTCGTATTATTTTCGTGACTAAATGATTTAGGATGATAGTTTAAGGTGTATTTGGTGTTTGAACTATTAAAATAGGCAGTTATACGCATTTAGAGGGGGTCTCAAGTATTTGCTGATTTTCAGTATTCTCAGGTAGTTGTGGTCCCTATCCCCTGTGAATATTGGAGGTCGACTGTAAAAACATTTGCCTTCCAGTTACTCCCTCACAGCTCTTCTAGATAAAGGTCTTCCTTAGTCCCTGCTTGGTATGTTAAAGGCATATAGATAAGGATAAAAACTTAGGACTGAGAGGAAATGATCTGTTTCGTTAACAAAATCTAACATGACTAGAATGCATGGATCTCACTTACTTAGCATGTTGAGGTAAAGGCCAGTGAAAAGCCTTGTCTTCTAAAGGAGAAAGCTTGATTTAAAGGCTCAAAAGATGGCTCCATCAGGTTCTTAGGAATTATAGAAGGATTCAAAGACAGGGTTTAACAGATCAAAGAGGAACTTCACTCACAAAGTGTTGATACATCTTACAACTGGGAGAGCCATGGTAGCTGAGTGGTATTGTCATTGACTTTCCACTACATTGGGTCCTGTTCAGTTCCCGCTCTCAAGTTCTCAACAGATCTTCATTCATACACAATCTTACTGTCTCTTTGAGCTAGGAGTGGAAGGTTTTGGGGCTGAACAGGTCTAACTGCTAAGTTATCAGTAGCTATTGCCTTGCTCTCCAAGGTCTTACATAAACACTGATCATGTATGTATGTTTGGTCATCAAGACATTGTTAAAGTGCAATGGTCTCTCCCATGCCACTGCTCTCATTTGTGATCTTTAAAACCAAAATCTATAGCAGATCCTGAATACTTGGGCTAAGGCAAAACAATAGCCCTTAATGGCTGACACAGATACCTTCCCTGAGGAGAGTGGAAAAAAATAAGCGACCTGTGATATACAGGCTTTGAATGGACCAGTGTCTTTTCTGCTGCACTAGTAGCAGAAAAGTCACTGGACCTCTTCCAAAGGTTTCTGACGACCTTTGCTGGCTCTGCTGCAAATCATTTACTGTAAGGTTCACTTGACTAACTGTACGCATATAAGTAAGTTAAGAAGTCTAAATTTTGATGGAACTGCCCGAAACCTAAAAATACAGATCTTCCAGGCACAGTATACATAAGCTAAAAAGTCTCCTAATTGGAGCAGCAGACCAAGACCAGCATTTCCATTCAAAAAAGCCTGAGGACGATGATGGGTTTTAACCCAAGGGGCTTTGGTAACTTTAATTAAACAACTGTAAAACCTTTGGAGGTAACCATTGTTTCCTTGACTGCACACTTTTCAAGTACCAACCTCACAGCATACCGACGTTGAGAGTAACAAAAATTTACAGGAAACTCTATCACGAGTATACGGATGACCTAGGTCACACCCTGGGACGTCACTACCTATAGTATGAGGAGCCTTTCCATATTTCTTAAATGTGCCGTTCAGTGACCTATCTATGGATTCAAATTTTCTGGAGATGAGCTCTGGCTGGATACTGAGCCATGGCTGACTGTACCTCTTGTGGCCACCAAAGGACAACTTAAGAGGTTGATGTTCTCCTCAGCATGAGCAAAAGGGCAAATGCTGACTCTTTCTTTCAAAGGTCTTAAGAGTATAATACAGTTGACTGGCTATTTATGGTTCTGGATTCGCAGCTTCACCTATTCACGGATTTTTCTGTGGAACGTATATCCACATTATTCGTGGAAAATACACCTATTCGCGCAATTCATCATGAAGAAATATTCACTAATTACTATATTTTCATATTATTTTCGTGACTACATTTTTCATGATAAAACTATTAAAATAGGCAGGTATAAGCATTTTTAGAGGGGGTTTTTTGTGTTTGAACTATCAAAATTCAGGCAGTCTCCGGTTATCGGTGGGCATTCTGTTTTGACAGTGTGACGATAAGCAAAAATCGCTGATAACCGAAAATTGGCGATTTTGGGGGCTTATCGTTGCCAATAAGCAGAGATCGGCACCTCTGTTAGGTATATATCAGCGCCGATAAGCGGAAATCGGCAATTTTCAGTGCCGAAAATTACTGATTTTTGTTGCAAGACAAGCCCCGTAAAACCGGATCGCCGATAACTGGGGACTGCCTGTAGGCAATTATAAGCATTTTTAGAGGGGTGTCATCAAGTATTCGCTGATTTTAGCTATTCGTGGGAGGTTGTGGTCCCAGTCCCCTGTGAATCCTGTGGGTCAACTGTACAGTACTGTATTCTCTTCCCTGGAGCCCTAGGGAACCTGGAAAATTGCAAAAGGTTATGGGGGAAACAGTAACAGTTAATGTGACCAGGATGTCTATGAGACTGAAGACGACATGAAGATTGAAGAACTGGAACCACTAGAGATCTCATTAGATCAGCCATTTGCAAAATCTTATAATCAAATGAAGAGAGAAGGTTGGAAAGACCATTCAATAACTCAAACTAACTTCTTTAATACTGGATTGGCCAAGATGTAAAGAATCATCCTTTTGTTCAAGATCGAGGCCTGATGGAAAGAAGCTGCAAGACATGTAGCTTGAGTTAAGTCCTCTAGAGTCTTGGAGGCAATACTTGTTTGCCACTATTAACATTGCCTATAGAAATTTCTCAACAGTCGATCTCTTGATGAGCTTGTGCATCTTTTAAAGGAAAAAGTTTTGGAGTACTCATGACCTTGTCTTGAGTCCCTTCCTTCCACATGGTTCAACACAAAATTAGAAATCTCTGCTGTGGTGTATGCAGTTGAAAAGTTTAAATTTCAAAAGGCCCTTCCACTTGGCTCTGCCTGGGTTTCCATGGCTGAGATCACCTTCCAGAATATGTGATACCTATTTTGCTCTAAAAAATGGAATTCTTCATCCTCCTCACTCACCACATAACCATACTTAATATTATCATCGAATCTGGTACATTTGGGAGGATTAACAATGTCAGCAGCTTTTAGAGCAGTCCAAATTGGTATTACCTTCTTGTCAAGGGTAGAAGGACCCACCATAACCCTAGGCAAAGAGGAGCACCTCTTATAACAAAGGAATCTGATGAATGACAGAACTGCAAGGACAGGTTGCTTGAACACAGACCACTCTGCACTATGCTTATTTTTGTGTGTAGCAGAACCAAAATGAATTGAAAGAGATGATGCACTTCCATAGCCAGCTGTAGATAGTGATTATGAATTGCTGGTATCTGCTGGATTTTGACAAGAGGAAGCTGCTGGAGCTGGGCTTAACACAAAGGAGGGTCCAGCAAAATGAAGGCATTAAATAACTGGCATCCAATAAATGCCTCTTGGATGCAGCATAGTGAGAGGCTAAAACACAGTTATTTTTTATCATGAAGTGTTTTTTTATCTCCAATTTTTATGATAGGGATGATAATTATCTGTTCCTATATACAGTACTTGGAGAAGTTATATTAATACCAATGATATACCTAAAGTATTCTTATGTCCTGCAATCCATTAGATCAATTTTTATTAAGGGTCTAACAAATCATGTGAAGTACATTTTAAACAATTTATAGGATGATCTTATGAATTATATAGTGCTTTACTACTAAATAGTTTCAGTGTACTGTACATACACTCTATATGTGCCAAATATGTTTGAATTAATAGCTTTTATCAGGTAAATATTAAACTACTTCTTAGATAAAATTTGTTTTTATGTTGACGACAATTGTTCTTGAGACTTCAGTTTCATCCTAATCATTAGAACCTTTTTCTGTTGCAAAGCAAGTGTGTTACAGTCAAACCATGGGGAAGGGATGAGAAAGTCCAGGAAGCAATGGAATTACATTTGAAATATAAGCAAGGATTTTATGCACTTGTTCCAGAGGGTTGTATATGGTAAGGGGTAAATAGATTTATAAGTCCTTATATGCGTAACTTGAATCTAGAAACTTTACTTCCTGACAAGAGGAAGCAGAATTGTACTTATGGTGTTGATTATTTAGATCAAGTGGGTTATTTCCAAGAAACCTTTACAAAAGATAAAAGTCAAGGCTCAATTCAAATCAATTTCAGTCTTGCCTTCTACTTTGATATAGATGAGGTTCTTACATAAAACTTACATGGTGAGGGCTTTGTAGTTGATCTCATTCATATTTTTTCTGGGTGATTTTAATGAGCCTATCCTGTTCTGTTTATGTTCAAAATACTAGTGTTTTAGGGATCCTAGATATTTTTTATTTTCATGAATGACAATCATTGGCCTTAATTATAGAATTGTACACTATGCAAACATTGTAGATATCTGCCTTCCTAAATTTTCATCCTTAAGTTATTCTTGCATTAAAAATTAAACCCATTCTCTTTCCCTCATCTTCGTGTTTGAAACAGTCACAATTCTAGTCTCTGAAAAAAAATGTAGGAATTCTACTATTCAGTTTCTGCAGGCTCTGCTTTTACTTAAGCAGCAAAAAGTACATTTAATTCTTATTTTTCACAATTTTCTTAAATCTAACTTTCTTCCCATGAATCACTGGTTTGATTTCAAGTCAAAATGTACTGGGAATATTCCTCAACTTCTTTTCGTTATACTGTACGTTAAAAATTATGTAAAGCAAATTATATGAAAAAGGCCATACTCATCCCATCACAATGATAAGGTGTTTTTCATGATATTTTGCATTCCCTCCCATCCCTTTGACCTTCCCTGACCCTCTTAGGCTTACATTCGAATTGGATCGAGTCGTTGTGGTGGCTCTCTCATCAACCAGTACCACGTTGTCACAGCTGGACATTGTGTTGCCAAGTAAGTGCCTTTTCTTGTCTATTATGCCAGTACAGTAATGCAGTACATGTAAACCACCCCTATTTTCCAGTATTTTAAGTTTCCTTGCACATTTATAACTCTGGTTTTTTTTTTTCTTTTTCTTTTACAGACCCTACATGTTTATTTCCTGGGAACAAAATTGATCTTTACATTTTATATTGAATTTTACAGTTACTTCTTTCATCCTATTTTATTAACAGTTGGAATTTTTGTGGATCAATAAGATACACTACTTTAGTAAAGGCAAGGATTCTTCGGTTGTTTTTTGTAAAATGTTTTGTTTTGTGTACATGCAACTAATTATGTAATTACAGTACTGAGAGTTTTTTGTCATCAAAATATAAAGGTCACAGAATTGAATAAATTCAAGAATACAAAACAAACATCCCAAAAATATGAATCCATGTATTAGAAACAGATTCAAATCTAAATTTCATCTAAACTGTAATGTCTTAAAGAAACTAAAAAGTATTTTCATTTCCACTTGGTCAAAAAATTTTTAGTAACCCCCTTTTTATCAGGAACATTTTTGAGGATGAAAGAAGTTTTGAGTTCAAGAAAATAACTTGAAAGAGCATTGTCTTGATTGGTAAAGTTAACTGTAAATTATTTGCATATTATTTTAATGTTTTACCCAGGGCTCGACCAGCTCAGATTCGGGTGACATTGGGGGATTATGTGCTCAATTCCAATCAAGAACCACTTGAGCCACATATCTATGGTGCCTCTGACATTAAGGTATGGTAATGCATGCAAACCACAGCTGTTTTGAATATTCATTGTTTAGTGCATATTCAGTGCTGTTTATGTTACACATTTACTTGCCTTCGAGAGAGAACTGGATTGCCCTGTAACTGTTTTTATCTACTGCTTTTGTTTATCCTCTCACATTATTATTATTATTGTAATAATAAAACAAATCATTGCAAATAAAGGAAGTAGGAACATTTGAAATATTAAATATTCTACAGATAAAAGAGCCTAACATATCTACAGTGCTTATAAATGATACTGTGTATTTTAAGAATGTTATATTGTACAGACATATTTATAATAGTATTCCATAGGCTTAAAGTTTGGGGTTTCATTCTAGTTTTATGTTAGGTGGTTCAACAACATGTGGATTTTAACATGTCGGTGTAATAAACTGGATTTCCAAGGAAAAATTCCAGCAATTCTGATTGAAAATACTATCTGAAATGACAATAAAATGTCTAGTTGCAGATTTTCAGTGTTAGGCTTTACCCTGGAATATACAGTACCATCACACACATGCACATAAAAGGGATTTTGACAAAGGAAAAATCTATTTCTGGGCTCGACCTGTGTCACCCAGTGAAATGGTTCCAATAGCACTCATTTCTAGGCATAAATATTGCTAAATATACAAGAGAAAAAAGCTATCCACAATGCCGGGGTTACTACCCCTGGAGCGAACACCATAACGGTGTCGGTATGCACTAAAAACATTCGTATGTGTGAATGCATTTAGTGATTTTTACAGAAGTGATACTGTACAGTACTTGAAATACCTTAGTGAAGAAGGCCATTAATTCAACACATCTGAACATGTAGCATTAAAGATAGGATTTGATTTTAAAATATTGGAAATATAATGGTTGTCATTCTGACCACTGGTCAGAAAAAGACTGCCCATATCCCCACAGCTAAGTCACTCAGCAAGGTTGTTCACAGATATACTTCACATTAAAGGAAAACAAACATAATTATAAGGCTTCAATTTGCCAGTCAACCTGTAATTGTATCATTGGTCCTGCAGAGATAATTATTTTTATGACCTGAAAAGGAAAGGTTGATGTAGCTAATATTTCAAGTTGACTATTGCAAAATTTAAAAAAATGTATGGAACATGAGGACATACCATATTTTAAAAATTTACAAAACTTGAGGGCAATAAAGGCAGAAATGTTTGGCTTGGTTAGACACAGTATAAACATACAAAGGGAAAAAAAGGCAGGAGCATTAAGAAAATGTAGTGGTAAAAATCATTAAAATTCTAATCTGCTATATCCAGTGATAAGTGATCTATGAATAAAATTAAATTTAATGTACAGTATGTTATACAAAGCCATGAAATATTTGATATTTTACCAAGAAAAAACAAGTTGTTGAAAAATGGTCAAACCAGGAAGACAAACTAGTACAATAAACTGTATATTCCCACAATTTGAAAGATATTAGACACATAAAAGATAGACTACCTATAAGCCAAATCCCAACTGCAGGTTGCCTATACTAACCTATATTATAAGCAAAAAAAAAAAAAAAAAAAAAAAAAAAAAAAAAAAAAAAAAAAAAAAAATAAAAAAAAAATATATATATATATATATACCACCTCTGTAACAAAATGCAAATTACTAATCAAAAAGATAAGAGTTATATATAAAATAACTACTAAGACTCTAAGGGTTTGAATACTGCACATAATTAGGCAAGAAACTTCCTATGATATTAGTTATTTTAAAGAAAAAAGAACAAAGCACAAAACAAGAAATAAGGATAGGAGATACCTATTCCAAAAAGAAGAATGATCTATTAATGAGCAAAGCACTTAACTACACTAATACCCTTTGGTCCAAACTGAGACATGATACTGTAATAAGGATGCAAATAACCTAACAAAGTCATGAACTACAAAACCTAATCTGGCAGGAGAAATAATGGTGCATTAGTGAACTTAACAAAGGTAGCCTACCTTTTGGCAACTTATAATAAAAATAAACATAAAAAAATATTAAAAGTAAATATAATAAAAATAAATATTTCCAATACTCACCATTGCTGTTAAGCCAGCTGAGATGCCACTAAGGAAATGGCTAAGGTTATCATTTTTACTCTGTGAGAAGTTTTGGGTCCAACTGCCTACCAAGAGACTCAATGCAGTGCTAAAAATATGGTTTGTAAATTACTGTCCTGTAAAATATTGACGTAGTTTCAAAACAGTGCCCTAATAGGCACTAAGGAGGACATAATAAATAGACTAGAGAGCCTGGGGAGAAAGATGTGGGGGGGTCTTATTTGACTTTCAGGGGATCTCTCATCCAGAGGTAAACAAAATGCACTTACCAGTCAATATAAAATGTTCCTCCACTTTAAATTAAGACTTCAGGCTATATAAGGCAATTGTTTTTTGCATGTATGAATTATTATTTAAACTGTATGGCACAAAGGTAATTTTACATTGTAAAGTACGAAAGAAACAAGAATGTACGGACTTTGATCTGAAGTTCACAAAGGGCATTTTTTTTTGGCATAAATTGTTATGAATGTGTTTATGTTCTATTAATTCCACTACGATTCCATAACAACCACAGCACACACACAACAGAATTTTTTATAAGTGTATTAATTTTATTCACATTCACTTTAAAATGAGATTTTCATGACGAACACTGTTCATACTTAAAACATTTTCAATTGCATTTTTTTATGGCTTTGTGCAAAACATTTTCAATTGCATTTTTATGGCCTTATATATCTGTTTTTCTAAAATTTACATTTGTTAAAGCATATTGAGGGATATTTTTATTCTTTCTGCAGGTTGAATATTCAAAGTGTGTGAAAATATAACTGTATTTTAGTTGAAGTCATCAACAAGTAAATATTTTGTGTTTATACATTCAAGTAACCTTAAATTCATAAGCATTACCACATACACCTTAGTGGTGTAACTGCTTACATTGTACATTTAAAGTTATTACTTCACAATGGATGCATCTTTTCTACTTAAATCTTCACAGAGGAAATGAGTATCAAATTTCTACTGTTTACTGTCATGGTGCTGTAATTACTATACTTACATTCATTTAAAAATATTGCTCATGGTATTACTTTACTAATATCTCTAACTTGCAGGTTCATCCAAACTTCAAGTTCACACCACAGGCTGACAGATTTGATGTAGCTGTGATCACCCTAGATTCTCCTGTGCATTATGAGCCTCACATTCAGCCCATCTGTTTGCCAGAAAAAGGCACAGATTGGCTGGGCAGTTATGCTTGGGCAGCTGGATGGGGGGCATTGCAATCTGGTAATGAAAAAATACTAGTGTCAACAAATATTTAGACTGACTAGACATTAGATCCAAGGATACCAGCTGATTATAATGCTGCAGACTGCTTCTGACACAATCTAATACTTTTAGGGTGCATATGTGATCAGTTTATAAGTGCTTACCTAACTTTTTTTCATCATCTGACTCATATTTGACAGGAAAATTACTGCTGACTTTGATTCCTAATATGGGTGAAATTAATATTTTGTTGACTTATAACCTTCTAAAACTGAATAATAACCTTATTGCGTTATGTGCTGTTGCAGGTGACAAGACTAGCCCAGTAAGAAGCACTGTGAACATTTCTGATTCTGGACGTTTCTGTGCAAGAAAGATGATACTTTATGTTTGTGTGTATGAAGTGCTCCAGGGCTAGTTTGACAAGAAAAACGATCTGTTCAATTGTCGTTTTTAACATTCAGGGCAAAATTTTAAGAAAACGTGGTTTTTACCATTGTTGGTCCTTCATTCTTTGATGTTAACTTTCAACCTTTAACATTAGTTTTAAGGCAGTTTTAATGGTAGTTGAAATAGTTACTAACCTTGTGTTATGAAGAGATAATTTTTCATTTCCTCACAAGAAACTTTGTGAGTTGTTAGATTTTGATAAAATGCATTACAGTGTGATTCTTATCACTTAAAGAAAAATTTGTAAAATTTTTCTATTATATCCATTCTTATCATTATATCTGTTTACTGCATACAGGCTCCCGCGCAAGACCAAAGAAACTTCAAGTAGTCGATGTCCCAATCCTTGATTCAAGGTTATGTGAGGACTGGCATAGACAGAAAGGCATCAACGTTATTATATATGATGAGATGATGTGTGCAGGGTAAGATTTCATCTTTCAAATGTATATTCTACTTAAATGTTTAGATTTATTGTATCACAATAATTTCACAAAAAGCTAGGTGATAGAACCTTTTGAGTTATTCTTGGTAAAAAAAGACGTGGTAGACATGAGTAAATTTATTTTATGTACAAGAAGCCAAAAAAGTAAAAAAAGTAAACAAGGAGTGCTATCCATACACCAGACAGCAGAGTCAGGTTCCATGTCCATCAGTGATAGGCATACTGTATAGGAGAGTACGGTTGTTGGCTTTACAACCAGATATGTAAATTTATGTTCATTCATAGATCTAGAGGAAACTGAGACTATAGGTTCATACAAAATATGCAGTACTGAGGATAGATTGCATTTTTGATTCCTAGATTTAAACATCTGGGTTGAAAAATGCTCCACCGAGACCCAAATTTCTATCATAAGTGTAATAAACTTTTAAACAAACTCAGAGCCATCAGATATCTCCCTTAAGTAACTGCTGTGACAGTTCAGGATATAGAATTGACAATTATGTTCTAATGCCATTCACTGATACTGCTTCTCATACAGTAAGGTTATCAGCCACCATGTGGGGTCCTCAGTTTTGACTTCCTTGTTTACATTAATGTTGATAGTTTGTATAACACTGACTGCTTTATTACTATTCACGGTCCTTCATAGTGTTTCCTTAGATATCCTTCAAGACTTTTGTGAGCAATTTCTTTTGATTATATATATCACGTGATTCACATAGGCTGGTATTGTTCCTTAGCTTGGGCCGAGTCAGTTATGCTCAAATTTTGGTTAGCTATTATGTTTTGCTATGCTACTAGACAAATAAGCTATGCCAGGCTCTGGATTCATCATTATTATCCTATTTATGCTACAGTAATTCTACCCTCTAAACCTGGCTGTTTTATATATGACCATTACAATTGCTGTGTCCTACATTCAAAGGCGGGACTGCTTCCCTTGTTTCTTAAAGCATTTGGCTCCAGTTTCATTTCATGACAAGTATGTCAGCTCTGTCATTTTATTCCTTATTTTGTTTCACCCTTATGTGGAAAATGTGTATTGGGTGAGTGACCTAACTAAGCTAACCTTTACCCTCTCCTTTTCCCCTTCTCACTGTTAGCTAAAAAGGAAATTAGTCGGTTGAGCTTCAGACTGTCATTCGATGGGCTGGAGTTCAATTCCTAAACTATGGCGAATTTTTAATAAAACTTTCTGATGAAGAGTTAGAGGAATTTATTTCTGGTGATAGAAATTCATTTCTCGCTATAATGTGGTTCTGATTGACAGTTCACAATAAACTGTAATGGTCCGTTGCTAAGTAACCAATTGGTTCTTAGCCATAGTTTGTATAAATAAGTCTAATCCTTCATAGTGGCCAGCCCTAGGAGAGCTGTTAATCAGCTCAGTGGTCTGTTAAAACTAAGGTATACTTAATTTTTGGTTAGCTATTTGTACAGAGGAATAAAGCATAGAGTTAGCTCTGGCAATCCCTTTTCACCGTTTCACTTAGCTGCCTTGTGGTGTTAGTTGCTACCTTTGGCAATAAGGAAAAATGGCATTGCTTTACATCTTAGTTTATGATTTTAGCCTTTGAAAAAGGCTGGTATACAGTGGGCTATAAAACCTATTTAATAAATTTGGCTTAAAAACTTTGAAGGAAGAGAGAGGAAAACCAGTACTGTTAAAACGAAATCTCTCTCTCTCTCTCTCTCTCTCTCTCTCTCTCTCTCTCTCTCTCTCTCTCTCTCTCTCTCTCTCTCTCTCTCTCTCTCTCTTTGTCTCATAGAGTTCTCTCTCTCTCTCTCTCTCTCTCTCTCTCTCTCTCTCATCTCTCTCTCTCTCTCTCTCTCTATTTAATAAATCTCTCTCTCTCTGTTCTCTCTCTCTCTGTATTAAATAGTTTTTATAGCCCAGTGTATGCCACAGCAATGTTTAGAGAAGAACAGCTGTACTTGGCATCCCATCTCTGTACTTCTACTCAAACTACTCAAACTGTTTTTAACACAATTCATTTATTGAAAAGACTTTTAGCAGCAACTGAACTTTACCATTGGACATCTAATTTTGATAGATAAAAATGCTTAACAACCTTGTACAGTATGTAAACAAGAAAAAAGAAAGATTGGGGAACTACCCCGTTTAATTGAGATAAATCCAAGTTCTGATCCCAAAAAAATACAGTGACCTAGCATCCCACATAACAAAACTTCATGACTAAGCTTCTACAAACAGATGAACCAGAGTTAAGTGGTCTCTTTTCTATGTATGGATGGCAATGTACAGTAATGGAAAGCCCTTCCTTCATGTAGTCAGTGTTGAATATAAGATAGCAAATACAATCTAAGATAGCATTTCCATTATTTGGCTGAAATTGTTAGAGTAATGGTAGTGTCAGGAAGACTGTATCCACTCCTCTGCCTTTGCAAGTTTTGGATACTCTTCCAGAAGGATGAAGTTTGGGGAGGGTGGACAACCACCAGTATAGAAAATGTTGCCCTTTGTCTGCAAGACAAGAATGGTCAGCCAAACTGGCATCTCTCTTCCCTCTTTAAAATTCCTCTTTACAATTCATTGTTGTTCCCACAGGTGACCTTGGAGTGGCTGTTGAATCTTGGTTAAAAGGTTGTTCACTGGTAGAGAGCGGAGAATCTTCACACACCACTTCACTCTTTCTTTGGCAAGCACTGAGAGGATGCTGCTGCCGTCTCTTCCTTGCACTCATTGATTTTAGATGAGGAGCTTGCTACCATTGTTACCTGATTCCTTATCTTATGCCCTGTGCCTATGTTACATATTCTTTGTATTTTGTGTCTTCTGGTTGTGTAAATGTAGTGGAAGGGAATGTAATTGTTCCCTTCCCTGTGGTGAATGTGGTACTTGGACCTCACCTCAGTGGAAGAAATTTGGTAAAAGAAGGAAGAGGATAAAAGATTTTGTACTTCTGGGGTAACACTCCTTTGGTGACACTTCTGAATCTTTTGAGTTCCTCCTTGCCATCACAGCTGCTATTTCTCTTCCTCCTACACCTGACTCATCCCCTCTTAGCAGGGTTAATTCATTCGCTGCCTACAAACTCATTCATTCCTCATCTGAGGATGCAGAAGCCCAGAGAGAGATGTCTTCTTTTGACTACCTACATAAAATTTGGTCCACTCTGGTAGTTTCAAGTAGTTCATCACTTGCTGCCTTTATAGAATTACTGTACTAGCAGGAAGTATGAATGACCAGCCAATCATAGTGAACAACATACTGGCTATCCTTCTTGTCCACTTTCAGAAGGATGTAGAGATGACCCCGCACCCCCTTCTCACTTGGCATGTTCGTGCTCATTGGTGCGCTTGCAGTCCAGTCACTCTCACTCTAGGGAGAGAGAGCCTTAGTGCAGTTTGCCATGCAGGTGTGGTGAAAGAGAGGGAGATGGGGCAAACCTCTCACTCCTCTTCATGGTCTCCATTCTTGGTTACGATGAGTATCGGAGTTAAGGGGCATCAGGGTCAAGGTCTGAATTCTATTTAGATCTGCCTTCTTTGTTGAGGTTCATCTAGTGTTGGATGAGAGTGGGAGCGAGAGAGGGAACAGAAGTCTGGTGTGTCCTCCTCTTCAGTGACAACTGAAGCAGCATTAATCTTCTTGGGATCTTCCTTTGCATCTCTTGCCCCCTGAGTCAGGAAGTAAGAGTAGACCTTGTATGGTGGAGTTCCACTGAGCTACCCCACTCTGGAGAGGCTTCTGTTTATGGATGTGTCGAAGAAGGAATGGGGCACACACCTGAAAGGAGAATTTGATTCAGGTGTGTGAAATCTGCACATAAATATATTGGAAATGCAAGCACCCTGGTTAGCACTGCAAGCATTCCAAGACAATTTGAGAGGGCACTAACCTGTTGTAGTTGCCTAGGTCAGCAAACTGGGGAAAGCGTCTCAGACCTTGTGCCGATAGGACTCTTCATTCATGAGTGACCGGCTCTTCAATCCATTGAGTTGTTTTCCAGATATGTTCAGGGTAGGTGGAATAATCTGGCAGATCAGCTAGTTGCCAGTCAGGTAGTGGGGGCAGAATGGTCCCTATACCCCCGAGTGGTGGAGAGGTTGTTCAAGTTATGGGGTTTCCATGTGATCAATCCATTTGCAACCAATCCATTTGCAACCGAAAGAAAAATTCTCATCTCTTCCTCAGCCCCAGACCTGTGTGCAGTGAAGGAGGGAGCATTCCAACATCCCTAGGACAATCAGGATGTATACACCTATCTTTCAACCTTCTTTGCAGATTGATCAACAGTATCTGTCACCTTGGGTCTTTGGATTATTCTAGTGATACTCCTGGTCAAGGTGCCGAGAGAGTTTCCCTCATGGGCCACCATCCTATGTCAACCATGCATTCACATGTACCACCAGGACATTCAGTCTCTTCACCTTAATGGGTGAAGGTTATCAGTGTGTCCTGTGAGAGAAAGGCTTTTCTCGCTTGGCAGCAACAGAGATATCTGGGTACCTTCATTGCTCTTCTGCAAACATGTGCCAAGGAAAATAGGTCGTCTGCTGTGATTGGTATTGTAGAAGGGGTTACTCTCCAGCTAGAATATTTCAATGGATCGCAGATTTCTGCAGGTGAAGACAAGCACCTCTCAGTCTCTGCCGGAAAAGGTTAATGCTCAGCCTCACCTCAGGTATCCAAATGGAAGGGGTTGGATCTCTCCACCTTGGTGGAGTTATCCATGTTTTGAGATACTTTGAGAAGTCTTGTCCTTCCCAGGAGCTTTATCCCCAGGAGTGGGATGTACCATAAGGGGTACAAAGCAGTGTGGTGCCTCCCTACAAACCTCTTGTTGCATTTCTCAGACAGAGATCCAACACAAATGACTGTCTATTTCTTAGCTTTTGTCTTGGCAAAGAGGGTGAAGGAGCTGCAAGGCCAGTCATATCTCATTTGTGGGATCATCCTCTTTCTCTCTCTTTCTGGCGTTTGTAGCTAAGACTCAGACCCATTGGTTCTAGACAAGAAGTTTAAGACTCTCAGTTCCTTTCGTAGGAGACTTTGTTGGTGGGGACCCAGATGAGATGGTGTTGCGCCCAGTACTGTCTGAAAAGGGCCCACGCCTTGAGGCTGGAGTATAGTAGACTTTTCATTAGTACCAATAGGTAGTAAGGTGTAGTAAAACCCTTTCCTTCTGACTTCATGAGGTATGAAGTTGGCCTGTGAGTCCAGCCTCCCCTCTCACTTGGGAGTTCATGAAGTTAGAGGACTGTCTCTTGACTTTTGGAAGAGCGCCTCAGGTGCCTAGCAAAGCCAGACTGTATTTACCACATTCTAGCGGAGGGATATCGCCCACAAGTCCCTGGATGCCTTCTTGGAACTGGTGGTGACTACTCACCAATTTGTGTAGCTACCATGCAATACAATTTGTGTAGCTACCATGCAATAATTGGACACACCATGTCTCACCCAAGCACCTAAGTTCAATTTGTGTAATTACCAAAACCTTCCTCTTCTCAAGACACATCTTGGCTGAAACACACTGGAACTGAATGAGGTAAAGATTAGTGTACAACAAGCACCTGTTCTATGCATTGCTGTCTGTCCTTTCTTAAAACTTAACAAGAGGGAGCAAGGACATGATAGAGCTTTTTTCAGAACCCATTGCTTGGTAACAGCCAGAATAAAGCTGCTCACCAACTTGACAACTCCCCTGGGAGATGTCATGATTCTATGAATATCATTCCTTACTTGAGTTCCCTCTCATTTTCTCAGGGATCCCAGGCACAGGGTCCTACCGCTCTGAAAAACTTTTCATCAAACTGGTTGGAGGTTACATGTGTCATTGCATTTTATGCTTGTGCATACAACTAGGAATCCAAATCTCTTTTTTCCTGGGACTAACCCCCCTCCTGAGAGGTAGGCCTAAATACAAGAAGGGTGATGGTTATATTCCCATAGGAATAAATACATTTTTGAAACAATTTGCATTATTCTTATGTATATAAACAAGAGCCTTTTATATAGTTTGTAACCACTTTAGCCACCCAACTTTGTCCCTGTGGCTGAAGGAAAGAGCGAAGCAGTGAGTGAGGAGTGCCCTGCTTCTTTCCCCATCTCTGCCAATTGGCTAGCTTAATACCATGATTCAACCGTTGTTCCAGCTTACACTGAAGGATACTCCATACATGAAAAGCTCTGGCATCTTTTCCCACCTCTATGTGGGGTCAATTCTGACAGCATTCCTCTACCTGGCTCAGTCATACACGTTGTCATCTGTCAATTGTTTGTCTCTCAGATCTTCTTTAACAAAATCCATCCAACTTCACTTCGGTCTTCTCGCTCTCCCACCATACCTCCATCTGCATCAGTCTCTTCCCTAAATGTTTCATCCCTTCTCATTTGATGGCATACAGCTGCAAGTCTTTTCTTTCCTGGGCCTTCTTTTGATAGTTCTATGACTTTATTAGTTCCCTTTATTCTTTCATTCTTGATCCTATCCATTTTTGTCACTCGACATGTCCATCGAAGCATTTTCATCTCCATATATTAATGCTGGTCTCACTACTGTCTTATACATTCTTCCTTTAACCTTTTGAGTCTGTGGTCACACAAGACATCTGACATCTTTCTCCAATTTTTCTATCCTGCCTGCATTGTGTGTGTTGTTTCTACATCCAAATTTCCATCACCAGTTACTGATGAACCAAGATACCTAAATTTTCTACTCTGTTCAACCTTGTCCCTTCTATACTAATCTCAAGAGTCTCAATCTTCATTGAACCTCACATATTCAGTCTTCTTTCTACTGATCTTTAATCCTTTGTCTTCCAGGACCTTCCTTTGTTGCTTTAGTTACTCCACTACCTCTCTCTTGGTGCTGCATATCATAATGTCATCAGTAAACAGCATCCACCAGGGGGATTGATCTCTTATTCCTTGAGATAACACATCCACAATTAAGTAAAAAAAAGATATACATACTTCTTCAGTGTTCCCTTTGCTCACATACACATCTGAACCTCTAGGTGTGGGATTCTGTCATATGCCTTTTCCAGGTCTATGGATATTATCTGCAGTCCTTTCTGCATTTCCCTGTGTTTTTCCATCATCTTTTGAAGGGCAAACAATGAAACTTCAGGGTGCAGGTTTCTCTTTAAGCGCTTGAAAAAATGGTTGTTGCTGAAGTCTTGTAGATTTGATCCTGGGAAGTGTTTAGTGTATTACATTCCCCGTCCTGATTAACCCTATCCCCTAGATTTTGGCATATGGAAGAAGAATATATAGAGAAGGAGTACTGAAGAAGTCTTTAGATGCCTTGCCAGCATCAAAGACCCCTTCCCCCACCCCTGAAATATTCTAACATTGGAAAGCATTGTTATCCAAACTTGCCAGACTACAGTGGAAAATGGGAGTAAAAATATAAGGATGGCTGAAGAAATATGCGAAGCCTTGGCAAAATGATGTGGCTTTCATGACTACCAAAACAAAGTTTCTCCTACTTTACAGATATTTGGTAGCCCACATAAAATATGCTACTCTAAAAGTCTTACACCTAGAAGCTACAGTAGATAGCAAGTAGAAAAAATATATTAAAGTCTTGAGGCTCAAAGTAAACAAGGCCAAGATACATGAATACATTCCTCTCAAAGGAAGCCAGTTTGTTTGTTCCTTGATCCTGACTATGTGCAGGATATCATGCCTGTTCACTCCTTAAAACAACTGAGGGTCTGGATATCTATGCCCTTTCAGGTAAGGCAGGGAGAAAAAAAAAATACCAAACTCAAGTCACATAAAGGTCCAAACCTCCAGAGGAATACTGCAGACAGAGTAGAGCTCAGCTGGTCATCCCTCCAAGAAAATGTTATGAGAGCAAAATGCTGTCCTCTCAGCGTGAACTCTTATGACCTTCATGAAAACTGTGAAGAACAAGTCTTGAGAACTCCCTTAAAAGCCTGGTTCCATGAAGACTAAGTTTGAAATAGGAAAAACATAGATGGGTTGTAAGGCTAGATACTGTACATATATCCTTGTAAAACCTATCCAGTCATCAGATCCCTGATATCTAGCAGATATCCATGATAGCACTGGACAGTAGTAGCTTGAATATGGACATGAACAAAGGAGTACCTTTGTCTTGTCCACATGGATAAGCTGTGGAGACAACTTAGAAAGTAGTATGGATAGGGCATCAAACCCACAGAGCCCTAGAGCAGTTCCAAAAGGTGATTCATCCTTCCAGGAAGTGATGCTTTATAAACAAAACTCAAACCCAAAGCTACTCTTAAATAAGATTTCCTCTTTGAGCCAAGTACCTATGTGATGGCAGCAAGTGAGATAAAACAGTCAGCAAGAGGGAGCTGACCTTGGTTTTGCATGTCAGAATTGATTACTAAATGAACTAGAAATTGCAAGTTGAGTAGTTGAACAAACATCAGCAAAAGTTAAAGTCCAGATCTTGATGGCAAAGATGGCACATGGAGCAACGTAGAATGCTGAGAGGCAGCTGACCTCAAAAGCTAGCAATAGATGCTAGTAAGACTTGCACATAGCCATGTTGCTGAATATGGATACTCAACTGGAGGTAAGCAAATGGCTGTTCAGTGAATAAGCAGGTGGTAAGAAACAAGCTCTCTGCATGTGGGTAGATCCATAAAGGCAGAAGCTCACAAAGGCTTGCTGATGGGAGGATAAAGTCCAGCTAGTCCCTCCTTGGTACAATTTTGTCCTTAAAGTGTTCCTTATCCCATGCTGTTGCTGATGAAGATGGCTGACATGAAGTGTGCTAGCATCATGCATATCAGTACGCAAATGACCAGTATCAGTACTCTTTTATTTTTTTATATAGGTAGTAAGAGACACTATTAAATGATTCTCCAGTCATTAAATGATTCTCCAGTCATTTAATAGTGCTCTTGCAGTGAATGAAATTATGCTCATGGCTACAGGCTCTTTGAAGGCCAAAGTCTGACAGAGAACTGATGCTCGTGATGTAAGATTTCTTATCAGTTATCAAGCTACTGAGTTAATTATTAATGCAGAACGTAATTGGGTAATGACATCTGTGTTCCACTGCTGGTACTTGTTACAGCTGGATTGTGCGTGTAAATTATACAAAGTATAATATATATAAAATGGATAAATTTTCCTTGGCAGTTTTCATTTACAATGGATAATTAATCTACTGTATTCAGGAAACAATTATTTTTTACAAAAATATTCCTTTTTAAAATTTATTTAAAGTACATATCTGGCTACGAACACTATGTGCTGTTTTATGTCATTGGACTTGTGAAGCATAGCACAATAAACAAAAAAAAAAAAAAACTGGGATAAATGGAGCATAGGGTAAAGTCAGAATTGTGCGAGGTACAGTGGATAACAAGCCATTTATGTTTATCTGGATTAAAACTGAAATTTCAATGACAGCTTAAATATAATATATTTAAGCTGTCATTGAAATTATATTATATTAAGATGGATGAGAATGCTGTTTAAAAATTCAAATGAAATTACGTGTTTATTCCCACTAACCCAATGTTATTGGTTGTAGGTATGGACAAGGAGGTAAAGATTCATGTCAAGGAGATTCTGGTGGACCTCTCATGATTCAAGACTCAGGTCGTTGGTACCTAGCTGGTATTGTTTCAGCTGGTTATTCTTGTGCAGAAGCAAAGCAGCCAGGTAAGAACAGATTGTTTAAAGTATCATGTGATTTAATAATAATACTGTGACACTTCCTGTTCATAATATTTAATTAACATCTGTGAAAGTCTATATTTAAGCATTTAACAACTTTCATTCCCAGGCATATGTCTTTCCAAAATATTAAATCTTGAGTAGTTGCATATTATTAAAATTTTCATACAATTTTCTCGACATTCAGCTAATTGATATAAAAAGTCAACACAAATTCGACTATGCTTTTCAAATTGACTAACCATTCAATCTTTACTTTAACAGGTATATATCACAAAGTGTCATATACATCAGACTGGATCTCATGGGCAGCAAATTCTTAAGCCTTACATCTCAGAGGCTATGTGTTATCACTCCTATCACTATTATGTGAATTCATATCCAGATGTGGCTAATGCTCATATTTATTGCCAATAGATGTAACAAATGATGGATATAGAGTTCAGGAGCAATTACATCATGCAAGCCTATTTCATTTCCGACATCAACAAACCAGGTATTTGTTGCTTGAATGCTACTTTGAAAACTACTATAAGAACTCTGTATAAGATGCAAAACCTATTTTTTTCACGAGTGTAGCAAAAGGTTTATTATTAAATAATTCTGTATGGCCATATATGAGATCATACTGTAATACATGAGTATTTCACCATCAAATACAAAAAAGCTATCCAGGAATATTGTTTTATAAAAATATTCTGTAGCTTCTTGTTCAGTATTGCAGTTTTTATGACAAGAAAGTTAATGTACAGTATTTATATTTGTAAATACGGCAGTAATTTCAAGATACACTTAGAATTTCATGTATTTCTCAGTTTCATACATTTCACATTGTAAAGTATACTAGAATACCTATGTCCTGAATTGCTGTTTACCATAGTGTAATGCCACCTGAAGTTGATAGAAATAGCAAACAGCCAAGTACCATAGAATCCTGTGATATCACAACAATAATTTACCATAATTTAATCTTCCTAGTACAGTAGTCATTCACATAATACTGCATTCCAACAGTATTTCATAGTCATTGCTACCTTATTTAATGTTTTATCTTAAAACAAATTCTGACATCCTCTTAAAATATAAGAGCAATCAATATAAAATTACATCACTGCATTAAATAATTTGATCTTATGAATTCTAACAACTTATATGAACTCATTCATTCATTTTAAAATTATATTACTACTCCTTTGACAGCAAAAAATGATTTCAAGTAGAGTAATACAACCTTCAATCTATTATGATTACCAAGTCACTAACAGATGCAAAGAGTAACTGGAGTTATTTACAGTAAATTTTTCAGTATTGAATGAATGGCTGCAAAACTGTCTTGTCTCTAGTTTGTATATTTGTTAATCTGTACAGTAGTTAATGGTTCTGTAACACTATGTTGCAGTATAATTATTTAAAAATACATTATGACATTTTTAATCAAACATTCCATGAAGGTCATCCATCTCTGTCACTACTCAGGGGTAAGAACAGATTCGTAGTTTTTTTTTTAGAGAGCTGACCTCGAATGTAGAAGGGAAAATATCTTGCTTATAATTGATGTGAAAGCTGAGAAAACTGCCAAAGATATCAATATACTAAAAAAGTTGTACTATATTCCATTTCCCTTTCCTGTATACTGTATGTATGTTGTAAGTTTTTAAGGAACAAGTTGTTTTTATTCATGTTGAGTACATTGTTTGATGTGTATACTCTTAATATGGAGTGAATGAAGATGCAACTGTGTTTTTAATGTTTCATCATTTCATATGCATTCTGTTTTATTGAGAGTATATAATGGGAGATCCATGAATAATGAAGTCAGCTGGAGGTATAAGTTTTTAAATGTTATTTTAGACATTGTCAACTGTTTCCTGAATTTGTAGTATCAAGAGAACTTCCAAAATTTAACCCTGTTGATTATAATTTTGTATCCAGGAGGTAACGCATTACAGTATGATCTGTATGTAAACCTGTAAATTAAGTTAATAGTGACAAAATAATGGCATTACAAAATCACAAGTGGTTTGAGATTTCTAACTGCAATGAGTGACAGTGTTGTAGATAAAAATCTGAATAGTAACTCAAGACACTCCAAGAGTACATGCAGTCGTTTAGGAACCTTGTCACTAGGAAATGTAGCTGTCAATTCTACACAAAAATGAGTTCTGCCATTTTATAATTAACAAGTTTAAAAGTTACAGGTTGCAATAAATAACCCAGCTTTGTTATTTGGGGAAAGTAACGTAATGAGTACTGTAATGTAAAAATTTGGAAAATTTTATATATCTTATTGTTTATTCATAAAAGAAGAGCTTACTGTACTTTCTTTTCATAATCATTACCATTAGATCTTTATCATTCTTATTCTCCCTTTCCCAATTGTCTCCACAAAGATGTTCTGGTTAAGTCAAGACCAGTGCGAGATCCCCTTATATACTTATACTGTATGTTTTTGATAGCTGTGTAACTGTATCAAAGAATTAGATGCAATTTTCATATATGAAATGTTTTTACTGAATATTAAAATAATTCCATGATGTTATATTTTCTTATTTGTTGTTTCATTAAAACGGGCTGGTACCGTTACGGACACTTCAGTGTAAATGCTGTATATATTATTTTAGAATTTTTTTAAAGACAATCTAAATAAAGCATTGTAATATATTTATTTTGTTTTACTTTCCATCTCCTTGAACTACTTAACCTGAGTGTCTTAGAATCCAAAACTGAAGATCATCAAACAAAGCCTATGGTATCGTATGTCAAGCTGTACAATTAGGCTATTTGACAATTACTCATACACTCATTATCTTTAGCTACAAATATCTTCTAAAATATCTTGTAATCCCCTTTTTCTAATCCTACTGTAACAAATGGTTCTCTTTTCTTCATTTAAGTGGAGTTATGAGTTTAGTTATAGTAGTTTTTACTTTGCATAAATCAACCTTTGAGGAAGTACTATACTATACTTGGATCTAAATGTCCTTTGGAGACCAAAATCATCTACGAAAACTACAGATTTTAAGCCAGAAGTCCCATAAGATCATTTATTTAGGTACCTTACTCCCAGACAGTCAGTAAAGATGCCAGAGGAATTTTTAATGTGCAATCAAATTGCCTGTCAGGATGAACAGTGAGTTCCTATTAGAGACTGACTCATGTCCTCAAAGTCCTATTGTTGACAGAATATCTGTTTCCCTTGCTATGCATTTGGTTTCAGAAGAACTCCTCTAAAGGTCTTCAGAAAGCAAACTGCTAAAAAAATGTATACAAAAATCCAAAATTATTGCCAGAAGAGTTAATTCAAAGCCAAAAGTGTTAACCTTTGGATTCCCCTTTGTAATACATACCAAGGTACCCCAGACCAGCTGATTTACACTTTGTTTACCATTTATCAGAATCTGCAGAAGGGTGGAATGGAAATGTTGACAAGGTGGAAGAGTGAGATGGCAAGTAGACTGAAAATCAATGTAAGCAAAACACAACTTGTATTGACTGGAGGGGAAGCAAAGGGAAAAAGTACGGTCAGGAAAGTGACAATGTGGTTTTTGGGCATCTATTAGGAAGAGAAGCCAAAAAGCGTCGAGAAAATCCTATCCAATCACAACAGCATGTTACAATTAGCATAAAACAACACAAGTGTGCCAACACTGAACTAGCCTATTTCAGTTAGTGCCCAGTAATTAAAACTAAGTCTTAAAGAGGCATCCAGTAATTAATAAAATTAAGTCTACTGCACAAGTGGACTGATGGGTTTACAAAGTGTGGTGTTTTGTTAGTATTTAACAAGCTGAAATAGGTAAAATTGGACAATAGTGGTGAAAAGTAGTCAAGGGTGATCTGACTGGTGTTGGAAGTGAGGGCAGCTTCATGACTGAAAAGGATACTGGATATAGTACAGTATAACTGTAATTCAAATGATATTAAAGCTAGCAAAATATTCACAAAGGAACGGAAGAAAATAGTTAAAGTAAGCAAGGTCTTGACCATGACAAAACTGCAGTTTATTGGTAAAACTGTAACTGCTCAGTAAGACATTCACCTTAAAAGAGGAAAAGCAAGTTAAGGGTCAAGGTGTCAATGGTCAGGTTAATCCTCACACCTATTGTTAGTAAGCCATTACTAATAAAGTTCCCA
>NC_089790.1:13140000-13427500 GCF_040412425.1 Macrobrachium rosenbergii
TGCTTAGTCAAATAAAAGGACCAAAGAAATTTCTCAGACTCCCAGCACTTTTAGGTTTCGTGACAGGAACCTTCTACTTTACAGAACCGCTTTATAGCCGGTTACACAGACGTGGAGACCAATTATAGTACAATATTAGTCCAGCTTTCCTCACCGAAGTAATCTACGACAATCAACAACAATCACCATTACTTACCAGCCTAACTCAATCTGCAAACGAGTTGATGCTTAAGTAAGTATTAGCATTTTAAGCTTGTTTTTCTAGCTGTTTTCAGTCACTTAAACCAACCCACTAATTTATATATGTCCGAGTAAAACACTGATGACCTTGAAAAAAGTCAGACTTGTGAGCTGGCATGTGTATTCACAGCGACAGAAAAGTGTGACGTGTCAAACTTAGTCTCAAAAACGTAAGTATGAGAAGGAGAAAGTCTCATTATTCTTGAGATCAATGATAAACCTCGACGAATGAGGTAGACGACTCCTACAACTGGAATGAACATACAGCATCTGGGTAAATCTGAATCTCTAAGGTGCAGGCGACCAGCGCTTCCGAAAAATGGTCGAAGTAGTATCTGTTAAAACAGCCAAATCCCTTAATCCTTTCGAAAAGCCTAGAGTAACGCAGGCGGCTTCAAATCTTGGCAGGCAGGGTAGACAGATGAGTGATACAGTAAATAATACAAGGTCTTCACTCAAACCTCCCTTATGGGTATATGCTTATGATGAATTAGAAGGCTAATAAAGGTGCGTTTCCAATGCAGCGACTCAAACGACAGCTGCCACGCGATTACAGCAGCCTATTCGATTTTCAGTACCACGACTTTGGTTGCTTTAATTCATCGCAACCAGTCTTATTGTTGATGTCATATATACATATATATATATATATATATATATATATATATATATATATATATATATATATAATATATATCTATATATATATATATATATATATATATATATATATATATATATATATATATATATATATATATATATATATATATATATATATATATATATATATATATATATATATATATATACTGTGGTTGTTCTAATTCATCAGTCTTATTGTTTGTCATATATATACTGTATATATACACTGTATATGCATATATATACACATACATACAGTATATATATATATATATATATATATATATATATATATATATATATATATATATATATATATATATACATATATGACATCAGCAATGAGGCTGATGAAGAACAACCACCAAAGTCGTGGCACTGAAAATCGAATGGACTGCTATAATCGCGCCGCTACAGTTGAGTCGCTGTACTGGAAACGCACCTTAAGACAGTTTACGCGGCTTGGAAGTAACTCTGAAGACGTTTTACGGATTTTGACAAAGACACAGTAGCAGTGAATGGACACTTGGGAGGATTAAAATATGAGAGCAAGTATCCTGAAAGATATCCGGTATTCTAGAAGGGAATACAGGGTTAATACTGTGCAGTAACAAACTTCCTAAAAAAAAGGGGGGGGGGATACCGTATGGGTAACCCATACGGTTTACGAGAAACCGAGATTTTCCATTTGCAATGGAATCACTATAATTATAAATGGTGTAATAAAAGTAAACTTGGACCATAGGTTATCAGCGTTCTCGCAATCAAAGAGGAAACACACTTGCTGAGGTTTTAGAGAAGGATTTGGCTTTTAAAGTAAAGCTACATATAATAATAATAATAATAATAATAATAATAATAATAATAATATCTTGAGGTCTTTGTACTTAATCATACTGAGAAATTATGACTATATTGTGATATGAACGCCAAGCCTCTCGGACCCACACTCGTCCGGTAGACATTTTGTTTTTAGAGCTAACTCTGCAATGGCTCTAACTTGATCTCTTTTCTCCTAGGAAACAGAAACACAAAGAATTCTCCCCTTCCGTGACACTGGAGTAAGTTATATACCCCTGTTATCGAGATCCAATATCGAGCCCACCTTTAGTAATGGACAAGAGGGCTCTGCAATTCTTCTTCTGAAAGACATGAAACAGTGTCGTTCCGAACTGGTGACGAATTTCGAAAGTCGAATTTGTGACGCCATCCTACAGTCGAATGTATTTTGTTTTTTTTACAGAACATGGCCAAATGAAACTATAGTCGCTTGCATGACGTCATTTTATTTTTTATTTAACTTCCTCCACGGTAAAATATAGAGCTACAGGCGTAGCGACTGTTAAATGTGCATTCACACACACACACAAACAAACAAAGACACACAATAAATATATATATATATATATATATATATATATATATATATATATATATATATATTTATATATATATATATATATATATATATATATATTTATATATATTTTATATATATATATATATATATATATATATATATTTTATATATATGTATATATATATATATATATATATATTTATATACAATATTTAAATATATATATATATATATATATATATATATATATATATATATATATATATATATATATATATATATATATATATATATATATATATATAATATATATATATATATATAAGACTGCATTGTTGTGTTTTTGCGTAAATCTACTTGACCTGAACACTCAAGCTGAGAGAGAGAGAAATCTCGCAAACACTAGTTGCATGGTGATTCTCTTCGATCAATGGGGTGATCTGTGTAATTTTAAATCGTGGTCTAGGCAGGCACGGATTTACATTGAGGCTAATGAGGCTGCAGCCTCAGGCCCCGGGTACTGAGGGGCCCCCCCGATGAGGCGCTGATTAAAAAATGTAAGTGATGCCATCGATTATCTGTAACTACTTATCTACAACATTGGCAATACTCGTCTCATATGTAAATCATACGATCAAATATATGAATTGTTCAATCTAATATTTTCATTGTTTTTCTGTTGCTCAACTTTGTAATGGAATCGCCTCTTTTTTAATACAGTATGATACAGCATAATTGATCAATCGTTTCAATATAAATTAAAAGCAGAACCTGCCGAAACATGACACTAACTACTACTGTTCATATCGAAACATGTACTAAAACAAAATATGATAAATGTGTACATGTCTGTTAAAAAGTCCCCTGACCTGAAGTAGCCTCGGGCCCCAAGTACTGCTAATCCGCGCCTGGGCCTAGGCTCTAATTAAAAAAAAAAAAAAATAAACTATAACCATGAAACAGCTGAATTGTCCACTGTTCTATTTCTTTAATGGCCCCGGTGTTTTCGCATCCGGAAGTCACATAGTATGATAGCGATAAAACAATAGACTTACAACAGCCATAATTTGGTCATTTTATTTCACTCCATTAGGCTAAAAGCCACTCAGCTTTACGCGTTTAGATTGATGGGTTTGGGATACTTTCCGGTTAAAAGCATAAAAATGTTACCATTTGCACTTTGCCTGAACATGATTATCGGATACAAACTATACCTAATTTATAGCCACGGGTGAAATTAGCTGATGAGACAATAGGGAACTTCTTTAGAAGACTTGCAGGTGTCTAAGGCAATCTCCTTAATATAATTAACAAAGGAGGGGAGGTAAGGTGATTTGGGGTGGGGGAGTTTGCTGTCACGCAAGCTGTCGTTAACCTGTTGCCTTAATCGAAAGGCATTAGTTGTTCAAACATTTCCCCTTAAGAGGCCCATCAAGATACTGGCGCCCAAACACAGCAGAGTAAACATACATCAGGATTTCTCACTAAATTATATGAAAACTAAAACGAATATTTTGTCTGTTGCCAGAGCAACAATGTGCCGCAATTACGTCTTTCCGTTCAATATAGGCCATTTCGTCAAGAGACGATCGTAAAGCGAAATTGAAATGAAAAAAAAAAAAAAAAAAGCTCTAGTACACAACTAAATTCCGCAGATATATTCATGAACGGGCGTAAGTTGATTTATGTCCTAATTGCCTGTCAGGTGGTTAAAGTTAATCTCATCCTGACACAGCTCATTTGTTTTTCATATATGTACTGGGCTTGGAGTGACATGCGTATTCAGAAAGTTTGTTGAAATTGTGAAACTAATATGCACACACGATTATTAATATATATATATATATATATATATATATATATATATATATATATATACTGTATAAATATATATATATATATATATATATATATACTGTATATATATATATATACATATATATATACATATATATATACATATATATATATACATATATATATATATATATATATATATATACATATATATATATACATATATATATATATATATATATATATATATATATATATATATATATAACGATGAACTAAAAATAAAACATACACACTCTGACTTGCAAATTGAAGCAAACTGACCTTGTATAACTGCATACCAGATGACTAACCATAATTACATGAGAAGCCTGGAATAAGCTGCCAATATTTTTACTCGGACAGTTTTCCCCAAATTATTACATAAAAAAGCTAACTGAAGAGAAAATCGCGTGAGTTTTCACATACCTAATCTTTGGGCGTTATTATTATCACACAAGCAATCTTTGGGAATTATGACTAAACATAAAAGCTCAATCAACACCACATTATCGAGGTGCTCTCAATCACTGAATTAGACCAGAACTCCTCTTTTAATATAACAGCTTGGAACGGCTGAGATTTTATCTGTTCGCACAAACACATTGGTTCACAATACCTAAAAGTAGCTGGAGGTGAAATGGCTCCTTTCGCTATTAACTTGGTTTGAAATGAAGAGCAATCAAAGATTTATTCCCTAGGTTACAATTTACATTAGCAACGTCTGCTGTCAACGAAATTTAATGGCTTGATCGACATACAATTAAGGAATGGAATGGGATATAAAATTTAGGTCAAAGACCAAGCGCTGAGACCTATGGTGATGTCATTTAGAGCTGAAAGTAATGTTGAAATAATTGTTAGAATTGTTAGGAGTGGGTAGAGGGAATGAGTAAATATTGCAATTTTGTTTATCACTCCTCGAAAACTGGAAAAAACACTAGATATTTCAAGTTTTGCCAGTGGATTGTGGAAGCCGCACGATGATTAGCACATGTAGAAAATGAAGGAAAGACCTTGCCAAAAATGTGTATATATATAATATATATATATATAATATATAATATATATATATATATATATATATATATATATATATATATATATATATATATATATATATATATATATATATATATTATACACATTTCAAACCCAAGGACCAGAGATTGCCTGATGGCCCACGGGTCTGAAATGGAGATTATTATACATACATATATATATATATATACATATATATATATATATTATATATATATATATATATATATATATATATATATATATATATATATATATATATATATATATACATATATATTTATATATATATATATATATATATATATATATATATATATATGTGTGTGTGTGTGTGTGTGTGTGTACTGTTGCAAATTTTCTTTTCCTTTCATTCTCCTAAATGTTTCCACCATACATCAAGTTAAGTTATTGCTGGTCATTCCTTCGGTTTCTTCTTTGAAAAAATAAACAACGTAAGGAAACGGAACACTCGAATTTGCATGTATATAGTAATTACTCTTACTTTTCCCTATAAGTACAATGTGGAAAATATACAGAACAGATTACGGGGTCGTAAAGAAGAGCAGACATCTTCAACGATTATCACTTTACCAATATTTTCTCTTTTACCACTTATATTTTTTGTCTATGTTTACTAATTGTATTCATATTTCTAAAGTTTTGAATTTGAACTCACTTCACGCTCGGTACTACATCATTTGCCCCTCCAAGTCTCCATCGCAACACCGGGAAAACAAAAGGTGGGTCTAATCTGGTGACTCAAGTTGGTCGTCAGTTGCTGCGCAGCGGTTCTAGGGGCAGGAACGAAGGAAACCCACCCAGCAATTCACAGCCTCATTCCACGTCTAGTAGAAGTCCTACCAACTGCTCAAAAAAAGAGGTTTGCCCTTCACGCATCGATTATTCATCTGCTTCACGGTCGAGTTCGTAAAGTTTCACTTATTTTTTCATAGGTTATAAAGTTTTTTTTATAAAATTAATAACTGAAGTTTTAAGAATATATTAACGCGGCATACTTTTAAACGCAAAGATAATTGAGACTTATTTTTCCGTATATTAAACAAACGCAAACGTCACCGTTAAAATGATAAAGGTACCCATATTGCATTAATTATTTTCCTCACTACTGTCGTAATACGATATTTTGGCACTGCTATAACCTTTTACCCTTATATTAAAGGGCTACCAAATTTTCAGCATTCTGAACATGAAAGAAACGCGAATGATAGACCCATATCAGCTTCTATGTAGACAGTACGTGGCTTTTGATAAGCGACCAGTCCAAATACTGACCAAAACGCAACTAGTATTGTGAACTTGTCACTGCCATGGGTTAAGATAATCATAATACTACTAATGACATCATTAACTGTATTACTGCGGCTAGTGCTTATGAAATCAACTAGGTCTCTTCATCATCATCATCATAGTTATTCAGACTAAAACCTCCAAAATGTGCGTTGCAATTCGGTCATAATTCAAACACGATTTCTCATGAATGGAATGGAATGGAATCTAGAACTTAGGCCTAAGGCCAAGCGCTGGGACCTATGAGGTCATTCAGCGCTGGAACGGAAATTGGTAGTAGAAAGATTTGAAAGGTGTAACTGGAGGAAAACCTCAAAGTTGCACTGTAAAACAAATGTTAAGAGAAGTTGGACAGCAAGATGGAAGAAAGAGCATATGAATGGAGGTACAGTAAAAGGAGTAAAAGGGGTTACTGCTAGGGGCCGAAGGGACGCTGCAAAGTGCCTTAAATAATGCCGACGGCACTACCATCTTACGGGAGTTAAGTGGTAGTAGTCACTATGACGAAGTAAAAAAAAATAAAATTCACGAAGGTCATCAATATGTTAACGGTTACAGTAAAAGTAACCAAATTTAAAACGCCATATTTTTCCTCTTTATTGACGCCCTGTTGCATGTCAGCCACAGATAAACTGTACGCTACCATTAAGACAAAAGATTGTTTAACTCTCGCTCGAGTGCTATAATACTTGAATTTCTATTTGCAAGCCATATTTTCAGCTCATGTACAGAAAAATACTTTGATTATTATTGGATCTCCGGGTAACGTTGAGAATTCTCAGGTAATACTTGAATTACTTTAAATATTTTTGAAATCTAATTTTTCCCGGTCAGTTTTTCACTAACACCTAACTATAACAACTTGGAGACGAACTCGTTATTCACACCCAAAACTTATCTGCTTCGAGACATACCAGTAAGTACTATACACATCTCCCGACAGATGATCAATATGATTGTTCTCTATACCCAAAAATGTTGTTATCAGGGACGAAAGACGCTAATTATGAAGATATAAAGGCATCATTAGGTTTGCAAATATCCCGCAGTACATTTAGTACGCGGTAATTTATGTTTTTCTACTGTTAAAAGATTTCTAACATACCTTCCGGTGCCGGTTGTCTCGTATTCTTCAACGATATGAGTACCACTGAAACAAACACAAAATTCGCCGTTGTCAAATTGTAATCATTTAATCGTGCAAAGCAGAAAAGTTATTACACATAAACAGATTAAAAAGATTAAACTGAATACGAAAAACACCGACGGATGGATACTCTTTGCAGTAAGAATATACAAACACACTTTAAACTTATTTCGGCCCATTTACTTTACAAGCCCCGAATAAACACATTTACTTTACAAGCCCGAATAAACACGCGACTATGACTATAAAATACTACCTCTAAATTGCTCCCTGTGGCGTTATTTATTACTCGTTCAGCTAATGTTGTTTTTTTGCCTCTGCGCGCTTAATAACCACTTACTTGCTCCAATGTGAATACCACAATGGATTAAATTGTGGCATTAATAAATGGACTTGATTAACAATATGCTGTAAATACTATAGAGGCTTTATGAATCAAAGTATTGATTAAAGTTTTCATACCTTTAGGCAGCTGTATTTTAATGCAAGCAAGGTGATGGAAGCCAAATGCTTTCGACATGTCTACGTACAAGTATAAACCAAGACACCTCTCTCTCTCTGGTCATTTTCTTTTCAACAACTTCAGTCTTGGCAATTTTTTTCAAGCAAAGACCAATGAGATGGGGAACCTAATGCCCTTTTCTCCCCAAGGCCTAAGGAAAAAAGTAAAAAAAAAAAAAGGAATAAAGGTTGGGTTTCAACAAGAGGGAATCGATAGACCTGTTCTTCAGGGAATTACCTTAAAACGAAAAGATACGAAGCTTTTCAGAAGTAGGGTGTCTTACCGTGTAATCCGAGGATCACCTAGGAGACGAACGATACAGCACAACATATATGTTATAATCTCCCAAACAGACAATAAGTAACGAATTTACGGCCCTAAGCACGCATCTAATTTTCTAAAGGGGCAGACTAAGCAATATGTACACTAACAAGTCAGACACCCAGAACACTGAAAGAAATAAGATAGAAGCCTGATAAAGAGGAGGTAAAGAAGGCATGAAAGAACAGAACAAAAGAACATCACCAACAGAGACTATAGGTATAAATGGACGTGTAAAAACACTGAAATTGTCTTGCAAAGTGAAGGTGTGAAGCCATATGCAAGGAATTCGGACAACATCCAAATTCGGATTTTCTGGGTTTTGTTACCATGACTGCTATTCAAGATTTATTTTACTGTCTGCTTATCAATAATTTCCAAATTAAACTGCTTCTTATATAACTTCATGTACGAAAGTGCCAAAAAAATTACTTATAAGCTAACTATTAGGTATTTAATGAAATAACTTTACCTTTGATATCTCCATTTCATATATCAACTCAATTGTCCATTAATACAATCATTACTGTATATACTAACAATTTTTTTAAAGGGTGTGTAAAAAGCAAAATGTTCAAATGAAGCTTCTAATGAAGTCACTCTAAACCCTTTGGCATAATACAGCCTCACACTTCAAAGACTGAACGTGGAAATCCTACAGCTCTACGGTGTAATCACATCCAATTCCCACATCTAATTCAATGTATCTGTTCTTGTTCCAGAGATGCATTTCGTGGAAGGTTGGTACACCTGGGTGGCGGCCATAATTGTTCTCATGGCAATGTCGGAGCAACAGAGCCACGTCGCAGCAAACAAGAACTTCACATCCATTGCAATCACTTACGTGGAAAGCACAAGCGCACTGGACAACTACATATTGGCTTATGGCTTATCCATCCCAGCGAATGAATCTTATCACTCATTTCCTACGGATACGCTTTGTAAGTTTGAGGATAACTATCGCACCCTCCTGGTTTGTACAGTATATAAATTTAGCCCAAAGGCCGAGTGCTGGGGCCCTCCAGGTTTTTAACCTATGAGAAAGACCGATTAAAACAATTCCCATAACTGGGTTTTTAAAAATGTTTGCTTTACACATCCCAAACTTGTGCGTGCTAAGCAACATTGGACAATTATATATGTATATACATTTGTAATTTATATATATATATATATATATATATATATATATATATATATATATATATATATATATATATAATTTAATTTAAATTCATCTGACTGACATTCATATAAATTTTCATGAGAAACCCAGCTCATTCATAACTTTCGGGCTGTGCTAGAAATTCTGAATTACGAAGATTTTACTTCAATAGTTAGCCTACAATGACTATTTCTCGGGGCATTAAAGTCCAACTACTGGGACATTCTAAGTAATGAACAATTGGATGAAATTGGTTTCACGTCATAATCCTACATAAATAATTAAGACATAATACAAAGAAACCTGAAAAGTCTCCCTCCATCAGTATCCAATTACCATAGACATTACATTGTACTTGGCACGCAGGTCTCCGTAAGGGGGTAGTGCCATCAGTGAATTTCACGTGGTGCACTGCAGGCATTACTTAAGATTCTCTGCAGCGTCCCTTCAGCTCGTAGCTGCAACTCTTTCATTCCTTTTACTGTGCCTCCGTTCATATTTTCTTGCTTCCATCTTACTTTCCACCCTCCCTCTCCTTATAATCGAGTCATAGCGCAACTCCAAGGTTTTCCTGGTGTTACACCTTAAAAACCTTTATACTCTCAATTCCCCTTTCAGCGCTGAATGACCTCATAGGTCCCAGCTCTTGGCCTTTGACCTAAATTCTATATTCCATTCCATTTACACACAGGTGTCTGTCGAGCAGCCTGCAGGACAAGCACCAAATGCAGTGCATCTTCTCTCCAGCAAGTGGAAGGAGTGTCGGTCTGTCGTCTATCTAATATCAATGTCACGAGCTCTGCAATTGGGGAGACTCCGAATGCCACCTATATCTTCAAAACAGGTAAGAGGTTTCTGGGTGAACTTAAATGGGGCACTTATTTATCACAGAATATCTTTTTACATGGCAAGTAGAAATGCCATTTGTTACTAACACACACACACACTAAAACCTGAATAACACTACATTCTCTATAAAACATAGTAGGCCTATGTGTTATTACCCAATAAAACACCAGATAAAACTGGCATTTTTTTTCCTTACGATATTTTCAGAGAAAATAAACACCCTCTTTTATGGCATGAGAGAAGATGGCCTCTTTTACCTCGTCCTCAACACCACTATGACACAAAGTAACGCCGCAAGTGGCTGCGAAGCTATTCCAGGACATCGTCTTGCCAGACCAGCAACAGACCAGCAGATGACGACCATGCTGAACATCCACACAACAGTAATGAACGGTAAAAGTCTTTTGGTCTTTATCAAGAAAGCTTTTGGTAGCCTGTAGGCTTTTGAGGCTGCCCATCTCCTACTTTTTGTTGCTAAAGACAATAGCGTTCGTCCTTTCTAAGTTCGTATAGTAAATGTTTAAGTCGGGTAGGTCAGTTACCCATCTCACCTTGATGGCTGACACCGTTTTCTATACGGGAGCAGTTAATTTTGTACTAATGAAGAGAATTATCCTGATCTAATTGGTTTCCTAACTCACCCCGTGCCAAAAGAAACAAAAGCTCTCCGTCTTACTCATCTTCATTATTCAACAGGAACAACGATGTGGGGAAAAGATCAAACTTACAACATGATCGTGATGACCCAGGGACAAATGATGGCTGCTTCCCAAACATCATCGGAAAGTCTGTTATCTCTGTGTCAGGCAAACCCTCATCACGTCGCCTGGTAATGTACTTCATAATACCCAGACTATGTGTAACATTCTAACATCGTAAAACCTCGACCGAAGTCATTTCAAAGCAATGAAGAGAACCGGAGTAAAGACTTCCGAGGGAAAATTTAAATGTTTAACAAACCAGGTATGAGAAACAATGGTTAGCCTACATGTGAAGAGAAGTCAATACTTGTATTTTACCTATTAATTGTGCTGTAGTCATGATACTAATTCTTAATTACAGGTTTTGACACAAAACTATTGACTATAAAGATTTTCCCTATAGAGACTTAATAATCAACTGTGTGCCAGCATTGCTTTATTCAACACTGAAATTATCTTAATGTCACATATTTTGATTTGAGTTCTTAACACTAGGTTAAATTAGTTTTACAATGTCAGAAAAGATACTAAGGAAAAGTATCAGTAAAATTAGTGACACACAGCACTTATAATTATGAAACTACTATAAAATAGCACTTATAATTATGAAACTACTATAAAATGTATCCTAAACTTTCTTTTTAATTTACCTAATATTGAAATGTTTTCGTAAAATACATTAAAATGTTACAACAGCTCCAAAAAGGTGGGAGTATTTTTACATATATTCGTTGAGCACGTTTGAAGTTAAAAAAAGAAACTACATAAAAACACCAGGGAACAGACCCAAAATCACTTATATATATATATAAACAATCTCCACACTTCTGAGTAAAACACGAGTATTCGTTGAGCACGTTTGAAGTTAAAATAAGAAACTACATAAAAAAAACAGGGAACAGACCCAAAATCACTTATATATATATATAAACAATCTCCACACTTCTGAGTAAAACACGAGTCACTTACAATAAATAAGTTTGTGGAAAAGCATAAAAAGAAAATACGTTTGAAACCGAAAATGTATATACCGATTAAAATTCTTTACTGAATACTATTTTCTACTCAGTGAATGTTCAGACCTCAATAAACTTCAGCGTAAGACAAAACTATAAGAATCAAAACTAAACCTATAAAGATGTAATGAAATATAAACATATATACAAAGAAATGAGTTCATTTACTACCAATGAGCGTGTAAGAAACATACACCAAATTTTCAGTGAAACCCCTTGACAATCACAGGTTACGGCACCAGCACATTAAAAATGCACATAAATTATAAAATATTTACACTTTGTACGAGTAATATATATACAGTATATATATATATATATATATATATATATATATATATATATATATATATATATATTTTAAGTTATCATTAACGTAATAATTGGAAACAGAACGCACATCAAATAATAAATGAATAAAATAAATTATAATATTGAGAGCTCTCATTGATTATATATTTTAAAATCATTGGTTTAAACTTATATTGCATTTGCGAAAAGAAATAAATAGTTCTAGTCGTAAAAAATCGTTTTGATATATATTGGATATTCAGCCAATATGAAAATATTCACAATCAGTAAAATCAACCCCATGTGAAACACGCCTGGGAATCACGATTCAGTAGGTATAGCAGTGAATCTACACGGCACACATTCCTTACAATATCATATAAATTTCTATATAAGAAAGATGGTAATGTTCAAATCGTTAGTATTTCCTAAACGAATCAGACAATATTTACAGGCATCAGACCTACATTATCAGTTTATTGATTAAATGTTCAACGGCAAAGATTTAGCTTTAAATAATTGATTCTCTGTGAGATTTACCTCGAGTACAAGTCAACCCTCCCATGGGCGTTTTGACTGACAGTTAGTCACAAACATTTGGGATGCACATTAACAACCTTATCCTGGTACTTCAAGTTCTGGACGGGAAGATAGGCACGTATCTCTCCATCTGGAGAAAGAAAGCTTGTAAAAATACCAGATGATAACCAAAAGGAGAGAAACCCCAACCCTCTCCAGCTCTTAACAGCCCAAAGTCCACACACGACAGAGAGCATGAGGTACCCTCTACTCTCCTGCTGAAGGGCAAGGACGAGTGCAAGTACACATGGTGAACAACTGTTTCGGAGTATGAACACAGTACACGATCAAGAAGTCACAAAAAAAGAAAAAACAAAAACAGAGCATAAGGAAGATTCCCTATTACTGTAAATCGCATTTCTATGATAAACCAATCGTGATGTTACTGCACATTTGCAAGTGTGTAGGGTTATACAGTTATTTCCAAGTCATATGCCCCTTAGGGGAGTAGTGCCATCAGTGTACCTCACACGGGGCACTGTAAGCATTACTTGAGGTTTTTGCAGTGTTCCTTCGGCCCATAGCTGCACCCCCTTTTATTCCTTTTATTGCACTCCCTATATTCTTATCTTTCTTCCCACTCCTAACAACTGTTTCTTTGTGCAACTGTGAGGTTTTCCTCCTATCACATCTTTCAGACCTTTCTATTCTCGATTTCCCTTTCAGCACTGAATGACCTCACAGGTCGCAGCACTTAGCCTTTGGCCGAAATTCTATATTCCATTCCATTCTTATATGCACATAGGCTACTTGTTACTATTTCTTCACCCCTTAAGCTATGAAATGGTTTAAGATTTAGCTACCAAAGTTTTCACAACGGCATGCCCTCACAGTTGTTAACTAGATTTACTGGCACTGTGCATGGCCTCTGACTTACATGAAAAAAAGTCTATCTGCAAGGTAGCAGTTCTCCTTTTAGTCACTTTAAGACACCCAGGACAATGGTGGTCGTATTCTGACACCCCAACAAATAGGCAAAAGAATAAATGTAAAGATAAAGGGGAGGAGGATTTGGAGAAGGGTTTGGTGATGGAGAGGAGGATGTTTTCGCTACAAACTGTTGGAGAAGACAGCCGAAGATATGACATAGCCTATCCAGTGTCATGAAGCAAGTTGTTTCCAAGTTTCAAACAACACAATTTCAAATCTGGTTAAATATGGTTTTTCTGAGAGTTTTTATGTGCTTCTGACAACATGATATTCAATTCCATCAAAAATTCTTAGTTAACCTTACAATAAAAAAAAAAAAACCATACCTAACAAAAAGAAAGGGTGACCTCAACAAGAAAGTTACATGGTAGAGCCAGGTGCTTAAGTTAGGTCAGACTACTGTATATCCATGTTGTTCACTCACTGTTCTTCCTTTCTGATATTCTGATATTTGTTTTGGTAACAAATATGTAATTTAAAGATAAAGGAACCCCTCATATCTTACAATTATGTGGACCACAGTGGGCAGATGGGGCTTTGGGGTAGGAAATAATATAGAGTGAAATACATACATGGATATACCTAACACGTCCATGATACTTCTTAAGTTCTGATTATGATTAAGGTATTATTTCCAGTACTAAAGGTTCTTAAAGTGGCATTGCGCATTATGTAAGTAATAATGACCTGGTAGCCTTGTTTACGGTGGGCCACATGAGGAGGTCGTGCCCTAGATTAAGCTAGGTGGGGTTCGGGGGGCAAAGCCTCTCAGCTATGAAATGCCCTGGTACCCTACATTACATTGGATTTGGTGTGGTTAGGTTAGGTCGCAACCATATATCAGTTCAGTACCTCAACTTGAGTTAGGTTGCGGGGTGGGATCTGGATGGGTAAAGGCCGCAGCTAGGTACGGACCCAGCATCCTAGGTTAGGTTAAATCCATCCTTGTTTATCATTTGTTGTGTTTCCCTTACCCATAAACCCAGCTTTCCAAACATGATGGTCCAAACGATCAAAGCACACATGAAAACATGGGAAAATCAAACTTTCAACTCAAGAATGCAATAATCATTTAAGGTAAAATTTTACAGAACCATTCAATACTAAAGAATTTCAAGGGATCTCCACTCCACTGAACACTGATAGTTTTGCACCTTAACAGTGTATCCTGTAGTGCATTTTCAAAAGCTAGTAATAACAACACTGACAGTAATATATTCAGAATGAAAAGTAATGGATTAGATTACTTACTAACCTGGGACTAAGTGACGTTCGCCTGTTAGCACTAGGTCTAGGAGACAGGTACTAAGAAAACCGCAGGAACTGATGAAAATTCCATGTCACTGATAGGCCTAAGTGACCTAGGCTTCCACAAGTCACCAAGACACTCTGGCTGGTTTGTTGTGTTAAACTTGAATATTTTCTTCAAGACTAACGATATTTTACTCTGCACTCATAGTCTTCCAAACTAACGAGCTATGTAAACAGTAACTAAAGACGAAACGACATAATGACGCAAGGAATCCTTGTCGAGGATGACCAAGGATGGGTTAAACGGATGTCGTTCGTGTTTACTGAAAGCAGCTAAGTTTATAGTATATAATACCAGTTCACCAACATAACAACGATAAGGACAATTATTTGCGATGCTTCATGACAAAAACTGTGATGAATTATAAACAAATAATCTTTTAGGTTAGAAAGCAAAATACTTATGCAAAACATACCGTAAAAAATGTCAAAAATTCTACAACGCCCAGCGTTACAATTTAGTCTAGAAAACATAACTCTAAATGTAAATTATTCACTTATGCTTGGAGCCACTGGCGATCGTAGCTCGATTCGTTTCTTTCCACTGGAAAATTTGAGATTTGGAGTTAATTTTGTTACATTGTGCAGTTAATCATTTTCACTTCTATGGAAAAGACGTGGTTTTCTGCAGTATAATGCATATGGAGATAATCCAGTAGGCTATATAGTTCAGATACTGAATCCGTTATTTACTTGCTTCGCAAATTATGCATACATGTAACAGAGTAAGCGAGTCTGCATTACAGCTGCCTTGAATTACTAACAGCAAACGCTAAACAGGTAATATTGGCCTTGCACGGGTAATTATAGGTGTAAGCCTAGTATTTTTGTACTTGAATAGCGTTTTATGCGTTTATGCGTGAGAGAGAGAGAGAGAGAGAGAGAGAGAGAGAGAGAGAGAGAGAGAGAGAGAGAGAGAGTTTGCATTACTGCCGTCACTTCTTTTCATCACCGTACATTCACCCAGTATTCTGCATAGATAAATCATTTCAAATAATAAATTTGGTACATAAAATACACCACTGCATACCAATGGCTAGGAATCCTAGGCAACCAGGTGACTATTTCAAGGGTCTTTTTTTTACTTCGAGCAATTTCTTGAAACTTTACTTTCTATTCATTGACAAAGTTATCAAGCTCTTACTTCAACTGGAGAGCTAATCCCAATAATCCATGGTTTCACGGGCTATAACATGATTGAGATGTGAGAAAATAAAGTCAAGCCTTTATTCATGGACAATTTACCCTCTAATCACTCCAGTTATTATGAGCTGCTAAAATTCAGACTATTGCTTTCTCACTAATCTCAAATATTTCCTGAAATACCGGTGACACAAATCTAGTATTGTTGAGAAAGTTATACCTACCAGGGTCTGAGCTCTCTAAAACAATATTTAACCAGAAAGTCTAAGCAGGAATTCAAAGGATACTTATGTGGTACAGTAATGATGGTAAGATGTACGATTTTTGTGTATATTGGCAAAATCAGTTAGAATTCAGCCAAGGGCGTCGCCAGACTATCCAGTGTAGTATAGGCACCTACATACATACATATACATACATACACAGACGAACTCACACACACACACACACATATAATGTGTGATATATATATGTATATATTATATATATACTATATATATATATATATATATATATATATATATATATATATATATATATATATATATATATATATATATATATATATATATATATATATATTATAAAGTATAGGCAGTAATTTAATGTTTGTACAATTGGTCCTATTTGAAAACTTTTATAACATATACTGTAGAATATAAAAATAAACTTCCATGTCTCATGCAGTCTCACAGCATCATACAGGTACAGTTTATGTATTCTCGCTCTCTCTCTTACCCTATACTGTATTATAATACTGTACTGTACTGTATACTAAAAGGGTGTATTGTAATTTACTGAATTGTATATAACCTGCTAAATAACCAGCTGTTCATATCAATCATCAGTAAAAGGTTATGAATTACACTGCCAAGTATTATAGCAGTAAGGTTCAAGGAGGTCATGAGACACACCTGTGCAGGGTTGGTGACCCAGCCTTCAGGAGTTTCAAGGGACAACTGTACGAGTATATGCGATGTTCCTACTGTCTTGAGGGTTGTCAGTCCATTAAGATCTGACTCAGCGTTCCGAGTGAGGCCTGGCATCACATTTTTACCTAGTCTGACCAAATCTGCTCCTCTAATTCTACAGTCGAGAACTCATGCTGCCAAATATCACCATCCTTCATATTGTAAGTGACCAGAAACATATTCAAAGCTGTGCAGATGTCATTAACTAAAGGGCTCCTGGTAGGGCAAGGAGCAAATACAGGAGTGGGTAAACAGGGAAAAAACCTAACTAATTTACTTCAGAGAATTTACTAAGGCTCAATCTGAGTCGGCAATGTAGCTGCTCTTTAAAGATCTCTATCAAGCAGCAAAGTGGTAGGAGTCAGGGATTACAGCTCAACTACTTACTAGTAAAAACTGATAACGAATAAGTTTTCCACGCCCTTTACAGAATAAAAATCTGGTTTGAGCTGTGTAAGATGTTTACAGTGCATTACTTAAAGACCTCTCCAACTGGAACAGTTTAATCTTTAAGTGGCTGCTTTACAAAAGGATTAGTGTACATACAAAAACCCTCTACAATAACATTTGGATATCTATTTCAAACATACAGTCTCTAATACATAAATATTACAAACTAGAGAAAATATATACTTTGCATACTACATTATGACATTAATAAGTGACCACTTGATTCCTGTACACCAATACAGACACTTTTTATGTTTTATAAAGGCAAACCTCATTTACTTATGCTCTAAAACTAGGTAAAGCTTGTGTTAGCCATGAAAAAATTCAAAAGTCATTCTTTTAGGTATACTGTAGTACCACAGGGAAGCCGTCTTATTAAGTAAACAATCAATGAGATGAGTAAAATCTTAGGTTTGCAATCAGGTAATTAGTACCTGAAAACTTTGCTGATTGTTTGTCTATCAAGTTTCCAAGGAGTCGAAGGCTGATTATGTAGGAGGTTTAGAGCCATGTTTTGGATACAGAACATGATAAAATGGTATTTATCACGATCAACACTAACCATCTGATGTTTAAATAAATTAAAATACTAGGCTGAAAAATATAAATCTGAAAATACCCCTTAATAAAACACTAACCTTGGTACGGGGGTATCCCTGATACAAAATAGTACTGTACATGCTCCCATGGTAAAGTTGCTCAGCCAGAAGGTTATGGCATTTATAATTATCCTTTATTTGTCACACACATAACTGAGGGCTCCGGAAACCAACTCTGATGTATACTTATAAGTACGTTAGGTCTCAAAAAGCCTAGCATTCAGACTTTGCTCTCTTGAAGTACTTCTCCAGGATTTTCTAAAAGGACAAAACTGCATCATTCCATCATCTCCCTGAGTAACCTGACAAGGATGAGATGTCGAAAGGACCTGACATCATGGGAATTGTTAGGAAACTAACCTGAAGAATGACTGACTGATCAATTTTTAAACAGTTTCAAATTATTACTTGAATATAAAAAACTCGAAAATGTTTATATGTTAACAAACTTACAAAAAATGTAGAATTATCAATGCGTTGCCTAAAAAATGCAAGTAACCAGTGGGTCTGAAGATTCTAAAATCCATGACATAAATGAATATTAAAACTTCTTTGTTCTAACACTGAGCAGTACAATTTGTAGAAACATTATCAGCAACTCTTGACACTGTAATTAATGCTACAGTCACACAAAGTAGTTTCAAATTTGATTCAGAGTATGCACTAGCACATGCAATGGAAGAATATATCGATAAACACACCAACGCAATTTTGCTTAACACGTTCCAACATCCCATCTTAATTTTCCCCTAGCAATGTCTCCCAGCCCGAGAAGAACCCTAAAAGGGCTCAGAGGTCTGGTTAAACTAATCATTTATAACTAACCTACCTTAGTAATGTCAGTTAAATTCGTGATTTGAAATGTGGGTGTCTGTATCTGTTAGATGAGAATACAGTACACTTTTGTCAATGGTGCATTTGAATATGGAACTACATGTAATAGCTCACTAGTGAAACTGAATATCATTTAACTAGTTAAGACACTGGATCTTCTTGACACAATAAGAGTGGTAATTCAGAATGAATGTCCCAGGTACTGCTCTTTTTTTTTTCTGTGAAGCCTCCATCATGTAATGAAAAACAGCTTATAAAAAAAAAAATATCCTGTAGCAATTTCATCTTACTCTTTTTAATAGGTTAAAGGAAATACTGTATATTTATCAAATAATAATAGTGGAGAAAATAATGTTGTTTCAAACCACCTTCTCAATTTTCTTTAGATTTAAAGGCTTTTAATTTCTTTTGAAAAGTATCAGAGTTGAATACTTGTATTTGGTTTCATGTTTACCTATCTTCTTTAATATACATAGTGACTGACAATTCTCTAGATCATCTACCTGTTATCTAACAATCAATAGATTGTATGCATCGACTTTGTTAAAAGAAACTCTTCCAAAAGAAATTCTTCCATAGCTTCCTCCTCTCTCTCACTCTTATTTGTAAACTTTTTAGAACTTTTTGGTTTCCTGCTAAAATCAAGACATACAGTATTTCAGGTCTAAAAAACAACAGTAGTAGTCAGATACATGTTATCTCCTCTAAATTTGCTTTAAACTTTGATGAAATGGAGAGTTAAATACCAGTGAATACGATCACCACTCTAACAATGACTGATAAGAGTGGCTTTGCTTGTTTCATGTGTGCCTAGCTTAATACATCGTAATACTGACTTAATCCGGAGATGAGAAAATTAGTAGAGAATGATATTCATGACATAGGAAGTAAAGTGGTTCCCTCTTTCTATAACAAACTCGTATGGAAGCGTGACTGCAGAAATAGTCAACTTTAGGCTATCACAGACCAAGCATTATAGCTTAAGTAAAATCAGAGGTCAGTTCCTTTATGAACCTATTGTAATTACATGTAATAACATCACCACCAGTGTAACATGAAAGGAATGGCAACAATATAGTTAGAAATACAAACAATGATTACAGCCCTTTCACCAAAAAGAGATGGTATGGGATATATATGGTGGTTAGGATTGCTGATGCCAGGTAATAAATTGATACAATTATAGGATATGACAGCATTTAACCACATTTACCAAAGCTAATCATACACAATCCATCTAATCTTGAATACTCTTCAGTGCTCCCTAAAACTGATATCAATAATGCAAAGACCTTCTGTCTTAGACATCTACATTTCACACACACCTCTGTGAATACTGAGAAATACTGTAAAATTTAATCAGTCAGCACACATCATGTTGACTAAATGTTCTAGTTAATAATAATAATAGTCCTAGTAAACTTGGCTGGTACAATTGTATATTTTGGACATTAAAGTCCAAGTGACACTGATAAAAAAAAAATGAGATTTTGTACTTGGATTTGGAAATTACCAAATGCACAACCTGATTCACACTTCAATGTGAGACATTTTTAATACCATCAACATTCTTTCAGCATCATAAAATGTACACTTACAGGTCCCAATGCGTGCCAGCAATAATGTAAGCTTAATTTTGTCTAGTTCTGAGAGTTCTCTTGCATAATGCAAGTTTTTCCACCAACTGTGACAATGATTCCCTTAAAACAAGGAATTAGACCTTACAGGTTTGAGCTACACGATTCTGATTAAGCAGCCTAGTTAGTTATAAATGATTTGTTTAACCAGACCTCTGAACTATTTTAGGGTTCTTCTCGGGCTGGAAAAAGAAGGGGGGAAAGAATACATAAAAAAATTAAGTAATTAAATAAATAAATAAATAAATAAAAAAAAAGGGGAAAAATTAAAATAAAATAAAAAATCAAGAGGGAAAGAAAATAAAAGGAAGAGAAAGGGAGGGAAAAAAAAGGGGGAGATTATATTTTTATCAATTTAATTTTGTTTAGGAAGAGAATGATATTATTAATTGAAAAGTTATTACCTTCTGCTACCACAGAGTACTTTATATACAGTACTGTAATGTAGACTCCTTTTTCCTCTGGATTTCTCCAAGGATACAACAGTACCACTGCCTTGACAAAATCATAATAAATCCTAATGACATTATATGCTAACAAAATGAGCCATAATTACCTGTCTTTCTGTATCTCTCTCAAGGTTATTGACTGTTGTGAATCTCAGGTGTGGTGATGCATCTTTTTAAGGCCAGACATGATAGTAACCTCTCCTTTTTATAATTAAATACAAACGGTGTTGATATTTTATATGACTTCAATAGCTACAGTTTAGATTGCAAGGAACTTTCAAGCTAGCACGTTCACTTGGCAATCACAGTAATGTCATTCTGCAAACAAATAATGTCTCAGCACAATACAGTACTTCGTCTTTGAGGGAATATGACCGCCCAAGAGGTAGAGAAAAAGACAATATTTGTGAGCAATACTAAACTATACATTTTATGCCACTTTCTGTTTGGCCAGCATTTTGAGGAGGTCACTGCATGCATCAAAAAATGACCTGGGCATTAATTTCCAAATCCAAGTACTGTCATACTACAATGTTTCATTGAGCTTGGTATTGAATGAAAATTCAGTTTCACACAGTTTCACTGTGGTATGGGCAGATTTGATACGTATGGTGTCATAAAATTAACCTTAACAGAATTGTTAAAAGAGGTGGTTTTATTTGGGAACCATACTGATATACTGATATATCTCATATATGTTACCTAACTATCTTTATCTTGAGGTACTTTTTACACATATAAATTCCTTGATAAAATCAACCTACGCCGACATTTTCAGCTTTCCATATATTTTTGTCTATTTACAAGTTAGATATGGAACAGGAAACCAAATTATCATGAAAAACTACTGAACTTGCAATAGCTTATGTGACGAACAAGGCCAGTGTGACCAGATTAGTTGGTGAAAAGTCCATTTTACCTAATTAAAAATCATGGTACTGTTTAGCAAATAATTTCTATACAAGTTAAATGCATACCATAAAGATAACACATGAAATTACAGCAAAAATGAAATTACAACATTTAGTATAGTCTGGTTAAGCACAGAAACCACCACATTTCCTCTGTGCTTAGTTACAATGTTCTTATTCCATTACCTTTTGGAGAAAAACAGACATCTGCATTACAATGACTATGTGTTAGGCATAATTAAAAAATTTACGAGAAAAGTCATCTTTACATTTGCTGTATTCTAGTATAAAATAATGATGCAAGATGACTGAAGGAAGAACAGCTTAGTTAAATTATATTAACTGGAAATAGTGTCCTGACCATGGTAATTAAATATTCACCTGTAATTTCCATTATGAAAATTCATTTCTCTTCACCTACAGAAAAGTTAAACTTGGCTGAAACAGTCCTTGAGAATACTGCACTGCATATTCTAAAACAAAGCAAAACAAAACAAAAGGAGTTTTTAGCATTTTAGATTATACACTGTATAGTAAGATTGGTCTTGTCTTAAAACTTGAAAACAATCCTGTTGCTTTATAACATAAAAATCCTCAGTTTAAATAAGCCCTAAACAGCTGATACACTGGTGGGTCGATCATCCAAACTGAAGCATCTTATGAATGCTAAATTGGTACCATGGCAGTTATTACAGGAACTAAGAGTGAACAACCCTATTTACAAGTCATTCTTCTGCATGTTGGGTGGATGGAACTTCACACAAAATAAAGGTTTGAATAGTAATGTCAAAAGTACTTTATAAGTGTCCACACAAATAATCCTATTAATCCGTGAGAGAACAAATAACAAAAATGAACAATAAACAGGATAACATAACCTCTGTGTTGAAATAAATCATCAAAAGATATCTCATCTTTTTCTCTCCTTGCTTTAGCATTCATTTCTTATGCTGTAATTTCAAAACTCTTCAAGATATAGCACACCATTATAATTATTTTAGGAAACAAAATGGGGAAGATGATGTAATCAAAAGAAGTGCAACATTCATAATGCTTGTGTTTTATTACTACTGAAGCTGGATGCTTACTGCACCATTATGATTAGACAATTCTTTGAAGAAAAGATAACTTGAAGGAATTGTTAACTTTTGACATTTACTAACAATTCACAATACCCACTGCAATGCAACATTCATCAGAAACAAAATGAACGATGCATAAAGATAACAGTTTATATCTGTTGTTGCTCGGTGCTGATCACATAGGTAATATATAAAACAAACTATATGCTTAAAAATTTATATGATGAAAACAACTGATACAAACAGTTAAGTTAAATAATAGTTTCAGAAAACTGGAAAGAATGACCAATAACAACAATTGATTAAATTCTTACCTCCCTAGATGGAACTTACAGCATTTTATTTTATATTTTATATGATTAAATGTATTTTTCTCACATCAAAGTACTGTAATTGGAATTGAATAGTTCCAAATTAAAAAGTAACATTTTTCTGCAGGACTCTCATGTCGGAAGAATTTAACTTGGTTATTAAACCCCACACTAGTTTGTGTGTAAAATCTGAGGGAGGGAGTTGTTAACTGTCAATTGAATCAGTTGCTTACAGCCTTGAACTGACTCACAGTACCACTCCAGAAAACAGAACAAGAGAACAGACAAAGAGGGCGCTAAGTAAGAAGGTAACAAAGGTAAACTTCTGCCTTTTCTATAGATAAGAATATTTCACTCTTACCAGATAAATCAACAGGGAAAAAAAGATGGCATACTACCACCTCCATACAAAAAATCCACACTAAACAAAAGTCCTTTGAAGAGTACTGTTTTGTACTTTTCTGTAAAAGCAAGAGATCATTTTTAGGGAAGACATGAACATACATAGCTGCCTCCTTCCATAGCCAATGTATGTCCTCTAAACAACTTTTCTGATCTCACAAAAGTTTGACAATCAACTTAAAATGCACTTATGAAGATATAAGATGGGATAAGCAATCCATGCAATAAGTGACATATTGCATACATTTAACAAAAAATAACTGCAGTATCATCACCTCAAAGAACTAAAAACATTAGGAACAAATCAGGAATATTCAACAAACAACTACAAGGATGACACATAAGAGAAGGGATAAGCCATCAGCCTAAATATGTGTATACCACAAGTATGTAGAATAGCTACCTACCAATAAGTCACTCAGGGGGCCCCATACATAAGGCACCTGACTCTTGTTCTCTGTAATAACTTCCAAAGTACTCATTTGACTATTACTGCATATTCATTTGGAAGGCCTATTAGCTGATGTGCTGGCAGGTTAAATTTCCAATAAAATGAGGTTTGTATATGCACATGAATACACATTTATGTAGTCACAAGAGAATTAGCAATTATTGATGTAAGGGATGGCTTTGGGGCACATGCCTGTCGTACACTCATCTCCCAGCTATGAAGCATCATTGTTAAACTACAATGTGGTGGCATATTCTTCAGCCTCACTAACATGCTCTCTCTAATATTCTTGAGAAAGTCTGTGGTCTCATAGTCTACAGGTAACAAATCACACCTCGGAGTTTTCATAGGGTATGCTGAAGGGATTGTTAGAGTAATTGGAGGGACACATGGCAAATTAGGGTCATCTAACTGACAAATCAAAGTCAGGTCATCACTACCTGGAGGTTGCTGGCAGTCCAAATTAACTCTGAAACGTGTATTTAGCCTAGCAACTTCCCCTTGAACAATATCACTGATATTTGGTGTTTCTGGAGGTGGCTGGAGGGGATTGGTACGCTTGAACTTTTTTGTTGGGTTTAATGAATATGTTGGACCAAGTAGTACAGACAGAGCTGGTGAAAAAGTACGGTGTACAGTATGGGAACCCCAGGAATGTTTGAAAGCATTATTTACAGCATCTACAAGACTGGCAATTCTGTTTTCCATACTTGGTGGTGCAGCTGTCCCATCTTCTTCTTTTATTTCCAGCCTCTTCAAGACATCTTCACATTTCTTAAGAGTTTCCATTGACATCCGTCTCTGGGGATTCCTTAAGATTTCGTACAGCTGTTTCATTTTTCTTGACTTTTCGACATCTTCATTTCCAATTCTTTCTATAACGCGACGCAGGGGCTCAATGTACTTACTAAGTTCACGTACCTTTTCCCTATAAGCAGCATCATCCACTTGACTATTAGAAACACACTGTGCAGGAGATGGCTGCTGTGGAGTATTGAGCATACCATTAGGTGATGGAGCACCAAGCTGACCTGCACATCTCCCCATACCTCCACTGCTACTACTAGCAGGTGATGGAACCATATTTGAGGGAGAAGGGGATATAAATGCTGGGGAAGGCTGGCTACTTGGGGCAGAAAGAGAAGGTACTGGAGATGCACTTGCAGAAGGTGTTCCCTGCCTAGGTATTCCTGTTACGCTTCCTAGGAATCCAGGAGAAGGAACCCGTGGTTGCATTGTGCCAGTAGCACGGCCTACATTAGGCACAATCTGTGTGGGAACTTGTCCCATTTGACCAGTGGGCCCACCCTGTCCAGGAATTCCCATTTGGACTTGATTCATTTTACCAGGCTGGTTCAGTTGGTTGATAGTTATATTTGGCTGCTTTTTATTCCCTGCCATCTGCTGCATATCATTCATCCTACGATTGTTTCCAGCCCAACTGGACATATCTCCAGTTTGATTTGGAACACTTGGTGGCATTGGCTGTCCCATTCTGGGATTACCTTGCATAGGCTGCTGGCCAGCCATCATGTTTGCATTTGGTCCAGCAACTATAGAACCGCTGGCATTAACCATCTGGCCTGGACCAGGCCCAACAGAACCTGCCATAGTGCCAGCAGGTCCAGCCATCTGGGTAACTGTGCCAGTCATGTGAGTGCCAGGTCCTGCCATCTGCGGATTTGGTCCAGGTGCCAAAAGAACAGGTTGCGAGTGAGGATTATTGTTCTGTTGGTTACTGTTTGTGGCCAGTTCACGGAGGTACAAGCTGACTCTTGTGATAAACTGTACATATTCCTCTCTCTTTTGTGACCTTTGAAAAACCTGCAAAGACAAATATAGACATAACACATATTCTCTTGACAGTGAAATAATGGCAACTTTTATCAAAATCATTGTTAACTGAACAGGAATAATATATATGAATAAAATATAAAGTCAAGAGATATACTGTATAACTTTCATTTTAACAGAAAATTACTGAAACAAAAATCCTGAGGGTTCTGGTAATTTTACGCTCTCTACTATACTTTTGATTTCAGTAAACTGCATATTAAGTTGCCACATGATCTTATGAGATGTGTTTTGACTTATATAAATAAGATTACTATTTTAAAATTAATGCTGTTAAATTATTAAATTGGATTACTGTATTTAGTTTATCGACAAAAATTGTTATTCATATGGGTGCTGATTATAGCTCTATACTGCCAATTTATATTTTTTTTTATCTAAATCCTATAAAATAATCTCTTAGCAGGTGAACTTAAGATACAAAAATATAATTGGGTTTATATATGATCTACTATCACTGAATAATAGATATATTATTTGACGTTAATTCAATATACCCCATAGCACTCAAGTTCTACTACTAATAATAACCCTTATAAAACAAGATTGATTGGTAGATTTGTCTATTAAAACTGTCATCAAAACACCTACGTTATTGACACCATAGTAAAATTAAATAGGAAACTATAACTAAATAAATATGTTTAAAAGGAGTTATATATACAAAATATCTAAAAATATATATGTATATTATCATATCTGTTCAAATATACCATCCATACATACACATACTTTATATGTATATGATCTAAATTTTGTTGAGGAGGCCTGCCTCCCTCACAAAGATATATAACTGCTTTATATTACAATCCTCACCGAGACTTGTAGCTAGGATAAAATGTCATTCTCTGTTACATCCCCAGGACGGGAGCCTATGTCTCAGATTCCCAAGTCTGGGACTGTCAACCAGCAAATGTCTCAGTCAAGGGCCCCAATAGTCATCACAAAATGGGGGATTTTCACAATACATCAAGAACCCATGAGTAAGTCTTGTATCCCCAATCCTTGACCTGCACAACATTGCTATAAAACAGGAACCTTATTTCTAACTATACAAAATATAGTGTCTAGGATGAATGAAGAGATTTTATTTTTGAAATACTGTGCTAAGACTTCCTGCTTTCGACTCTAATACGCATTTAACTCATGGAGTAATAGGAGTGCAATTTTCTAGCACTGCAAGTTTTTGTATAGAAGGTGAAGATATACACAAAATTGTTTAAGTAATTTGTGCTTTTTCTAGCTATATAAAACTGAGCCTTTCATATCTGGAATACTTTTGTATGCATGTGCTTGATCAGCCCATGTACTGACTAAAAAGGGAGATACCCACAAAGGTGGGGGAACGATGCGCCCCTTTGCTCAACTTTCCCCTATTACACTTTTGGTCTCAAGATATGCACCACTGGTATTAGAAGAAGGGAAGAAGAAGTGGGTTTTCTTCAAAATGAAAGGTTCAAGTCTGTTTACCCATGAAAAATGCAATTTACTTAAAAATTTGGTATTTGTTCCCATGGGGACACAAACCATCGCCTTTCATATCTGGAGAGTCGCTAATTAGGAGGAGGCTGCCCGAAAAGAGGATGAGTATCCTAGTGTGTCTAGAAGGTGCCCTAAAAGAATGAGGAGAAATAAGGTCCACTTCTCTGACAATCCTTTAGCAGTACTTTTTTGTCCCCCTCAGCCTCGTCAGGACACGGCACCTCCAACCACGCCAATGGGAGGCATTATTTTGGAAAATGCTGATGAAGAATGAAAAGCACTACAAGACCAAATGAGAAGAAAGGGGAACTGAAAACTCTGTTGTGACAGTGGGAAAGTCTTGAAAGAAACAGAGCACTTTGGTTACCTTGGAAACACAATTGCTTGTGAAAACATGAGTCAAGACAGCAGTAGGGAAGAGTGTAGCTACAATATGAATGAAATAGAGAGGTAACTACATGTAATAAAAACCCAACAGCAAAGCTTCATGATGGTACATAAGGCCTGTACTACTACTGTGTGTGTTAGAATATACAATTTTTTTTTTCAATTATATCTCCTGTATATCTGATTAATATTTTGTTTCCTATTAAGGTTAACCTATTGCTATTTCACCTTGCATAATATTGTGCAATGTTGCACAAGTACAGATTATATATATTTACTGCTATAGTAAGGATGTGCAGTAAACTTAATGAAATTACTTTCAGTTTTAACTTGTAATTAATGAGTGGTACAAGGGAAGTTTGGATAACTGTCAACTCCAGCAGTACACAGAAGTACAGTTATACTGATAAGGGTGTAAACACTACACATCAATCTTACTTTTCATTTGCATTTATTACAGAAGTTTAGGCAGCTTTTTAAGGTAATTGAAAAGAATGTAGCTTGCTGCAACAACAATTTTAATTATACATCAATCAAAAGCCATATTGATTGATATCAAGGCTTTTACTTTAATAAGGTAGTCACAGTAATATCCAGCATGCTCTCACAATTTTGCTCAGATTAAAATGAGGTCCTAGACCATCTGATCCCTGAGAAACGATGGTGTACTTGTAAATTCTTATCTTTTTCACTGTAGTTCACTTAGGAACACTCTATTCTGAAGGCCATTCATACTACAGTACACTGAATTATTACTATATATAAGGACTGAAAACTTGAGAAAGAATAATAATTTATTGTAATTAACTAATTTGCTCTTCTTTGAGTTACGAACATTTCTACTTTGATCCACACTGGTACTTTTGACTTTAGTGTTAAGTCTTAGCCTTTTAGATTCTGTTCATTATCATTTGTTTTAGGATTTTGTTGTTATTCAGATATTTATTAATCATATTTCTAAGTTATGACCTTGTACTTCAATCTTAAGTGAATTGTATGTAAGTAGACTGACTTGCAGGTTTCTAAATTGACCTTTTTGTTAAGTTTCTATTTCCAATTTAGTTTGTAACTTAATTTGATGTAGACTTTTCATCTACACTGGGAAGTTCCTTAATAAAAAAAAAATGATTATGGCACCCACACCAAGGTACGTGGAGGATTCTGCAAACATTTTTATTAGATCTCAACCAATCAGTTTGAAGAACTGAGGAACTTATTTCTACCATGCCCACTTTATTCTCACTACAGACCGATGTGGCTAAGGCCTATACTACACTGCTTCGAAGACATGGGTAATGGTAAGGATAATGGAGGAGACTAAAGAAACGTAATTTAAGAATGATAAGAATGCAGATAGATGTGGGAAGACCATAATGCAAAAGAAGCTATGAAGAGACATGGAGTCTAGCAACTGGATAATACGATTAGAAAAACGTATACAGTGGTGACTTTATGCAAGAAAAAGAATTATCATAATGAAAACTAGATGAGCAAATGAACAACAAGAGTTAATTTATTGAGTAGGGAATCCCCCTTGGCAGTGGAACAATTACCTGGGAGAATACTACAAGTTATTCTTCTGTCAAGGATAACTTAACATCTACCTGGTCGCTTCGTAAATGATATACAATACTTAAGTTAAATAAGAGGTTTGTTCACTGTATAGACATGCACTGTACATTCGTATCAAGTGTATGACAATAAAGAAATTCATTACGAATATTCCAAGATGAGTGATAAACAGAATTAGAAATAAACTATAGCTACGATAAAGCGATATATACAAAACGGAAAACAATAAATACAAAAGTAAAACATTCCAGACATAGCGCTGTTCCTTCTGGAATGATAACAATAGGAAGAGAAGGGCATATGTATAAGAACCATCTTCTTTCACTGTAACAGCAGTACAGATATACAGTATCATACAAAATACCTGAAATGTACAAAATATCATCTGGAAGGTGCTTCTGGAAAGATCCAGAGAAGAAAAAAGATTAAGAAGAAAAAAAGATTATGTAACTACCTGCAATTCTAAATTTTGAGCATTGTGAAGCTGATTTGGTGGAAGTTGCCGAATCAATTCCTCTAACTGTTGAATCATTTTTTGCCGGAAAGGCCATGTCTTCCAGTCCTCAGCCATGGGTAATTACTGTAGAGAAAAAGATATTGTATATTAAAAGGTCAAGCTACATACAGCAAATGTTAAGAGTTAACAAGAAAATACTGTATTCATACCTAAATTACGAAGTTTTAAAATCTAACCACCAAAAGGGTTATCCATGTAACTCCAGGCATATCCAAGCCCATTTAGCTACTGTTGTATTGATGTATCTTTTAGTAACAAAACTGATTTTTTGGTACAAACCCATTACTTTAAGGCTACTTTACAATAGTCTGAAATGTGTAGCTGCTCATTTTCCTCACTTCAGAAGTTGAACTCCTACCTTGTCATCTGCACATCTGAGTTCCATAAAACCCCCCAGTGCCAGTCAACTAATTCAAAGTGCAAGAGAAGAAGGGTTATGAGGAAGACCAAATATGTTTGTAAAATGATGGGTTTGTTGCTATTCAAGTGGGAGAACTGTTAGTCCTATAGCACTTGTGAAAACTATGGACTTGGAGCCAGTGAATTTCTGGAATGAAGTACTGTACTAGGAATTCCAAAGTTCCAGGTCAAACAAGGGGTCAAGAAATAGACTGGCACCTTGTTATCACAGTTATGCCTTTTACATAGTAGGGTTGATCAATAAATGCATATAGCATGAATGCACAACCCTCACAACTCCAGGTTGCAAGGCACAAGAATAGGTCTTTCTTATTCCCCAACTAGTGACAAGGAGGAATGGCAAATGAAGCAGGCTGCAAATGGGAGGAAGCCGACAGCTTTTTTATTATGAAGCCTGGGGCATACGAAAGGCCAATATGTACTGTTCCAGGTCTTTGTATGAGAGACCTGGTTGGAAAGTGCATATAGCTCTTGGCTCATTTGTACGCCTTGAAGAGGATAATGCCACTCAGAACAGTCTTGAGAGTAGGAATTTCAGCAAAGCCTCTTCCAGAGGAACATACAGTAGATTGGACTGACTACGAGCTTTATTACCAAATACTGTACAGATTTTGGGGAAGGGTTCAAAATCTTGGGGGCCACCTTCCCCTCCCCACCCCCAACAAATCTCTCTCTCTCACAAGCTGTGGTAAAACCTATGGAGTTAACTGGAGTTACCCTGATTCAAGCCACTGCCTTTCAGAACCTGTAATAATGCAGACCTGTATCCTTTGATTTCAGACACAGACAGCTTCCTTGAATCTCAGAGATAAAGCAGGAAATCAATTACTTGCAGAATGGTGGCACAGTGGATCAAGGCCTTTCCAACTACACCAATTAAAAAAGGTGCAAACCTTGGATTGGTATAGTTTCATTGTAGAATGTTTGTCTGGCTGGAGATGACACCAGAAGCCCAGTTCAAAAACCCTAACCTGATAGGATTCTACTTGATAACCTCCACACATGTAATTCTAGCTTGCCTAAGGTTTAGTTCAGCTGCCAACAATCAGGCTGATGGAGTAGGTCCTTCAAACTCAGAACTCAAGCTTCTGGAGGTCCACTGGAAGCTTGAGGAGGTCTGAAGCCAGGCTTGCTTTGGCAGCTACCTGTTGTTGTGCTGGAATACCTTAGTCAAGATTGGCCTTATGGAAAAATGTGGGAAGAAGTATACCTCCAGATTCTGTCCTAGGGAGCTATAAAACACATCACTTGCCAAAGGTAGTACTGACAGAAAAACAGAGGCAGTCTTGAAAAGGTGTGACAATTCTGTAGAATGTCATGATTCACTTCTGGAGTATGGTAGGAAAATTATACTAAAAAATGTGGAATTGGCAGAGATGAGACATCAAGAGGTTGGAAAAAAATCTCAAAGGTTGAGATAGTTTGGGCATGTAATGAGAAGAAATGAAGAGGAGTTGGTAACAAAAGTGGTAAATATAGAAGTAGCAGGATGTTGACTTCTGAAACAACTTAAGATATCATGGAAAAGGGGGAAACAAAGACCTTGATAGCAAAAAGAGCACAAAACAGAAGAGGGTGGAGAGTACTAATTTCACATCTCCCCAATTAAGGAAAAGGCTGATGTGAAAACATTTGTGATGATGGTAATGCTTCTGGTCTCCAACCACAATAATGAGTTTACCATTTTATTTCTTTTAGAATAATTTGTAAATAAACACTGCAATGTTTCAGTTATTGTTAACAGGACTTTTGGGCTGTCCTGAGTGTTCCATGTAGTACATACTGTATGTAATTTTTACAACTTCGACAAGGAAAGCACATCACATTCGGATCTGTATAGGTTCTGAAAAGAACAATTAATCATTAAACAATTTTACTTGTAAAGTATGATTTCTGGTAATCAGTCCTCAGGGATATAGTTTCTCCATTATTTAGGCCTATGGCACCCCAAGTAAGGTTAGGTAGAGGGGGTCCACAAGGGAAGGGGGAAACACCCCAGCCTGTCCACATTCAAGAAGGCTAGGTTAGGCTTTGATTTTTCCTTATATTTCACTTACTGATTTTTAGCATCTTAGATCTGGTTTGGTTAGGTTACAACACTGCATTGTTGTAGCCTATTTCACCAATTTTAATACTCCTCCTCCCAAAAAATCCCAGTTTTTCTCTGAGATGTTAACAGACAAACAGTCTAGGTTCAAGTATCTATTAACACACAAAGTACTGCGCATCGCTAGAATTGACGCTTTATATGTTGCATTAGGACAACGACGATATTATCAACCCTTTATTTTTAAATGTTGCAGTAAATTAGTCCTTACCCTTAACTTTGCTTCAGTGATGTCAATAGTCTCACCAGCTATTCAGCTCCCTCTTGAAAGTAAAAGATAACAGATTTCGGTATTTCTAAGCAATACCTCCACACAGAATGTATGGAACAGTTCCTCAAATACGAAAGTCATTAGGGAGCCATATATTCAAGAAGGCATAGGCTAAGGAAGTCTATTATAAAAGGAACCCTACTAACCTAACACACCCTAACCTAACCTAACCTAGTAGGCCGTGTTACTTAGCACCCCTGGTAAAGGAAACCACTTTTTACCAAAAGTTCCCCTATAACACTGCGCATGCGCGATAGCATTCCAGGATGGCCAGCATACAAAAACATAATCAGTTCTGAGGTTAATTACAGTACAAGTTAATTACAGTCAACCATAAAAAAATAACGGTAAATTCTTGATAACAACAAAAATACTATATTGAAAGTTAATTTTAAAGGAAATACCCAACACGGAGATAATGCTTAGTTCTATCCAGATTTCTTTTAATCACAGGTATAAAAATAGCAAAATTGTAAACCTTCCTTCAGCCTGGGGGGTGGGACCAGGGAGGGTTTTGTAACCTGAAGTTGAGCAGCAGGCAAAGTTTTTATAAATCCTTGTTTACTTTGTGAATTTTGGGGGTACTGTAATGGCTTTTGATGATGACGCTTATTCACTTTTATCAGATAGTGAAATCGAGATAATTAAAATGACAGTGATGATAGTAATATTGGTTTTTAAGTTAGTGTGCATAGCCTGTGATGACTGAAATCCACATACATGTAGGCTACACCCATTCAACCAATTAATAACCTGATGGAACCTCTCTCCATGTTCAGCACTGACAGCCCCTGCGTTCTCTGGGAAAAATGAAAGATGTGAATGCAAAAAATGTAGTTTCAGGGACATGTTGCAACCCAGCTGTTGGTAGCTTTCGATAAGTTCATCAACTAAAACTTCATGGTGAGGCTCCTTGTGCCTTCCCAGAAGACCATTGCAGACACCCTTAAATTCACACAAAGCTCTTAACTCACTTTCCTCCACTGCCGCTTGAAAGTCATTTTCAAATATGAGTTGACGAATTTGTGGTCCTACAAATATGCCTTCTTTACTCTTTGCATCACTGATTTTAAGGAATTTCTTTTTGAGGTACAAGAATGCTTGTTTATCATGCTTCAGTGCCTTCACAAACTGTTTCAATAAGCCTAGCTTTATGCGTAGTGGTGGCAAAATGATTCTCTCCTTTTTCACAAGTGGTTCATGAACAACATTGTGAGATCCTTGTGTCACCGAATCTCTTGGTGGCCATTCTGATCTAATGTCATGTTCTGATCTTGCCCAGCTGTCCCACTTACATAGAAAGCACATGTACTTTGTATAGCCAGTTTGCAATCCATTAAGAATGGCTACAACTTTCAAATCTGCACAGATAAGCCATTCATGTTCTTTATATTTGATGTGATCTACAATGAAAGAAAGAACTTCATATGTCTCTTTTAAAGTTACAGAGTGTGCCACTGGAATAGAAGGCAGCTTGTTTCCTGTGTGTAAAAGAACAGTTTTGAAAGTGTAGAGTGATCCATCAATAAATAACCTCCATTGGCTGGGCTCATAACTTATATCATCAACATCGAAAAGTCCCTTAATATTGTTGCAAAAACAGAGATCATTCTCCATTGAATAGTACTGCTGTAACTCCAATGAGCGCTTTCTAAATGTTGCAATAAATACATCTTCATCCAGCAAATTTCATTTTTGCAGGCGAGAGGCTAGAAGTTCACTCTGCTGTTTGGTGAGAGAGATCATGAACAGTCATTCAGTTTACACTGTGTTATGAGAAGGGGTCTTCTTTCATGCTCAGACTGCTCACAAAAGTCGTCTTGTGGCCCTGGCTCATCCGAGCAATCAGTATCATCGTTCAATGTTTCTGACGGAGGCTGAGGGACAGGTATATCAGTAGAATGCCTAACAGGATGAATAGCTCACTGGAGACATGGGTAGATGAGAGCCTTCTTGCTCTTTCGGTTATGACCTGGGGAAGAAAATTGAATTCATAAGCATATGAACAAGCTCTGTGATTGATACATTATAATTACAATGGTTTCATGTCAGCAATGTAATGTCTAGAATGGATGGAGAGAAAATACTCCTACCTGAGATATCTGCTAAGCAAAAATAGCAGTCAATTAAATCGTCCATCGGCTCCCTCCACAACACGGGCACTCCAAATTTAAGACCTGGGCCTGTGCCTTTCATCCAGGCAAAGAGTGAACTGTACACCTGACTCAGCATATATGAGGCGCCCAACGCTTATCTTGATCACCAACTTTGAAGCCAAAGTAAAGATGATAAAGATGTTTCACATGAGTAGTCAGAGTCGTTTTGTACCGTTTCGGCGTCAGAGATCCGCAGACATAACAGAAACTGTCAGGGGAGTTTTTACATTGCCTAGGCATTGTAGCTAATGACTGTTAGACTCAGACTGACTAACATGCACCTCTGCATCACTTCAGTAGAATAACAGGAATAGGAACTGAAATAAAGAGTTTCTTTCTAGGCTACAGCTCACTTTGAAACTAGTGTGGTAACAATACTCAACTAAATTACCTGAAAATGGGTGGTCACACAGTAAAACCACTGGTATTTTCATGAATAGAAACAATAAACTACCTTTAAAAATGATACTGTCATTCTCGATTTTTCACTGTTGCAGTGTAAGTGTTGTATATTTTTTTTTTGCACTTTTTTAGACGTTTCTTGAATATCAAAAGAGTAATACTGTCATGAACAAATTTGAAATTGTCTTGGATACTACTGAATGAAGCATTCCAAAACTAACTTTTAAAAACATTATTCACAAAAAATATTCTTTTTAGCCTAAATATCAATTTTTAAAAGTATATTTTATTTTACATTATTAATCTGCAACAAAAGGCGATTACAACCATTTATAACATTTAAAGAAAATATTGGTTCTATTACTGAAGCATCCCGTGGGTTAACCCAGGACTTGGCCCCTCCGCCTACAATAGGCCTAAGCCTATGAGATGGTTCCTCAGACCTCCAGAGTTGGACTCAAACCAAAAAATGAATAAACAGCCGGTAGGCCATCACCGTTTGGCTTACGTATGCATAAGCTTCTCTACGGAAAGAAAAGTAGCCTTGACTTACGTAAGTGGGTTAAGTTTAGCCTACCGGTATAACTAGGCCTAAGCCTACTTTCATTTCGTGCACTGAGCACGTCCCTTTTTGGTTACTCTAGTTGAAAGTAAACTTCAGTATGCTTATAAAGGACTTATGTAGCTCAAGACTTCCAAGCCGAGTTTAATGAAAGTAAACTTAATACTAACTTTCTAGTTTCCTTTGTAGTTTGACAGATGACACTTTCGATGGGTCTTCTTGAGGTATAACTTCCCAGTGGAGTTCGGAGTCGTTGTTTGTTCTGTTTTTTCTTATCTTGCTGCAATGTTTCTTTTAAAAAATAGTTTCAGTGGCCCAGTAAGGCTAATTATTATTTAATATTTTTCTAATATGCGTTTAGTAATGAAATGAAGAAAAATTAGGTGATTTTTAAAATATAATCTACCACATGCGTCTATATTATTTAACAAAACGCAACCTAGTATAAACACTTTTAAGTCTTGGTTTAGCCAGAATTCTGAGAAAACAATCTTCTATAAAGGTACCGTATCAATGATGAACCAGACTCTTCCGGTGTGCAATTTAACTTTGCTTTAAAAAATCAACGAATATAAAATCTTTAACCACATTCAACAAAAAATTTAATGAATTCATAATATTTTTCCTATGGAAAGTGGCTCCTTTTTAATTACTGAAAAAGTCAGGAGTTACGGCTTCTGAATATAACTGATAATAGCGTGATATAATTAAGCCTTCATTGTATGGATATCGGATATTTCGTAAAATAGCCCCATTGTTTCACCTGTCGAAACTAGGTCAAAAGAAGCTATCATTCACAAATGCTCCGATTACATTGAAATAAATGCTACCTTCTGTAAAATTGCAGGCAGACTCACTGATTGTAAAGACCACATGGAAAAACGAAGTGTTTCATGAGTGTATGGTACCAAGACTATTTTAACCATAGTTTTACAATCTCTACTTTGGTGGTTCAGTGACTTTAGCAGGACATTTCTCTTCTATTTAGCCAAATCTTTGAAGACATTATATGTCCCCAACTCTAATTTTGTCAGATTTAAAACATTATATAAAACTATCTTTTCCCCTTCTACTCTTAAGTCATTCAGCTTTGCCTCTCTTCTGTCCTCAATTTCCGACTACTTTTTAAAATATTTTCAGTAACAAAGGATAGTTGACCCTTACGACAGTATACTATTTAAATCTGCGTCTTTCATTGAAAATTCCATTCTCTCAGTAACCTTTCTCTCTTGGTTTACTTCCCTACAGTAAAAGTTTTCCTGTAATCTTCTTCTTTGAATTCTCTTTCTTGGGCCAGTTTTATGCGAATCTGTCGCTGCCCTTCCTTGTTAGGAGAAACGGCACAGCCCCACTGATATGCTGGAGATTTGACCAATATCGTACTGTACACAAGTTTAAATGTTTCAAATGGATATGGGAGTACGTGAAGCGTCCAACAACTGCGATTTTGGAAGCACCACAATTGTTCTATGCAAGCATTTTCAAGCCAATTGCAATAATGGCGCCACTTTCTAACAGTGGAGGCCACGACAAAAGCCAGCCTTCCAGACTAATGGGAACAGAAGTAACCAGGCCAACGTAGAACAAATAGCGAGGCTGTATCTACCAGCAAAGGCTTACTCTTCCTATACAATAAACTTGAATATCATTCCCCCTTCATTAAGACCACTTGGCACCCTCTTTGATATCCTTTTGAGGAACCAGGCAGAAAAGCCACGTACCTCAGGATAATACACCTGAGTGTGGCTCCAAACCCAGACATCAATTTAAATCAAAACCAGTAATCAGGAGAGAACCACTTTAGGCACTGCTCAGTGCCCAGTTAGACAATTTGGGTCCGGTACCTTAGCAGCGGTACCATTGTTTCAGCAGCTTTTAGGCCAAACTTAAAATATCTATGACATTTGCAGCCACACACCCAGCTGCTGGAACAGATAGCTGGCATTCAACAGGTAAAAGCCATATGTTGGTAAAGTTATGATGCCAAAGTCGAGAAAACCACAGTTACAGTGTAGTGTGAAACTTGAAGAACCTGTCACAAGCAAGAGAAAGCAGAGACTTTGGTGTATCTGCATGGCATGTATTTTGAGCTGATAAAATCACTACTGTAAATAATCATGAAGGCAGCTTCAGTTGTTAAACACACTGTTCACAGAAAACAATGCATATTAGGCATTATTCAAATCAAGTACTGTAGGCTAATACAGTACACACAAATGGATAAAGTACTCTACCAAATTATTGTTGTGTAACAATTCTAAAACTGAAAAAATCCCTGCCAATAAATCTGGATGCTACAAAAAAAAAAAAAAAAAAAAATGAGGCCATGTTTGACTATCAGAGATCTGAAATAATCATGAGTACAGTACTGTAGTCATGGGTATGAGGCCGAACCTTAGTAAGACTAAAGACAAATGATCTGTTAGTTTATCACTGTACCTCCATTCCAAGGCATTGCTAGTGTCAAATGCTGTACTTAAGGATTCTGAATCTTTGACATTTCTTGGTGTTACCTTTGCCTCAACACTAACTTTGCAAAGCACTTCAAAATATATATAACTAACTGAAAACTTGGTAATGTTTGTAAGGGTTCCTTTATTCCATATGTTGACAATAGCATTATATGCTCCCAGTTCTTTGTTTCACCATTATTGTACTGGGATACTGTTTTCCTACCTGGTTATCAGCAGCTTCCCAGTAGGATCTTTAAGATAAAACTACTCGAGGGCAGGGGATACATGGTTCCCAACAATTACAATTATGATTTAGACCACTGCTGAAGCTCCATCTCAACAATGGGCCTCAACCTCCACAATTACGGCAAAAGCCTCTTACCATTTTACAGGTAAACTGTGAATGGTCTTTCTCAAAGAATTGTTGGTGTTAAATGAGAATGCAGTAATACAGCACTTTCAAATGTCCTTGGTTTTGCTGACTTTCTGCCCCTGTAAAACAAGTCTCTAGCTAAATCTCAGGTAATTCATCCACGTTAACAAACCTAGAAGCAGGATACAATAAAACCATACATGTGACAGCATCTATTTTTATGCAGTACCTCACATAAATCACAAGAAATGGTAAATACTGGTAGATGTACTGTAAAAACAGTTTTCCTCTCAATATGAAATTAAACTTCAGTAACTGCAGCAACCATAGTAAAAAAATATCATGCAATAGCTATCCTCAGGTATTATGCACACAGTCCTCTATTAACTACACGAATCAACGCTGCCATCATCATGATAATAAAGGAATACCTTTGCAGGCCAGGTATGTGAAAACTGATAACACTTACTGCAGGTTTGACCACACAACAGACTTCAAATTTCCACCTCTAACAGTTGGTTCTACTGTAAATGTTTGTTATCAAGAAAAAATACATAAAAATTGATACCACTGTGAAATCCTGAAAAACATCAATTTATTTTGAAATACAACGTGCTGGTTTAAAAAGCATCACTCATTCACATATTTAATGGATGAACTCTAACACTACATAAGTATTATGCTTTAAAATGAAGGTATAGAAATGTGACTCAATGGGTGTATTATAATACTTTACAATGATAACAATAATAATTTACCATTAAAACACTGCACGGAAATATTGCTTTAATTTCACTGCACTGAAATATTGCTTTAGAACCACTGAATCCCAAATTTGCATAAGTCACTGACTACTGGTATCAATGACAATGATGACATTTACCTTTAAAAAGCACATGCAATCACTTGGCATTCTCTCTCTCGAACTGAAACAAATGACACTTTAAAAGCTCAAAATTCACAAATACTAGAAAATGGCTTGAAAAGATAGGAACCATGTTATCATTGAAAGGCTAACCATTGTGATTGCTGATGTAACCAACATTTGTCCGAGCTTTAAAAGAATCTACATCAAAGCTAAAAACTATCTGCTTTTACGAATGACAGCTAGACATCTATATGGCTTTTGCAAGTACTATTTTGTAGTGTAAGAGAATTATATCCTCTTCATCATACACATTGCTGAAGTATACGACAAGACTGTAGCAATGGTCAGATCTTCTAATGAAACTATCATGTAAAGCAAAACACCTACGGAAGATGAAAACCACAAGAGAAATCGTGGCCTTGATGCTCAAATGGCTATACAGTTTCACAGCACTTATGACGGTCAAGATCATTGCATTTACCTCTACCAAGCTGTTTCATTTAAAATTAAACAGCTGGGTGAACATAAATTTCTACAACCCCTTCAACATTCTGGTCAGGATTTCATAACACCCATTGAATACACATAAATAAGTTTCTTTATGATAGTTATTTACCTGTGGCAGAGCAGATTGCAATAAACCAATTCCTTGCCAAAAACTCTTTTCATTTCACATAAAAGAAACCACTATTCAAAATCAGTAAACAAAGAACAACTATAAATTTAACTGGAAAACACTTAAAAGTTCTACTAAAACAAATCATCCAAAACATACAATTCCACACTATTCCAAGAGATTCATACAATATTTCTCAATCCAATATGGATTACTTATAAAAATTCTGTATTTGAAAGCAAATAGCCTATATAATTCTATGCAACACAGAAAAGCTACAATGACTGCTATAAACTACAGTAAATTTTTCAATTTAATGTTTCTATTTTACATACTCTGGGCAGATGAGAGCCTCTGTTCAAGATGACAGCTTACTTTCACATTCACTTATCATCAGCATATATGACAATCTTCATTATGAATATTTCCTAATTAACTATAGTCTTTGATGCAATACATTAAAAAATGGTAAAATACGAAACAAGTACGTTAAAATCTGTAGTATACATGCATTATTCAAGGAAATCTCGAGTTTAAAAATATAAACAACAATTTCATCCTTTTAATACACAGCTTCCAAATCGCATGTTTCCTTGCACATACCATTAGTGAAGATAAAAATGACTGATGTGGACATAAGTCACTTCTCACAAATTCTAGAGAACAGTGAATTTAAAAATGAAATATTAGGCAGAACCAAGTGCATTTGCAATCAGGCACATAAGTAAATTATTTAGGTAGAAACTAGTGCATTGGTAACTATTGATGTTAGGGAAGGTTTTGGGGCACAAGCTTGTCGTACACTCATCTCCCAGCTGTGAAGCATCATTGTTAAACTACAGTGAGGAGGCATATTCTTCAGCCTAACCAACATGCTCTCTCTAATATTCTTGAGAAAGTCAGTTGTCTCATAATCTACAGGTAACAAATCACACCGTGGAGTTTTCATCGGGTATGCTGAGGGGATAGTAAGAGTAATTGGAGGGACACATGGCAAATTAGGGTCATCCAACTGACAAATCAAAGTCAGGTCATCACTGCCTGGCGGTTGCTGGCAGTCCAGGTTAACTCTGAAGCGTGCATTTAATCTAGCAACTTCCCCTTGAACAATATCACTGATATTTGGAGTTTCTGGAGGTGGCTGGAGAGGATTGTCTCTCTTAAACCGTTTTGTGGGGTTTGAAGTGTAAGTAGGCCCCAACAACACAGACAATGCTGGTGAAAAAGTACGATGCACAGTATGGGACCCCCAAGAATGCTTAAATGCATTATTTACTGCATCAACCAGACCAGCGATTCTACTGTCCATGGTTGGAGGCACTTCTTCTCGCATTTCTAATTTTACTAAAACTTGTTCACATTTTAAAAGAGTTTCCATTGGCATTCGTTTCTGAGGGTTCTGCAACATATCATATAATTGTTTCATTTTTCTTGACTTTTCCACATCTTCATTTCCCATTCTTTCTATTACACGGCGTAAGGGTACAATGTACTTACTTAACTGGCGAACCTTCTCTCGGTAAGCAGCATCATCAACCTGACTGCTGCTGATACACTGTGCAGGGGATGGCTGTTGGGGCTGTCCTGGAGTGTTTAGCATTCCACCAGGAGAAGGAGCACCAAGATGACCTGTACCTCTACCCATTGCCCCACTACCACTACCTGCAGGTGATGGAACCATATTTGAAGGCGAAGGGGATATGAATGCAGGAGAAGGTTGGCTACTAGGGGCAGAAAGAGGTGCTGGAGATGCACTTGTAGAGGAAGGAGTTCCTTGTCTTGGTATCCCTGTTACACTTCCTTGGAACCCTGGCGAAGGAACCCGGGGCTGCATTGTACCCGCGGCACGGCCAACTATCTGTGTGGGAACCTGGCCCATTTGACCAGTGGGGCCTCCCTGACCAGCTATGGCCATTTGAATTGGATTCATCTTTACAGGCTGACCTACCTGGTTCATGGTTATGTTTGGCTGTTTTTTATTTCCCGCAATCTGCTGCATGTCATTAATTCTACGGTTATTTCCAGCCCAGTTAGAAATGTCACCAGTCTGATTCTGAACACTAGGTGGCATTGGCTGACCCATTCTGGGATTGCCTTGCATAGGCTGCTGACCAGCTAAAATGGTGGTATTAGGTCCAGTGACCCCCGTGGCTGCTGTTGACACCATCTGACCTGGGCCAGGTCCAACAGTGCCAGACATATTCTGACTGGGTCCACCCATCTGGGTGACAGTGGAAGTCATGTGACCACCAGGCCCAGTCATCTGAGTGGCAGGGCCAGGAGCTGAAAGAACAGCTTGCAAATGGGGATTGTTATTTTGTTGTTGCGTGTTATTCTGTGCCATATCACGGAGATACATAATGACACGGGCAATGAATGTCATGTACTCTTCCCTCTTCCCAGAACGCTGGAAAACCTGAAAGGTAGAAGACAACACCACAGTTATCACACAAAAGAAAAAGAAATAAAATTCAGAGTTTAACATGTAAGAGAACCTAAATATCATGGTAATAAAAATTTATGAAGCAAAACAAAAATTACTATGTTCACCTCATTTGTCTATAATTTAGGTGTTTTTAAAAAAATTAGTTAGTATGATACAATTCCTTTGCCTTTAAAAGGCCAAATATGTTGATACAATGTCATATTACTGTACTCTAAAATAAACTTTATTTTAACAAACTTTCCTCTTGTTTTTAAGGTACAGTATTGCAATTTGTTAATAAAATAGTAAATTCTCCAACTGCTAACTAAAATTTTAAGAACAAATTAAGATTTCAAAAAATTTTAATAGGATTTGCAGGTAAGGATATTAATTTTGCATACACAATATTAATTCACCAAAGGCAGTAACTTTTATCGTAGTATAATGATTGTATGAAGGACATATTATTATCTAAATGTTGTAGGTGTACACAGCTTTTCTTTCTATGAAAAATGTACAGAGCTAATCCTTCATGTTACGAAATAAAAACAAAAAAAGGCTCATAAACTTGAATTACAAACATCTGCCCATTCACTCAGCTATTTCAAGTATATATATCAAATATACTCTACCAATGGAACAATATTCACCAAACTATTCATTCATGAATCTTCCATCAATGATTTGGCCATACTTCCAGGGCTAGAAAGTACAATGATTCTTGCAACCCATTGATCAAGGGTCTCCTTTTGTGACAGATACAATACCCATCTAAAAGTAAACCTTAACACTTTGCTCAACTAGTGACCTTATTCAATTAATAACTATAGAATCTCTGAACACCAAACTATTTGGGTGATGTTTCACACCACACTCTAAAAGAGGCGTGTCACGGCAAGGACTCGGCAGTTTCATATGGACAGCTAAACAAAGGAAGTCATTATTCATACCTGCAGTTCCAAATCATGAGCATTTCGGTGCTGGTTGGGTGGAGTCTGCCGTATTAACTCTTCTAACTGGTGAATCACCTTTTGTCGGAACGACCAAGTTTTCCAGTCGTCAGCCATGATTGATGCCTGAAATGAAACATACCATAAAACCATTTGGAACATGAAACATATTTTTCAAAAGTATTGTACTCAATGACTCTCATGAACACTTTTCTTCTGAGTAAAAAGTTTCTTAAATATTTTCACATTATAGTGCTACTTTCTTAAAAACATCCATTGTCTTTATCTGGTCGTCCAAGTGATCCACGTGGACAAAATAAAAAAATAAATGTTGCTCACTTGAACACAAACCTCAGTTCATTCACTAAACAAACTATGAAAGAAGTGCATATAAAAATACTATAAAGTCCTATTATTAGGCATTCTCAGGACTGAACCTATTCTCACCTTTTATGCAAAGCTTCAAGGCAAAACACATTACAGATAAGCTTATGGGTTCCAAACACCATGGGTTAAAAAAAGTACTGAAATTTTCCAGTGAATTTTGTTCAGCAATCAAGGAAAATATATTTCCCATTTAAAATAAGATCATCAATATTGCAGAGAATTTCTCAGTAAACAAGAGCAAAACTTCATTTGAAAAAACACGTTACTCCTCTAAAACAATAGACAATACAGAGAATTCAAAGCAGAATGCAATTTTCTTTATTCAAAAAACATATTGGCTTTGTTCTTTCCTTTTTTGTATATCAAAAAAATGAACATTACTAACACACTTTTAAAACCTGATGTCAGCATGTTAAAAGAAAAAAGAATACAGTTTCCTCAATACTTAGTTTCCTTATAATGTCTTGTACTAGAGCACATCTAATATTTGATCTAATATTTGATGTAAGCATGTTACAAAAAAAAAAAGATATAATTTCCTCAATACTTAAAATATAAAGTCATATGAGAGAGAGAGAGAGAGAGAGAGAGAGAGAGAGAGAGAGAGAGAGAGAGAGAGAGAGAGAGAGAGAGAGAAACTGCCATTAGACACTCATGGCCTTCATAATGAGAACTTGTCTCACTCTCAACCTCTCAATACTTTTAGGAGTGATTCTGTCTTCCAGTGGAGCAAATTAAGAAAATATCTAGCACAAACATCAACACTAAAGTTCTTGGAATAGGTACTAGTCTAAATACAAATCAAACAGTTCACAACAATAACTAAGTGGCTACATGTGTTGTATACCGCATCTTTTGTCAGTTCATACAGCCATTTACAGAAAACGTTCACCATCAAAGCTAATTTCAATCTGAAACTTTAAAGTTTATAAAGTACTGGAGCTGCTATGGGCAGAAACTTTACAGATCATCCTCTAATCCTTAACAGTAACATGCTGATTTACCACATTCTCTCTCTCTATAAGGAGTTCCCTATAATAAATTTCCCTCATCTTTAACAATTAAGCCTGGGGCTCTGGGCAATGCAGGACTCTCACTTGGGGAGGCATCTTCCCAAAACATCGTGGCTGCCATAAGCGGTAAGTGCATGCTAGGGACCCTATACATACATAAACACCTTGAGTTTGGAAGCAGCCAGCATAACAGGAGGAGGAATGGCAAGACCACATACACACACACACACACACACACACACACACACACACACATGCACATGGACTCTCACTCAAGGGAGACACCTTCAATGGCAACAGGGCTGCCACAAGCAGCAAACATGTGTTGGGACACCTGTATCAACATACATCAGTCAAACCTGGAAGGCAGGAAAGAGCAAGCATAAGTACCACAGGAAGCAGTGAGGTTATCATGGATGAAGGACCACAGGTTTAGCCGCATCAAAAGGAGAGCATCCTACCCCAAAGAAACCAGCAAGAGCTCTTTGGCCTTTCTGGGCTTCCTTTGCAAATAGACCAGCCAGCAATCTCCTCACATAGCAATCAGAACAGCAGACCTTACTCCTTGCAATAAGGACTAAACTAATAAGAATCTACAACAGAGACATAAAGCATCCATATACTATCTAACCAACACATCTACGTTATTCAGAGTCGATTCCTCACCATGAATATGTAATGGCCATACAGAGTGTAGTCATAAACAAAACAAAAGCTCAACAATGGAGAAAGTACTTGAGTAGAAACTTTTAACACGTAAAGTCCTTGGATAATGAGTCAGATGTCAATATGGGATCCAAGGCAAACCTTGAAAGCTCGGTTACCAGCAGGTGAGTGTGTGGAATCCCATCACTGCAGGGTCACCGACAAGTAAGCAAGAAGTATTCTGTCAGCACTGGATACTGACAGGTGAGTGGGTGGAAACTCATAGCTGGTGAGTGGTATTCCATCTCTCAATCACACCTACCTACCACAAATTAAACACCTTGTTGCCAAGCTTCAACAATTGTTTCCAGCTTTTGCTGGGAGTACTACATGAAAGGCGATGGTTTTTATGATTGTAGGAGCAAATGGCATACATTACTGTATAGTCTTTATGATAATACAACCACCATGACACTGAATTTTGTAATTAATAAACATTATTTGAATGATGATATAATGTGCATAACACACATATAAAGCCCCTTCCTATTAATACTAATGATCACTTGAAATACCATTTCAGGCTGATTACTCACTGGGTTAGGAAATGAAAAAACAACCTAGGTAGGCTACCTTAATTCTACTTTGCCTGTCATTCCTAAAATAACATCCATTATCTGCCCAATGGTTGGAAGACAACATACTAGCCATCTAACATATTTTCCTAATGATTGGAGGCATAGGCCACACACACATCAGGTAGCACAAAATAACCACACAACTTCACTGAGTAAATATATTCCTACTACTCATACTAAGTTTCAGTGAGATGGGATGGTTTAGTTTCCAGATTCTTTAATTTACAAGCAACAATTTATCAAGTACTAGCTTTCAAAGGCATACAGTCTTCTTTATCAGGTACCAATGCACTTAGGAGATAACAGCTAGGCCTACATTCGGGTATAGCCTATATGTGCTTCTACCAACATCTGTTATTTTCCTTTTTTTTGACCCTCGGGATGACCTACCTGTTGATATTCAAAAGGAAACTAACTGATGTTTGGGGAAGCATATAGGCTATATACCCAAGTGTAGCTTTTATTGCCTCAGTACATTGGTGCCTGATGAAGACAGCATGTCTATGAAAGCCAGTATTTGACAAATTGCACTTTGTAAATTAAAGAACTGGAATCTAAAACATCCCGTCTCACTGAAGCCTAACACAAGTAGTAGGATTAACAGGCCATTTCGCCCTATTGTTCGGCAAATAACCTTCAGCAGGACAATAATGTTACAGCATAGGCTACTAGGCGATTATCTAAAACTGGAATTGGGATAAAAATTTATGAGTCTGCCTGAAGGTCGTGTCTAGCCTACAAAACAGGATAAGGAGGTCACCAAAATCAAGATGGGTGGCCCAACACCTCCCCTTGTGTGATGGTTAGGCTAAGTCTTAAGAGACAAGGCACGGCTGATATTGGTATAAACATCGTTTGGAAACTTTTATATGGAAAACTGTGTGGGCTACTAGGCTATTACATGGAAAAATAGGCTAAGCCCCAACATGAAGTTAACTTCTGGTGGGATCGGCGGATTTTTCCTAGACAGTGACTCCCAAGGGTTTTAACCCAGTGTATCCACCTTTGCGGCGTGTTTAGTCCAAGCCCTTCGAGGATTATCGTAAAAACATAAACAAAATACTATAAATATCATTAAATAACGATCCCTAAGAAATATTAGTCCCGGATAACGACCTCGAAAACCCTTGGGGTCGCTATCTTGGAAAGATCCGGATAGGCTAAACCTAATTAGCCTAGGTTGACTTCTCCTCAAAAGATCTTAAAAGTATAGTTGATTACACTGCACAGATGTAATTCGTTACAAAAAAATGAGCTGCAAATGGTGTTATCAACAATCGTCGCGATGAAACCCAATGACCTTTCAAGACGATACCCCTGGTGACTCAACTCTTGGGTTGATGTCGAGCCCACTTCATACCTACTAAATCTTCGCTATAGAGAACTCAATCAAAAAATGCGTATGACGTACCGTAACCTTAATCTTGTGTCAAACTAGTTATTCAACAACCACAATAAATTAACAACTGCGGCACATCCCACTCCTGCAATTTCGACAACTTTAACCTTTCGGAACACGACAAACTTTCTCTGCCTCGTACAAAATTTTACGTAAACAAAAGCTGAAGGTTTGTTTGGTATCGTTTGTTGCATCATATTTCTCAACTCATCGGGTTACTGTGTGGGTCATTTACTGTGAGACATTTGCAGTTGTTTTGTATGATTTTGAATAAATAAAAATGCGACAGCAGTTAATTATTTTCCTATCATTGTGATGTGAACTGAAATATTTTTTAAACGAAAACATTCGTTGACAACCAATACAAGGCCAAGCAAAGTCGGTCGGTAACTCAGTTTGCACGAATAGTCGGAGACTACAAACCTGCCAAGGCTAAGAATTTACACCCACTAATGGGTTTCATCTCCCCGAAAGGTACATATATCTTCTCTCTCTCCCAAAAATTTAATCACCTGTTCACGAAACCCATCTACTGCAGAGTAAAATACTCGTGCAAATCAACACATAATTCAAACGTATTTCTGCCAATCGACAGCCGTATAAACATGCGTACTAAAAACAACCTCTTTATTACCGGCAACAATTACAGTTAAAGCTATGGTCGCTAAAGGTGATTTCATCTTATCTTCTTTCTTTTGTTTTACATGCCTTTACCTTGGCTGTCACTTGCCAACAAGAATTTTACAAAGTTCTTGAATAGTTCTTTTTTAACTACACCCATGAAAAATTTTTTCTTGAATATCTCAAAGTTTTCATAATATATATATATATATATATATATATATATATATATATATATATATATATATATATTAGTTCCTGAAATAACTTAGAGGACAGTCCATGTGTTGCTTGCTCCCATATCTCTGCTTCATCTTGTTTTCATAACCATCAGTGTGTATCTGCAATATTTTAGCCTGGCTTAAGTTCGAATTTCTAACATTTTTAGCATCGCTTTACGTGGTATCCGTGGTTGAAGTGTAGCTTTTTACCGGGCATATAGAGCTGGTCATTTCATGGTCTTATGTTCCTCCTCATCTGAGGCCAACATTTATCTTAATTAGCTATTGTTTAATACTTCTGGCCGTGGGGGTTAATGTTACAACTTTCTTGAATTTAGTAGTTTTATCTTGTCTAACTTCTAGGCTAAGGATTTTGCCTTTTGTAATTCTCAAGTATTCTTTTTATCATCATCATCTAAGACATTTTCTGTCATAATCTTAAGGGCATTTTCTTTCAATATTCATCAGCAGTAATTTGTATTTCCTTAATTTTTCTTTTATTTTTCTTGATTGTGACAATTCTCCGTTTGATATTTCCACAAGTAAGAGACAGCCATTCTCCTGCTTTGTATGGTACAGCATAAGATTGTTTGATTTTTTTTTTTTCACCACCGAGTTGCTTTAGATTTTGTGTGGGTGTTCTTTATTTTTGTTTCTGTGAGTTCTACCGTCATTTTCTTCCAGGTAAATTCAAATGTCATACCTTTCTTCATACATGTATCATTTTTCAAACAGTGGGCACCTTTACGTTTTTTTCAGTGGGTACTGCCCTGTAGTTCGTCGTTCCTGTTCAAGGCAGTTTATTAATTTCTTTAGTAGTGATTATCATCCCTAGTACAGCATCTGGACTACCATAGCCTATCGTACCCTATCCATTAATGGTATTTAAAAAAAAAACTGGTGACCCTGCACATTCTCTAGGAAAACAAAGGAAGCAGAACCACATGATGACCAGATCAGCTAGACCAATATGGAGAGTTTGAGTTTACTAAGTTCTCTTCTCTGGCAACCTTCTGTGAAACCTGAAACAGCAGTCCAAGACGGAATATTGCTCTCAAGGTCTTTTGCGACCAGCAATGTGCCACAGTGAGGCTTGAGGAGCCGAAGGAGTAAGTTCTCCCTTGAAAATATCTAGCATACAATACATCTTTCCTTGCGTCATTGTGAAGTATAAGTTAGTGTTAGAGAGAAATATAAATGATGCGATTTCTCATTCGAGAACCAAAATTATTAGTTTTCATCCTGAGACGTGAGCATTACTACTGCTCTAGGGCTAACCCATTTGTGTTTTTACTACTGTACATTACTTTATTCTATATTTGCGTACATAATAAAAGTAATACGCGGCAATACATACATACATATATGATCCACTCTGTGGCTTTCGATAACAATGCGCCAAAATACAATTTGTAACCGACATTACAGAAAAATGTAAGCTATAACTGTTACAGTATTATGCATTCCCTGAGTCTTAGAAAAATTCTGGATTATCTTCAACGGAGAAAAGACAAAATGGCTTAACATTCAGTTGCTAGTGTTTATCCACAGAAATTTTCGTTATGACAAGTTTCAGAAAATCTTTGTTCTCAGGTTATACAACTCAGTAGGTAATTTAAGTTTTCCTCGTATTCTGAACAGCCTTTGTTCCCTAGTGTGCACTTCACACAGTTGCGGGCACACAAAACTACTAGAGTAAGATGCAGAACTTTATATTTATATATTAAAAAGACATTTATGGTTTTAATTTCTGTTTATCATTCATTCTCTTAACTGATTTTACTACTTTATTCAAGGTTCTTCGACATGGAATATTTATTTTTCCTCTTCTTTTTATAAATGAAGAGACCAAGGCAACGTAGCAGCAAAACAACTCTCAGTCCCGCAAAGGAAAGTTAGGATTAACTGACTCCTCTTCTGAAGTTGAAATTTTACTCCTAAAAGTGGCAGATAAACGATTAATAAATCCCAGAGGAAGCCACAAAGTTCCATATTCTGATAGTGAAGTGAGCTGTAAAAACCGATGAAGATAATTGATCACCAAACTCATGAATGCTAACTTGTTTTACACATTTGGCGTTCTTCTGTTATTGTTCCGCTGGAAATAGTTCCCCCATTTATCTGCCGTTCCTCGATGATCGCTCAACAAACAATGTTGCAGCCAAACTACACTTCTAAAGCTGCATGCAGAAGTTTGTAACTATTTTGTTTCATATCTTTTTTTCATAAGAGAATTTCTTCTTCTTGACTTCGTATAATAGTATAAACATGTTTGCTCGCTGTGTGTAAAATATAGCTTTGCTCACTTACTTTATCTTCAGTTTGGTCAGTTATTATTTTAATATTTTCGAATTTTATTTGCAATCTTATTCCAGAGGAAATGATTCAAGTTTCCTATTTTAACATCCTTTACAGCGATGCGCATGGCGCTCATTTTCTGTTTGTTTATGTTTTCGATCTACTCTGGAAGCGTATTTTACTGAATAAATTCTCTTGTTTTTAATTTATTTGAGGAATTTTCTCTATTAACGCTTGAGTCTTCAAATAATAATTTTTACCTGTATTATACTTATAATTATACCGGGTGAGATACTTATTTTCCCGTTGTCTCTTTCATGGTGCAAAGGCAAGGTGAATGAGAAACCCACTTTTATTTGCTGTACAACGTACCCAGTTGCCTATATAGGGGTAAGTTTGTTTGTTATAGCTTTACTCTATTTGTTTGCTTGGTTTTCGGATAAGCTTTGCGATATTGTCCTCATAGTGATCTTGGGTTTCGCTTAGGCTGAAAGATCCTTTGGCAATTATGATGCAACTGGCAGCATCCGGTCTGAAAGGGATTATTACCTTAGCCTCCACAGGTGTTAGTGTTAGCAAGTAAAGCAGTAACACCGTGCAGGATTAGCAGTGAGCCGCACGTATGAACCCATCCAGGTTTCGCAGGTATGGAAGTTTTTTTTTTTTTTTTTTTTTACCGTAGTCCGTTGTTACTGTGGCTAAAGGGACCTTGCGCACTGTGTTGATAACTGTGACAGCAAACAATGTCAGGGTTATTGCGACATCATCTTAAGTAATGCTTGTTCATAATCGTTACTTTAATAATACTGGATAAATGGAAACAACTTAGAAATATATATATATATATATATATATATATATATATATATATATATATATATATATATATATATATATATATATATATATATATATAAATGATAAAATGGAAATAATAACTTAGAAATAAGTATATATATATATATATATATATATATATATATATATATATATATATATATATATATATATATATACACTGGTATGTAGGTATGTGTGATTTCGTTCATATAGAGTGATAGTGAAGGTTGATTCTCTAACCATACCCCCAACTGTCCTACATTCTTAAAAAAACAGAACTGACGATTACATCACCCACCGTTCGATAACAAATACTCAAGTACGATAATTAACTTCAACGTACGACAACATCGCTCTGGATATGATAACATAACTCAACGTACGATGTGTGAAAGCCTGTGATTATGGTTAATTTCGTCATATCCATGACTTTTAAATCTGCCGAGGACGAAAGATTGATTTGAGATGTCATTTCGATAATGAGGACCGATAAGAGCGCAACTTGAAGTATTGACACTTAAGTATCATCGCCCGTAAAAACTGCACATTAAATCTGTGCTCTGCCGCGTCAAGGGTTCGTTCTGTGTATCCAAAGACAGCTGAAAGAAATTAAAAAAAAAGAAGGTTAGCTTTCCAACAATCATTTGTTAATATTAGAATATAAATTACAACAGTGGTGTCCATTATAACAATTTGTTTTCAGGTCACCTTATTCCATAGTTATTCAGTGTTACTCACCTGGAGACTGCTCATGCAATTGCCGTGAGGCCATGATTTCAAAGTCTATCGAGTTATATATTTATATACTATATATATATATATATATATATATATATATATATATATATATATATATATATATATATATATAGTGCGTGTATATTTGCTTTCCACCGTGGGCAAAACATGCATGTAATGCATGTGCATTTGTGTATGCATAGTTTCATAAGAGAGAGCCTGTACTGCTTATAAAACTGAGTCTTAAGGTCATGCACAGAAATCATAGTTTAAAAGTAAGCGACATTTTTGCATCTTACGATGGGTAAAATGGCTATGTCTAGGCTCCCCCTTTTCCAGTCAAGTCGTCCTCTCTTCCAGTCAAGTCGTTCGAACAAATCTAATACCCCTACATGACTTAGGAATGGAGTGGAATATAGAATTTAGGCCAAACACTGGTATCTATGAGGTCATTCAGCGCTGAAAGGAAATTGAGAGTGAGAGTAGAAGGGGGCCAAAGGGGCGCTGCAAAGAACTTTAAGTAATGCCTACAGTGCACTATGTGACGGCGCTACTCCCCTAAAGAATACATGACTTAAGTAAATATCTAATTAAGGCAGATACAATGTTGTTCGGTTGGAAAAAAAATTAAAAGATCTGTTTAATCACAACCTGATAAGATTGTGATCGTAGCTGCTGTAATCGGATTTCAGGGAAGGAAAGGACCATTATTTTTCTGTTTGTGTTTGTGGCTTATTGCTCATCCTATAAATGTCATTGTTATCAACGTCATCGACATCCGTATCTTCATCGCTGATACTTGTTGCTGATGTTTATTTTATTATTATTATTATTATTATTATTATTATTATTATTATTATTATTATTATTATTATATTTGTAGTTGTCGTAACGCTTGTACTATCAGTATCATCACCCTTCCTCTCTTGGTAATTCAAGATTGTATTTGAAACAAAACATTGTGTCAGTGAACGTTAGAGTTCAGGAATCGGCGATTAGAAAAAAAGTAAATTGAATTCTCATAGACAAATGATATTAATGAAAAGTAATGGACTCCTTGCTTTGAAACGGAATGTCAGTTAACGAAGCGCTTGTGTGTGTTTCCTTTAGGCCTAAAGCCTTACATTGTTGACTATTTACAGCGAAAGATTTTACATATTCCGAAATCTAACTTCGTCCGGAAATTAAGTTATCCAATTTCGCCAAACTATGGAAGACTTTCCACGTTTTCAGTTTATCTTTAGCTTCTTAGCATATTACTCTATGTTTTCCACTCCATGTTCTCGTTTATAGGTCACTGTGTTAAAATGCCCTTCCCATCGGCCACTGCGTTCTCAAACATTCTTTAGATTTCTAAACCCTGCCGTTCTGGGGAGATGTAAGTGAATATAATAGATTTCGGCAAATTTGGCAAATATATATATATATATATATATATATATATATATATATATATATATATATATATATATATATATATATATATATATATATATATATATATATATAGATGGTGGCTATTCGAACTATAGTAAAATATGATGCGATCAAAACTATTTCGTTTTTTGTCATAGTTCATGCAAGCAATGAACTTCCTGAAGTATTTACATGGCTGGTAAAATAACTGACCTGCATAGGAAAAAAAATCCCACTTGTAATACGTTTATCAGTTCCGTAGAAGGTGATTCGTTTCTCAGTTTCCCTTGACACAATATATCCCTCGGAAAACGCAGGACAAGAGCCCGTGCTGGCACAGGGCCGTCTAAATCCAACAACACCGGATGCTGTAATCAACGGTTTAGTCATTTATCAGTAACATTTCCACCCGATAAGTGTTATTCCGAAATCCGTTCTCGGATTATTTTGACTTTATTGTACTGCCGAGTGATGTTGCCGTTTTGTGTGTTTTTTTCTTTTTATAATTTTAAAAAGCGGATGTGGTCTGGAATTTTGCCTTTTTTTCCCTTACTCATTTACATATTGTAGTGTTCTTTCAGTATTCCAATCTTATATGATTTTGCAAAGCAGTATGACTGCCAAAGCAAATGATTGAAGGTTACTTCTTAATTATCACTTACAGAGTTTACAGTTTACAAAAGGAAAAGTTCGAATTAAACGTTGTTCACATTGCGTTAATGTTGGGTTTCATACAAGGCAATGTTTAGCCTTCACCTCTTGATATACTTTGAAACTGTAATTGTTCACCTTAATCCCAGGCTTCACATACATTAATCTACGAGGATTTTATATCGTAACAACTGCGTAGGTAGGGATCAGCCACGCCCTTGAATGGTACCCTTCGAGAAAGCTAAGATTTGGTTACTTTCACAGTCACACAATGTAGTACAATAAAGTACTAATGAGTTGCAATGAAAAAAAAAAAATTGTTATTTCTGATCAGGAATAGCAGCGAAGTTCAAAACATTGCCTTTTGAATTCCAAGTTAAATGAGGAAAGAGCAGTGGTAAGTCCAGACAGCCTAAGCCCAACTGTATGCACCTGGAATATCACCCTCAGCTTCTCAGACCATGAGCATGAGCCTGCTGCTGCCTGTGGCTGCTGAACTGCTGCCTGTGTGAATGCAGCCTTATGCTGAGGAGGATGAGAGCCACATCTCATTCTGGATGCAAAAGTTCCCGAGGTATAGAAAACTGTTCGAAGGCTCGCAGCTCCTTATGAGCAAAGTTAATTCTGCCAGGGAAAAGACATCCATGCCCCTCCAGCTGGAAGACTGGCCGAAGGCAGAATGAAGGTATTTCACTGCCAGAACTAAGAGGAGAGTGTCGCGTCTAAGGTGGATGAGGAATTCTGTAATGTGCTGAAGAGTAGTTGTTGCCAGAGGAAGACCCAGTCTATGATACCAGTTGCAGAAGATGGCTTGCTTTTCCTTGTGCTTGGCAGCTGAGAACCTCCAGAGGTAGCCAAACATCTTCTGGCAAGTCCTGTGAGAAAAGCCCTTGTCTCACAGCAATTACTGGATAGCTTCCAAAGTAAGGACTGAAGGTCTGCACAGACTGGTGGTACCTCAGCGTGTGTGGCTGACAGAGAAAAGTAGACCGCGGGGGAATCTCTCTGGGCGCATCATGTAGCAGAGCTAGCAGAGTGTGATACTACTTGGCATAGGGCAAAGGAGCCACCAAAGTCATTCTGAGACTTGGAGTGGTCAACACTTGGTTATCCACTCGGCAAATCAGACTGAATGACAGGAAAGAATAAACACTCTGATTGTTTTCCATTCCATCCTAAGGCTTTGGATTAGAACAGAACACTGGGAGCTTCCTGTGTAGCCATTGCAAGTGTTGTCACAATCACAAGCTGCCATGACAGCCTGGAGTATCATAAAGAGGGGACCTAGCCTCCTCTTCACGATACATCCATCCACATGATCATGATCAGGAGAACAAGCACTTTGTGGACAAGAAGTTTAGCACCACTTCTCTCTACGTAATTCCAAAGGAGAGACTGGGCCAATACTTGAGTCAAAAGTATATATTTATGCATTCGTGAGTTGCTCTTTATTTATTTTTTTTTATTCTCATCTTACATTTTCACTCATGGCATTGTAGTCTGTGTAAGTTTCTTTCGCAAGTTGATTAATGGTTGCATATTTTTTTTGTACTGATGATACTAATAATCATTCTTTCTCATTCCAAGCAGTGTTATGTACCTGATAACAGTTCCGTGCCTTTAAATTAGAAATTCAAGTCTTTAACACCTTCACAATGAAAAATGAAAATTTGAGTGCCACGACTGAACATTACTGGTCATGGTGTCCACTCAGATCATGCTGTCAAATGCACTTCTCTTGATGCCTCTCCCACTTGTCTCCAGAGACCTCTGTCTGGGCACTTTCTTCCCATTCTTTCGTTTAGTATCCCAACATAGAACATTTGACTTCAGAGTAATGCTGACAAATGACTAATCCACAGGACTCATTTGAGGCATCATGAAAGCTGTACTGGCAGTTCTCACTGCGTTGATCTGCTCTAATGAAGCCCGTATTGGTAAGTCTGGCTTAGATATTCAAAAGTTATAGTTATGATTAAGTAAAAGCTGTGAACTGAGGAACTGCAGTGGTCTGGTCATCGTGAATAATCATTGGAATATTTCGAGACTCCTTAATATTTTTATAATCCAAAAACGTCTTGTGTGACTCTACTCTGTAGCATTTCTTTGACAAAGAATTCCTCTGGATAGCATGACAGTAGTCAGAAATAATAAAAATTTGTGAAATGAAGAGAGAGCTGTTATTAATGAAAATCCTTTTCACCAGGAACATTCTGGCACGTAACGGATTTCCACCTGGACGTCAATTACACGACAGAAGGAGACACGGCATCGATGTGCTGGAAGAACAAGTAAGTATTGTAATACTCATTTGTTGCTGCAAGTTTTGTAACTGCCATTTCCGAACTAATTACCCATTATAGTCCCAGTGCATCCCACTCCCCACAGTGGTCTCAGTGCAGCCCTATATTGCGTTATGAAAGATACATATCTAAGTTGGCCATGATCTGTTTTCATTACATTTAGTATATATGGTTTGTCATATCTAAGTGTTTATTATTTAGTACTCCGGAGTTTCTCATCACTGTATTATTTTCACTGCTTTTGTTTAAAACTTTCTTGTAAATGGTTTGGCTATTAATTTACATTGTGTTTTATCTCCGTTTAGTTTCAGTCTCTGACCATCCAGCTTTTCACATCCTTCAATGTGTTCTTTATTTTGGGCATGATATCTCTAGTAATATCTCTCGTTTAAAGAGCTGCATACCATTGCTAGAGTTTACAATTTTCTTCCATATTTTTGCAATTCATGATAGCTCGAAATTGTACTTCCGGACCAGATCCTCCAAGAACATTACCAAACAGGGCCTTTTAGTTTAGCAAAAGAAAACTAATGAGATGGCTTTGTCTGTCCGTCCGCACTTTTTCTGTCCGCCCTCAGATCTTGAAAACTACTGAGGCTAGAGGGCTGCAACTTGGTATGTTAATCATCCACTCTCCAGTCATCAAACATACCAAATTGCAGCCGTCTAGGCTCAGTAGATTTTATTTTATTGCACAAGGGTGTTGATCAGCAGAGAGACTGCAGGCGGAATATAGATGTCGCCTATGCTGCTATTATTATTTCTTTTTGGCTTGTCTGGAAAAAGCAGCAGGCAGAAACGGGCCCATTCACTCAGAAAGACGCGGTTTTTCATCAGTAGGCTACGTCTTTCACCTGTTTAGGCCTACTCATCATCTCAAAAGGGCACTTCCTCCAGTTACATTTTCGCGTCATCTCGGCAAAATTTTTCAGGTGTCTGTCTTGGGAAAATATTTCTTGGCTATCATTCTGCCATTTTCTGCTCTCAAAATCGTGGCACAACAAAAATGGAGGCGAGAGTTTTGTGTGCGCGAGAAAGCAACCTTAAACCAGAAAGAGGCCCGTTGACAACCAGAAACTAATCACCGCTCTGGAACCGCCCAGTCATTTTGCCGCTTTCACAATCGCTCTGAAAGTCATCCTCATATTCTCCTTTCATCTCTTTGATTAATTTAAAACAAATATGGAGAAATCGTAACGAACACCTTCACCAACTGCATTTCAGATCGCCAGCCAGGAATAATCGGAATGGGCGGCCAGGGGTTTACGGCGATTATCTCTGTGACGCGCCAATTCAGCTGGTTCGGTCGGCCGTGGATGCTATGCGCAAGATACACTCGAATCCGGATTTCATTATGTGGACTGGGTAAGGTAGCTCATGCGGTTGCTCTTTATGCAAACTTATAGTTACCTTGATCAAAGATTCATTTTAAACTTCAGCGAGAGAGAGAGTTTATTTTATATTATTAATTTTTAAAATTTGTGATGAATACTACATAGTAGAGTGTTAAAAAAACATTTGTCTGAAAATATGAAAGCAAAAAATGATTACAATTTTATTTTATTTCATTATGTGGACTGGGTAAGGTAGTTCACGTATTGTTCATTATACAACTTACAGTTACCTTGATCAAAATTTAATCTTAAACTTCAGAGAGAGAGAGAGAGAGAGAGAGAGAGAGAGAGAGAGACTTTAGAGAGAGAAAGCTCACAGTTCTAACTGAATATTATCTTGCCCCGGCAGGGACGATACAGCGCATGTGGAGGACAAATATTTCTCAACTGCTACCGTAGTGGAAATCGTTAAAACACTGACAGATACTCTTAATGGTACTTTTCCTAACGTTCCTTTTCTACCAGTGCTTGGCAACCACGATTATTATCCAAAAAACCAGGTATGAGACGCATACACGTATATTTATACACATCTGTATATGCACATATATATATATGTATATATATTTATATATATAAATGTATATATATATGTATATATATATATATATATATATATATATATATATATATATATATATAGAGAGAGAGAGAGAGAGAGAGAGAGAGAGAGAGAGAGAGAGAGAAACAGTGCTGAGGCCTTTCGACTGTCGTCCTTTACTTAGCAGACTGAAGAAATACACACACACACAGTCGAAAGGCCTCGCAGCACTCCAGTGTTTCTCTTTCCTTCGTGGATTTTGTCTTTAATTATGTATTCATCACGTTCCATGTTTTCGTGATTCAGTTATGTATACATATGTATATATATCTGTATATATATATATATATACAGTTTAAGTATATGATTATCACTCTTTTAATTACACTGATAAGAAGACTACAATCATCAACGCACTCTGACAAGTTGACACAACAGGAGCTTTGTCAGTCAGATAAGATAAAGGCTGAGTTCCTGCTAACTAACATGACCGAATAAAAGACTAGGTGTGAAATATGAAGCTTCAATTGTTTCTGTATTTCTCTCTCATTTCTTGACACCATGAGATCTCTTTTTTTTTTTTTTTTTTTCGTCAGCTGCCGCCAGGGAAGAGCTCGCTCCAGGGCCAAGTGGCCGAGTTGTGGAAAGGATGGCTAGACCGTTTGGATGCTGACAAGGCCTTTAAGTCTTTTAACTCGAGTAAGTTTGTGTGAGGTTGAGTTTGTTTATTTCATAGTGCTTCGAAGGCACGCGCCTACATACACACATTATACTGTGTATATATATATATATATATATATATATATATATATAAATATATATATATATATATACATATATATATATATATATATATAAAGTATATATATATGTACACATACATATACATATGTGTATATATATATAAGTATATATATATATATATATATATATATATATATATATATATATATATATATATATATATATATATATATATATATATATATGAAACGAACACTTCAAATCACACGCAGCAAATATTATGGTGTAGATACATTTCATACAGAAACAACAAGAACGCAAAACCTTTCTATTTTTTTTTTTTTTTAACTTTACGGTATGTCATTCCAGGTGGTCGCTATGTAGCGGACATAAAAGGTACCAAAGTATCGGTCATGGCCCTAAATACCTTAATTTGGTACAAAAGTAATAATTCCACGGCTCTCAACAAGACGTCTGACGACCCCGATCACCAGTTTGCGTGGGCAGACGAACAGCTGACGGCTCTAGCTAAGAATGGCAGAAAGGTCAGTACTGATTCTCTTTTGACTTGTTCATGTTGAGTGGTCAGTTACTTAAGAGGTGTCCAGTATAGTAGATTTTATGAATTTTGGAAAGGACAGAAGTGTCCAGTATAGTAGATTATATGAATTTTGGAAAGGACAGAAGTGTCCAGTATAGTAGATTATATGAATTTTGGAAAGGACAGTGTCCTGTATAGTAAACTGACTGAATTTTGGAAAGGACAGAAGTGGCCAGTATGGTAAATTGACTGAATTTTGGAAAGGTCGAAGTGTCCAGTACAGTAAATTGACTGAATTTTGGAAAGGACAGAAGTGTCCAGTATAGTAGATTATATGAATTTTGGAAAGGACAGAAGTGTCTAGTATAGTAGATTATATGAATTTTGGAAAGGACAGTGTCCAGTATAGTAAATTGACTGAATTTTGGAAAGGACAGAAGTGTCCGGTATAGCAGATTATATGAATTTTGGAAAGGACAGAAGTGTCCAGTATAGTAAATTGACTGAATTTTGGAAAGGACAGAAGTGTCCAGTATAGTAAATTGACTGAATTTTGGAAAGGACAGAAGTGTCCAGTATAATAAATTAACTGAATTTTGGAAAGGACTGAAGTGTCTTTCACAACGTCTATCAAATGGTTTCTAGGTCTTCTTCCCCTCCTCCATCTTAATATATCTATATTATGCACTCTTTTCACCTCCCAATCGTCCCTTAAGTCTCTCCACATGACCATGCCATCACAAAACACTCTGGTCCGTCATTTCGCCCACAACCTTTTTTACCACATGTATATATCTCCATATTTCTCACGCTCTCAATTCATCTTATGCCATATATACTATATAAATAACTCATCTTATTAGCATCAACAATTTTCTGTCATATACTTCCATAAAGTAGAGTTGGTTCAACAATCCTCTCACATTCGCATCTTGGCTTCCTTAGACATTCTCAGTATCTTTCTTATCTTTGGCACACACCCTGCTACTCTGTGATGGACTTCTTTTCTTACCTTAGACATCTTTCATTATATTTACTCTTATAAACCCTTACGAATAAGTCGTTTTCATTTTTCAAATATCCAGATTAACATTCATTGCTGTTTATCTTCTTGGTTGTCATTTACTCCTCATAGCCTTATCCTTGCTCGTCCAAACACTTTCAAACCCTTTCACTAGTTTTGGCAGTTTCTCTTGAAACCCAATCAGTGCTGCATGGTCTGCAGCCACCAGCCATTCAGCGTTAATTTATTACTCATTGCATTATCCTACAACTATGCACCTACATCTACTTCCCTTTCTCTAATTTCTTCCAGCACTCCATCCATGGAGATATTACACAGCCTTGTGGACAAAATATACCCTTCTTTAAGGCTATTTTTTTCTACACCAAATCAATTACTCTCTTGTTATTTCTATCATAAACATGCTCTTGATTCTTTCATTCTTCGTACAACTTTTTACTTTCTCGATTACGATGACTTAAGGAACTCATGGGCAGTAGTGGCTGGCTTTGAACTTAGATTGAACATGACAGCTGGTGCAGAATAATATGAAACTAGTAAAAAATATGCCAAAGTTTCTTCGGCGCAATCGAGCTTTCTGTACAGCATATATTGCTGTAGAAAGTCTCAGCTACTACCGGGCAGGGCTCAGTTGCTCCCCAGATGCTGTCAAGTGAGGGTGAGTCGGCGACGCCTCCGGAAAGCGCTGCCAGATGCACGATCATGGCTAACCTTAATAACCTTAAATTAAATAAAAACTACTGAGGCTAGAGGGCTGCAATTTGATATGTTTGATGTCTAGAGAGTGGATGATCAACTTACCAATTTACAGCCCTCTAGCCTCAGTAGTTTTTAAGATCTGAGGGCGGACAGGAAAAACTGCGGACGGACATACAAATAGCCATCTCAATAGTTTTCTTTTGCAGAGAACTAAAAAGTAATTAGAGAATATTATATAAAAGATGCAAGAGAAGTAGATACAATATTAGGTCGCCTTTTATTCTATAAAAAGACTTCTCGTATTTAATATATAAAAATATGCGAATAAGTGATTGCAAAAATCTCAGCGAGAGCTTTCCGGTAACAGACGTGTCTCTAATCTCCGTCGCGAATTTGCATCACTAATTCGGACACTTTTATACATTAATATTCATATTCTTTTATAGAACAAAAGGTGATCTTATAATGCATCTATTTCTTATGCACCTTTTCTATACTATTCTCATACTTTTTTCATATTATTCAGCGCCAGCTGTCATATTCGATCTAAATTCAGAGCCAGCCAGGCAGCCACAGCTGCACTTGCGTTCCTCGAGTCACCGTAGTTGAGAAGTTGGAAAGTAAGTTTTGTGAAGAATGTATGAATCCCGAGAAAGTTGATGACAGAAACAACGAAAGAAAGGGCGATTTGGTGTAATAAAAAAAAGTCTTAGACAAGGAAATCCAGAAGCGATAGATTTGTCCCATAGTCACCTTTGTGCTCTTACGGAATAATCGCTTCGAATTTAAGTTAGATGAACTAGATCAGTGGTTCTCAAACAGGGGGAATTCTTCCCTAGGGGGGAACTTCAGAGCCCCATCTACCCCCCCCCCTGAAAAAGTAAACTAGGGTATACTTTTTCGAGGGGGGGAGGAGTGGGAATTGTAACCACAGATGGCAAACTCAAACTGGCTGTATGATACTATGACCACACTAAACGCACTAACGCAGTGTGCATCGGTCCATACTATTGAGAGGTTGTCCCGTGGGTTCTCTCCGATAGCTTGTATGTTTGTGTTAGTATTTTGTGGCATATTGTTTGGAGTACACCTTTTGAGGACGACAATTTTGGAAAGGGGGTTGGGGGTGGGTGGGGAATGACATTCTGACATATGGTGAAAGGGTTCATGGGCCAACAAAGGTTGAGAACCACTGGACTAGGTCTAGATGGACATATCTCTGTCAGGTGTTATTCGAAGCCTTTCATGTTCCTGACAGGTGTACCTCATGGGCCACATCCCCCCTGGCAACTTCGAGCGTTACCAGCAGAAGACGGAAGGGTTCCATTGGTACCAGGAGAGGTATAACCAGCGATTTATTAAGGTTGGTTCAAAACTCATTTGAATGTCACGCCTCTAGGATTAGTATTATTTAATGTTATAGCCATGTATTCTCATATGTGCATATATATATGCATGCTTAGCAAAGATTATGCCTCTCAGGCTCATAATATTAGTCAAGTAAGATGTCTGAAAAACTCCATAAAAATAAATGGGTAGTCGTTTCAAGATTAAAGTTTCCCTTAAAAAAAAATATTTATAACACCTGGGTATGTTCCATTCTTTGCCCCTCTCAAAGTCCCAGCCTTTTTGCTCTCGGCAGCTGGCTTTGTTTTATCGCAATTCGGTAACAAACTGAGCTATGGCGTATGAATACAGCGACTTACAAAAGTGCACATTCAGTTAAAACTTGGATAGATGAAGGCTAACTCGGTATGTATCCACCTACGCGTCACCTCTGAGGTACTAGTACTAAGCATGGAGGAAGCTCAATGGGATGCCGTGTTTAGTTAGAGCCCCAATGAACTTCCACCATGCTTAGTAATAGCACCTTGGAGGTGACTCTTAGGCAGTATGTATCCACCTACGCGTCACCTCCGAGGTGCTAGCACTAAACATGGAGGAAGCTCAATGGAACGCCATGTTTAATACTAGCCCCAGTGAGCTTCCGCCATGCTTAATACTAACACCTTGGAGGTGATGCGTAGGCGGTATGTATCCACCTACACGTCACCTCCGAGGTGCTAGTACTAAACATGGAGGAAGCTAAATGGAACGCCATGTTTAATACTAGCCCCAATGAGCTTCCGCCATGCTTAGTACTAGCACCTAGAAGGTGACACGTAGGTGGATACATACCTGATTAATACCAGGTAACCAGTCAACAAAAAGCTTATATTTTTTTTCAGTTAATACAAGATCACTACGAGGTAATCGAGGCTCAGTTTTTCGCCCACCACCACACCGATTCTTTCAGGTAATCCGTCTTGATTGTTTGCATTAAGTTCATGCAGTGGCTTCAAAGAGCTTTGAGTGTGTGTTTCCAAATATGTAATTAAATGTAGCTGGAAAGAAAGAAATAAGAAATATTGCAATTACTGAATACAGTCTATAAAAGTGAAACTTGCAAAGTGATTAAAATACGTCAGGTAACTCATGATTCCCTGGCAACCTGGGCTGAGGACAAGATAGTGGGCGAAAGCTATTTTAAGATGCTCCAACCTTCCCCTCTGCTTATATTTACTACGCAGTATCTTAATTCCTTTTTAAAATTAGAAAGAACAAGTAAAAAATGCGTCGAGGTTTCTCCGGCGCAATCGAGTTTTCTGTACATCGTATAATGCTGTATGAGCCACGGCCCACGAAACTTTCAGCCACGGCTCGGTGGTGGCCTGTCATATAGCGTTGCCAGGCACACGATCATGGCTAACTATAACCTTAAACCTTAAATAAAATAAAAATTACTGACGCTAGAGAGCTGCAATTTGGTATGTTTGATGATTGGAGGGTGGATGATCAACATACCAATTTGCAGCCCTCGAGCCTTAGTAGTTTTTAAGATCTGAGGGTCGACAGAAAAAGTGTAGACTGACAGACGAAGAAATCTCAATAGTTTTCTGTCACAGAAAACTAAAAATCAGGGATAGTGATGAACTCTGATTACTGGAAGAAGGAGAGGCATGTTAATATTTGCAATTCTTGATTCTTATGTCACTTTGCATTACTAAATGTGGGTATTGGTTACACAACCAGACCGTAGTGAAATGAATATATATAGAAATAATATGATAATTCAAGTTAATAAATAATTAAGAACTATACTAAATTTTCATCATACTTTATATATGTACAGAGTTGTCCCACTACATAGAATAGAACCTCCAGGTAACAGAAAATACCCATCATCATCAAGTAATTATATATTATACATATATATATATATATATATATATATATATATATATATATATATATATATATATATATATGTGTGTGTGTGTGTGTGTGTGTGTGTAATATTTATGTGCATATGTAGGAGTATCTGATTCTTGGCGTCACATCTGTGCGCACATCCGTATGTTTAAGGGTATTTTATAAAATTTATATTATATCACCATTCCTCACCCTTAAAATTCATCATTGAAATACTGATTAAAACTTGAAGGCTTCAAGATATTAAACATATGACTATGGTTTGACTTCATATTCAGTACAGTGGTCAAGATGAAGGCAGACTTCTAAGAAGATTTTGTCTGACAACCGTGATGCCACTTTATCCCTCGATAACCCTTCCTCCTCCTTCTTCTCCCCTCTCAAAGAAGGGAATAAGATAAACTGAAATCTCCGGCAGGTTGTTCTTCAAGGACGACAGGAGAGATGGCAAGGCGCAGGCGATCAGTTACCAGCTGCTGGCACCTGGCGTGACACCCTGGAAGTCAACTCTCTCTGAAGAGACGGGTGCCAACAATCCTGGCATAAGGCTGGTCTCCTATGATACCGAAACTGGAAAGGTTGGCTAATAATCTGTGTCTCCTTTCTCTGTCTCTCACTGTCTTTTGTATCTAGAGGGATAAAGTTTGGGAATAATTTTATTTCTGGGGTTGGGAGAGAGTATTCTGTCATTTTCAGTCATTTTGGTGCTGCTTGTCTCTTTAAGAACGGTTTGATGGGTTTGAATGTTCTATAACGAAGCTTTAAAAGTGATTTGAACTTTAGGGAACGTCCAGTCTAAAATTCTGAGCATAAACGTTTAATTTCTCTTCAGTCACAATCTAGTTGAGTTTCTGTCTATAAATTTGATCTGTGGTGTGATTGGTAGCTTGCTCTTCTGACAAATGGGCCCAGGTTACATTTATGACTTGGGACAAGCTTATGGGCACCTTTAATTAAAAACCAATCGTGCCTCTGTTGCCCTCAGCAGTAAATTACGTACCTGGTAGCATTTTCCCGAGATGTAACCGAGTGCGAGGACCTTTCCCTGAAAAAAGCGGGACGCCATATCTTAAAAACTAACCATGGAATTTTCTTGAAAACAATCTCATTATGTCTCCCATACCCAAATTATCTCCAGTAGATAGTAACCTAACCTAACTTAACCTAACCTAACCTAGGGGCATGGCAAAAAAAAAAAAAAAAAAAAAAGGGGCTGGTGCAATACTAGCATACAGTACATCTCAGGAATCTGCTACCGGGCAGTCAGCCAGGTATAGAGTGCCCAATCTGACTTCAAAAGGATTACCATTCTCCTGCCTTGCTTTCAGCTTACCGAAGTAACGACCTATTACTTGGACCTCCGAGACGCCAACGAGAACGAACCAGAGTGGAAATTTGAGTATAACTTCACGACCTATTATGGCCTGAAGAATATCTCTGCCTTGTCGCTCTTTGACCTCAACAACAGGATGACGGTGGGTACATGAAACTTACTCTGAATTGAAATCCCTTTACTAATCTTAGATCTGTATTTTTTTTATTTGATTGGAATCTCTGGTCTTATACTCAAATTTTACCAATATTGAACTCCGTTTGACAGTTATGGGTACCTGAATCCATTGATCCAGATAATAATAATAATAATAATAATAATAATAATAATAATAATAATAATAATAATAATAATAATAATAATAAATTTTGTAAAAAAAAATTCCGCATACAAACAAGAATTTATTTCACACTGACTAGTAATTGTACTTTATGAAGAATGTGCTAGTTTTCAATCATTCATTTTTCTTTTTTATTTATTGAATCATTCTTCTTTCTTTATTCACCCTCTCGCTTTTCTTTATTCTTTACTCAGTCACTCATTTTTCAATTATTCAGTCACTTATTTTTACATTCTTTATGTGATAACTAATTTTTCTGTCTGTTTACTCGTTATTCAACCGATTCATTCCTTGTTCAATCACTCATTCTTCTGCTTTTTTTAGTCTTTAATCAGTAACTCATTTTTCTGTTTGGTTATTCTTTGTTCAGTCACCCATTTGTTTTTTTATATTCTTTGTTCAGTCACCCATTTGTCTTTTTTTATATTCTTTGTTCAGTCACCCATTTGTCTTTTTTCATATTCTTTGTTCAGTTACTCATTTGTCTTTTATTTTATATTCTTTGTTGGCAATCATTTGTCTTTTTTATATTCTTTGTTCAGTCACCCATTTGTCTTTTTTTATATTCTGTGTTCCGTCACTCATTTGTCTTTTTTTATATTCTTTGTTCCGTCACTCGTTTGTCTTTTATATTCTTTGTTCCGTCACTCATTTGTCTTTTATATTCTTTGTTCAGTTACTCATATGTCTTTTTTATATTCTTTGTTCCGTTGCCCATTTGTCTTTTTTTTTTTTACATTCTTTGGTCCGTCACTCATTTATCTTTTTATTCTTTATTCAGTCATCGATTTGTCTTTTTTTTATATTCTTCGTTCCGTAACTCATTTGTCTTTTTTTTTTTTAATTCTTTATTTAGTCATCCATTTTTCTTTTTTATATTCATGTTCCGTCACTCATTTGTCTTTTTTTTTATATCCTTTGTTCAGTCGCTCATTTGTCTTTTTTTATATTCTTTGTTCCGTCACCCATTTGTCTTTTACATTCTTTGGTCCGCCACACATTTGTCTTTTTTTACATTCTTTATTCAGTCATCGATTTGCCTTTTTTTCATATTCTTCGTTCCGTCACTCATTTGTCTTTTTTTTATATTTTTGTTCAGTCACTCACTTGTCTTTTTTTTATATTCTGTATTCAATCACTTTTTTAAAATTTTGAACAGAACGACCGCAAGCTGTTCGATCGGTACTACGTGGCCAACACAGTGAAGTACGAGGATGCTTCAGCATGTACCCCCAGTTGCCAAAAACTGCACAGGTGCTCTATCGCAGAAGTAGACTACACGAGGTTCCGCGCCTGCAATGCCACTTCTAAACTCGTCCCTTGGTCTCTGTTCCTCTTTTTGATTGTAGGCTCTCAGTGCCTTCGGTCGCTGCTTTAGTCATTAAGCCCTAAAGAATTTGAAATTTCGCTTTCAGTGGCTACTGACAGAATCCGTTTATAGTCCTTGGTGTAAGGTTTCATCCAGTAGGCCTTGTGTATTTAACCGAGATGTTGATTATATTGCCACACAATAAATTTTCAGTGGCTTACGTACTTGTGAAACGGAATTTTGCAGCAGACAACTGTTATAATTGTCTACAACAAACATTGAGACTTTTTTCGAATTCATTGGAAAGTCTGGTTATAATATATGCTAGAGAAAGTGTGCTTTAATTGTCAGTCATGAATGCGCATTTTACTAAATTCCTATGTACAGTAGAATATGTGCGTGAACTGGGTAACTTACGGTGAATAAAATGGTGTACAGAAGGGCTGTCATACTGTAAGAATGTTCCCTATAGCACCGGAGTCAGTCAAAGAATATCTGATCGTTACCAAAAAAAAAAAAAAAAAAGTATAACGGATGCTAAAATTTTCCAGCTATATTCTTGAAACCAAACTGAAATCAAAGGAATTTTCCTTCGTGTTTGTCAGGTTCCAATAACCCTTCCATTTAAAGTATTTATTTCTAGTTTCAGTTACTATGAATTTAGTCGCGACCAAAAACAATGTCAATCTCTCGGGTAGGCCCAATAAAGGGTAATGAAACAAGGCTTCGTTTTGTCATCATTCTGTTCAAGGTAAAATCTCTTACTAGCAATATGAAAATCTAAAAAACTATGATTACTTTGTTAGTTAATCAAAGATTTTCATATCTGACTGGGGACAAATCTAAAAAATAAACATGTTCTCAGGGAAGACAAAAATTATCATTGGAGATGTAATTAAACAAATGAATTACTCATAGATAGATTAATTCTGTTGGTATAGTGTCTCTTGTTTTCTTGTGTATAAGCAAATATAACATATGTGTATTGGATGTACATATATAAAGCAGAAACGTATGTAGGCTTTGTATATACGAATATACTAGCGCAGTGGTTCTCAACCAGGGGGGAATTATCTCCTAGGGGAATTTCAGTTTCATGGGGGTGATTGTGGCCACAGATTGGCAGGCTCAAACTGGCTCTAGGACCACACAAAATGCAGTGCGCAACGGTCCGCACTACTGAGAGGTCACTCTGGGCTTTCTCTCCGCTAGTTTTAGTGTTTGTGTTAGTATTTTGTTGCATATTATTTGGAATGTACCTTTTGAGGCAGACAGTTTTGGTGAAAGGTTGCATGGGCCAAAAAAAAAAAGGTTGAGAACCACTGTTGTAACTAGCAAAGCTTTGGACATGGAAAGTGCATTATGCAACGGACATAATATTAGCCATAATTTTACATAAAAATAAAAATACGGGACGACTTTTAATACATAAAAACAGGTGACCAGCCAGACCTACGAAGATACAGAGCCAGGGAAACATTGGATTACTCAGGAAAGTCAAGTGAAGGACGAGTTTTAAATTTCTGAAGGGTTAAAATGCAAGAAGTTTCTGCTAGAGATCACTGTGGCTGTACACCTCTATAATGTATTATATTGTTGAAATTTACCGACTCTGCATAAAATCTACGCATGTTTCAAGAATGTTTTTCCCTAGAATATTTTCCAGAACACAACCACTCACAGGAAGTGTTCTACAGAAATGAAAAATTGTCGACTGCTTTGGCTAAAACGATTACAGTATGCATAACCATATTAGTGGCTTCTAAAGTGACAAACTAAGATTGTCCAAGTACTCATCAGCAACGGCTATTTAAAAAAAAAAAAAGTTTTTCAGGTATTTAGGTAAAAACAAAGACACAGGTTGGTTAATCCTTCAAAAACTGTTTTGAATCATTCATTCCTGACGTATTTGTATCATCTGAGAGTAACTTTGTACTTGCAATTCTTCCACCATGATAGTCATTTGTTTCCTGGAGCAGTGAGGCCTTACAGAAACACTCCCGTCGTGTTGCACTTCGGAATAGTTGGTCTCACTTCGCTGCTCCATTGCTCCAGAAGCCTCAAGTAGGGAGATCTGGAAAGTCAGATTAGAAATATAAATACTGACGAATGCCTGGTAGCTCAACATTAATAAGAAACGCTATTTACTTTGTTGCTTTTGTGATATGCTGTATCTAAGGAAAAGAAATAAGAGTGTATCAAATATGAAATCTTGTATTGGTGAGAGTACTCCTGGTTCTTTATTTGATAATGAAATTTTGTTTACATTTTAATAGCTTTTAATTGTCATTAGAATTAGATGAATAAAAGTTCATTCTTTTCTGAATTATATATTAGGGTTGACATCAAGCCAAAAATAACAATGCAAACATTTCTACAGTATCTATTCTCAGAAACAGATAGTACCATTCAGCAGCGGCACTACATGATGAAAGTGCGCTTCAGTATTGTCATTGCAACTTAAGTCTTATTTAAGAACTTTTTAAGTCCAAAAACAGTAATATACATTTTGTTTGTCAAGATAACAATCAGAAGTAATGAAGGTGGCTGTAAGAATCTTAGTACTTACAAAAGAAGGATTCTGAAGACCAGAGAGTTCCACAGTAATTTCTGAGATAAAGGAAAATGCTAAAATTTATCCTTGAAATAGTCATGTGACCTCGAAAAACAGGCCAAGGTGAAGACAAGGCACCTACTACTAAGTTTCATCAAAATCTCGGATACTTATATGTCATACTCTAAGCTGGTCAGTGACCCTGAAAAAAAGGTCAAGGTCTTGAGTACCAAAAGCAATACGCGCAGCAAGTTGTGACAAATTCTGAAGAGAAAAGACCTTTATCGTAGTCTCTGAAATCTAAAGCGAAATAAATTGCTAAAATTCTGGCTTGACGTGGGATATTGAAATTAATCCCGAGTAATTAGAAAATGTAATCATCAACCTGCAAAGTGGCTAACAACCAAGTTTAATTAATCCGGAGAAAAATGAAGCGTTGAATTCTAAACTGATCTCTGAACTTGTTACATTTCGAGAGTAGAGGTATCTTTAAAAAAAATTACTAGAGTAATGTATTACCTTGGAAAAGAGACCGAGAGAAAAATATCTGGGGGAAATATTATCATCAAGTCCCGAGGGGCTCGCCTATTAAGCTTCATTAAAATCAAAGAAAAAAAATGAGCGGTCTGATAATAATAACTTTCGACAGATGACCTCTGGTGATTTCTGGTTACTTGTGAGAAGGGCAATCCTAGGAGCTTCAAGGATATAATTGGTACTAAGTGAATATTCAGTCTATTGACAAGAAACCTTATTTTCTCATTCTTTTAGGTTATCTAAAATCCACGATCATTTTACCGTTGAAAATGAGATATTTCAGTACATAAGTATGATTATATAAACTTTACAGTAAGAAACACAATTTGGTAACTGCAAAAACCGCAAGGAACATCATAATGTTAACCTATTAAGATTTTTGACTGATTATTTGCATGGTTGGTTTAGAATTTTATATTACACAGGCCTAGTGGTGGCGTGGGCTTCGGTGGTCTTGGACATAGCATCCATGGCGAGAGTCATTGTTTTTGCTCTCCTGGATCAAAGCGTCGATTGGTCTTGGGGTTCTGTTACTGATTTGTCAAATAGAGTTCTAAGGTTACTGTTTGCAACATAAATAGAAAACAAAATGTACGAAGCATCTGAGCATGTCCTTATATTTTATTTATAATATGTTAAATAAATGCTATAAGAAACTAGTGCACAAATATTTTTATCTTAAATCGATATTAAGTTCAAAACTCAGTGTTTCAAATGTTACGGTCCGAACTGTTGGGTGACAAGGTTCAAGCGGCAGATCAAGTTTCGAGTAGTCCAGGTGTGGTGCGGAATAATTCGGTGGTTAAGTTATTCCCTGCATTCGACCGTTGACAGTGAAAAGCTTGAAAATAAAAAAAAAAAGGTGTCGAAACTTTCCTGGTGCGTATATCAAGTCACCTACCATTGCAGAATCACAAAAACAGATTGGTATAGAGTAGTGCTTTGGAGGACACTGAGCCTCTTGTAAACAGTCGAAGTTTTACCGGGAACACAGAACTTAGGACGTCGCCTATGGTAAGTACACAGTTCCTTAGGTTTATGAAATTTCCATTTTTTATGAGTTGGTCATAAATACTATAATAAGATAACTTCAGTATTGCTTCCATAAAAAAACTAATCGCGGTGTTTGCAATTTGAAGCTTGGGTTAGGTCTAGGCAATTGCCGCTATTTAGGCCTACGATACCAACTTTTTGAATTTTGAATCGCCGTAACATATGTAGAGCAGATATTTTATAAAGTGGCATAATTTTTTTAGGGGATTTTACATTTCTGAGATAAATCATTTACAGAGCAACAAAAATTTCTTGCAAAACTGACGTCGTCCATGTTTGAAACCTCGACATCAGTATATAACCGATTCGTAATATCTCACGCTTCTCCGTTGTCAGGAAAATAAATGAACAAATCGGAGGTGTAATCAACCTTTGCTTTCAACAGTCAGTTTTAAGAACTGAATTGTTCTCAGTCATTTAACAGAAAAACGAATGAGAGTGTTTTCATAAAAGGTTCGTAAATAAGGTTATAGTCTACCCAGAACCCTCTTTTTTTGGGGAGGGGGAGATGTCCTGAGTAGACCATGGGTCCAGTATTGGGATAAGCATAGGCAGCACATACTCGGTTGAGCTGTATAATGAAAGATTGACGGTATAAATTGATGGAAAATACTTGAAATAATTTGTTTTCGAGATGGTGGATATTAAGTACAGTATTATTCTCATGAATGAACTAAATACTAGTTTATGTAACAAATGATTCGACCGAAGACTTGCTTGGACATGGTACATATTTTTACATACACACACACACACACACACATATGTGTATGTATGTGAGAATTCTCCCAGAGAACGGAAATGTTTTGGGGGCCACCATATGATGTCGTGCCTCCAATAATGGTACCAAACGTTGATCACACTTTTACCCGAGTCGAATAATTTCTTATGTAAACAGAGATCTTTCTTCGAGGGCAGTTTTATTTTGCGTCTAGTAAAAAAACACTAGTTATATATATATATGTATATATATATATATATATATATATATATATATATATATATATATATATATATATTTACATACATACATAATATATATATACTGTATATATATATATATATATATATATATATATATATATATATATATATATATATATATATACACACACACACGTTGAAACGTTATATATCAGTGGCAACAGCTAGATTTCCCTTCATAAGTTTAGAGCATGATAGTGTTAGTGAAATAGTCCTAGCCCTTTTCAGAACCTGAAAATGTGTAGGCATAGTAAGCCATTACTTTTTAATAATACACTTTAATACAAGGGCCAGTTAATAGTTTTCCTCTAAGTATAATTCAGGCTATATGCATTATTGTAAATTCGGCATTGTGGTCACCAGCGGTCATTTATTGTGGAATAAACTCCAGTATGTCAATAAAACAGCCGAAAAGTTAGCATGAGATGGAATCAGCAACCATGATTTCTGAGCGTTTGACAATTATTAAGAAAAACTGAAAAATTGAGGAAAAATGGTACAGTATTCCGCCTTTGTTCCAGTTGACGCGAACTTGAGTGGTCTCCCCGCTTATGTAGTAGCTCCGCGCAGCCGACGGCGCTATAACTTGACTTCTTCAGTTTTTTGGTTGCTAATTATGAATTTACCTTTCATTTTTGGCGCTCGAGCTTAATTAACCTGTAATTAACCCCTGAAGTACCATCCAACAAGGGGTTTCCGTACGCGATCTTCACAAGACAGAGCACGGGGATATACGTCTGTTTGGAACGGTTCATATCCCGTCCGGCAAGTGCAGTAACTTGTTAACGTATGGGTACCCAACCGCCCCCGGGCCAGTACTAAACACGGCGAAGGGACATTCCATTTTGCCGACAACAAACAGATGCACCGATAGTATCAGAACCCCTAAAAGTGTAGAAAAAACCGGTTGAAAAGGTAAAAACAGGCGCGGAGCTAATGTGTAGAATTAACAAAATGAATACCCTTAGAGTATTACTTCAAATCCACGTTTTTATTTATGGAGATTTCCTTGTCCGGCAAAACTAATACACTTGGGAAATATTTGGCAAAGTGAGTTTGTGCAAAACTATAATAGTGCCATTTTGTTATAATATTGTTTTAAAAGTCGAATGCTTATTACGGGGTATTCATTTTTTTCTTGTTGCTTATCATCTGTGTGCTCTCAGTAGATTTGAATAACTGGTTGACATATGAATGACGCACCCATCCTTCTCTCTCTCTCTCTCTCTCATCCTCTCTCTCTCTCTCTCTCTCTCTCTCTCTCTCTGCTCTCTCAGCAGGCTTTGGTTTATGTCGGCCTAGTATTGATGGAAGTTCTTTCAACCCTGGTTTGGGAATCGAAAGGTATTGAATCTTTTGAGCTGTGGTAGAGTTAACTGAGCACATTTTGTTTAATTCTGTATAATAGGTGTTTATATATATATATATATATATATATATATATATATATATATATATAAATATATATATATATATATATAGTGTATTTATATTAAGCCATTACCTTTATCATGGGTCATCTCCTCAGAAGACAATAGCCACTACTACTTTCATACCTCGGCTACTGAGCCGTGGATGGAACCCCCTAGATATTAGGGTTTCCACTTTCCAAAACCTCTTTTCTGAAATCTGTCCAGTAATTTCTAGCTGTCATCCTACTTTCCCCGAGCCATACATTATTCATCAGCCTGTCGGCCTTCATTCTTTCCACATGACCAAACCATCTCAAAGTTATGTTGATCCATAATTTTTCCTGAGGTTCCCTGTTTTACCTTTTCTTTTCAGAATGTACATTTTACGACTTTTACAGTACGCAGTTCATCTTAACAGCTTAAGCATTTTTCTTTCATTAGTTTTCATCATCTATGCTTCACTTACAGACACATACATGTATATAAATATGTGTATATGTCCATACAGTATATATATATATATATATATATATATATATATATATATATATATATATATATATATGTATGTGTGTGTGTGTGTGTGTGTGTGTGTGTGTGTGTGTGTATAATTTGCCTATTATATTTTTTAATGTGAATAGCTAGCCAGTTGTAAGTTGGACCTCAAATGCAATTTTTCAAAGTTCAAACAAAAATTTGAATCTAGCGACAGCACTGAGCTGTACAAAATACCTCATGTATGGCCTGTATGAGCTGGTAATAATGCCATTGCCTATTCAATTCAGAGGTCGTTGGGGGAATTTTAACATTGTCCATAACATTTGATCTATGGAAGATGGAGACTTCTGATCCTAATAGAAATCTATCATTGGCCACAAAAAAGTATACCTTAGTTTTACCAGACCACTGAGCTGATTAACAGCTCCACTAGGGCTGGCCCGAAGGATGAGACTTATTTTACGTGGCTAAGAACCAATTGGTTACTTAGCAACGGGACCTTCGGCCACAGATTTAAACGGTATGAGATGGAGACTTCATGTATATAGCTAAGGTTAGACATAGCAGTCAGGAGTCAAAGTCGTACAGAGATGTCCACGGATGAACAGGAATTGGAACTCGGTTATGACCACTGACTTATATGAGGTAAGGATTTCATAGGCGAAATGCATAGACCATCAGTGATGATCAAGGTGAAGGTTATATTTAGATGCCAGAGGTCAAGTAAGAATTTGACTTCGGTATTAACAGGTATTAACAGTTCAGGGTCATATATAGCTGGTACTGAACCCGCGCAGTAATAGGCAAGCTGCAATCTAACAGATTATATATATATATATATATATATATATATATATATATATATATATATATATATATATATATATGTGTGTGTGTGTGTGTGTGTGTGTGTGTATGTATGTATAATGTAATATATTTATAAATATATACATACACACACACACACACACACACATATATATATATATATATATATATATATATATATATATATATATATATATATATATATATATATATATATATCTATATATATACTGTATATATATATTGTATATTTAATGCAAATTTTCTTGAGGAATAGTTCACAGTGCAGTGCAGTTATGCCAGAGGTAAAATGATTTAGACATAGGCCATTACTTTTGAACTGTGTGAGATATAGACTTCATAGCTGTCATGCATAATCCACTAATGAAGCTGGCAATGCAGAATAAGGTTATTATCATGGTCATGCTTAGTGGTCAAAGGACGAATAGGAATTTTAGACCCGTGTATCATTTTTGAAAATAATTTCCTTGTTGTTAAAACTTCTGATTTTCCCTGCATAATCTAAAAATGATGATGGTATGCACGGTGAGGCAATGAAATGTCAAATCGGAATGTTACCTTGATCATATGTTAGAGGTATTTTGGATAAAGACTTTGGTTTTTTTGAATGCATAATGCACTAATGAAGCCGGTGTTTACAGTTAGATCAAGGTCATACTTAGAGGTCATAGGTATATTAAGAATTAGGCTTTGGCCCTAAGGTGAGGTCAAGGTAAAGGTAATACACAGAGGTCAACCTTGGGCATAACTTTTGAAGTATAGAAGATATAGACTTCGTGTTTGTCATGCATAATCCACGAATGAAGCCCACGTGCTGTAAGTTAAGGGCAAGAAGGTAATGCTTAGAGGTCAAAGGTCAAGTAAAAGTTTAACCATGGCCATATTTCAACTGTATGAGACAAAGACTAAGTTATGTTTGGCAAGTTTAATCCACTAATGATTCTGATGTGCAGAGCAAGATCAAATAGATCAAGTTCAAGGTCATATTGAGAGGTCAAAGGTCCAATAGAATATGACCTGCCATAAACAATTCATGGGTCATTTATAACTACATTTCAGCGTGGGTAAGCTGGATATTCTAGTACAGAGCCTAATGATTAGAACCTCTGAAACTTGTTACATAAATTTTCCGAAACTTACTGAACAATTTATATTTCTTTTACTCTCCACATCATTTAGTCACAGAAGAATAGTTCATGCTTGCTACTGTTGTTAGCTTTCTCTCGCATAGGTGGAAATTAGGCATTTACAGAGCTTTTCGACAGTATGTGGTTCAAGAATGCCATTGAGATGTCGTCATAACTGGACAGGGATCTTTCCTAGATAGTGACCCACAAGGGTTTTAACCCGGTATGTATCTACCTTTGCGGCGTGTTTAGTACAAGCCGTTGGAGATTACCGTAAAAACATAAACAAAAGACTGTAAATATCATAAAGATATTGACCCCCAAGAAATATTAGTCCCAAATAACGACCCCGAAAACGCTTGGGTGTCACTCAAAAGAAGAGAAGCGTCATATTAGGAGTTTAAGGATAACCTCATTGGCACTTTATTTATCACAATGGATTACAAAACTGCATACAGAGAATGTACATCATTCACACAAGAATAGAGAAAAAATTGGAAATCAAGAAGGTTTGTCGACAGAACTGCAAGAACAGTGGGTGGGAGGACAGTAAGCGGGTTTATGAAAACAATTTGAGGTACACCAATGGTCGTATTTGTCCTCATATCTGAAAGGACCAACACCAACACAGCCATATCTGCAAAAACAGAAGAAAGAAGGACTCAAGATGAACCTGCGATAAAAATGGAAAGCTTGCAGTGTCATTCTGTCGTTCAGAGGACTGCAGAAACTAAATGGTCATGCAAATGGAAAGATATTTTCTCTTGTGTTAGGAATTCTTGCTTTGAAGGCAAAGGATCACTGAAGGAAATTTACTATTAATTTTACATGCAGTAGAAAAAATACATAAATTTTAGTCGAGTGCAAAATTCATTGATATGGCAGGAAAGGAATGAATGGAATTGTTTAAATTTCCGTGAAATGCCTTTTTAAACTTATAAGTTTTTATGGGATCATCTGTGATTACACAGAGCTGTAGACAAGAACTCAGGAGCACTTACCATGTTTAAGACTAAAAGATAGTATATGATGCAATTCATACAAATTTTGCATTAAACCTGTATTACAGAACAAGGCTTTCCTTGCTGGTCTGGTCTAGCGTAACTAGATAATTTGATACCGCATGATTATGCTCTTCTGTTGCCAAGATGATGACATATTCCCCTTCTGTTACATCAGACGTAGCACAATTCCATTGCTGGGCGGACTTACTTAACTTCTGGCTTCGACAGTTGTTTCAGCTATACTGATACAACTTCACCAGGTTCGAGGGTTCTTCCCGTGGACAGATTTAAATACTCATTCATTAAGATGCTGTCATCAGTTGCACATAGTATCTTGGCCACAATTCGGTGTGGTAATATATCAGTGCTGTTATACATTGCATATGAAATGTCTTTCATTTATGTAACAAATTACAGCCTGTTACATATCTGGATTGTTGTTTTTGCCGAAAATGAAGCACTAATGTTAAGCAGGTACTTGAATTTCAGCTGGATTTGGAAATGGGTACTTTCTTTGGAACTTTGATTCTGAACTGGGTTTGGAAATAGGAACTTTGATTTCGAACTGGATTTGGAAAAGTTACTTACTCTGGATTTGGAATTAGGTAATTGTTTGAAACTAGATTTGAAACTTTCTAGAGACAAATTGATAATTCCCATGGAACCTTATTTAAAAAAAAAAATACTTACTCTGGCACTGCTGGAGTGGTTGGGGGTTTCGGTGGGGTTGGCGTTGGATATGGAGTTGGGATTGGAGTTGTAGAAGGTGGTAGTTGATCTTCCCTCCACAGGCTTGTATCCAACTTTGGGTAGGATGAACATGGTTTTGGGGCGTTTCTGCAGAGTTGAATGTGGAGAGTCAGTTATCTACAATTTCCCTAGTTTTTCTTTGCTTGAGCCACTTAATCGAATTGTAAAGAGTTTTATTTCTTCGCAATAGGAATATGATGTCAAAGGCATAAGTTAGTATTGAAGAAAAGGTTTAGAATTAAGGCCAGTCTCAAATCATTGAAAGTCATTTTGTACTCGCATATAATATGATCTCAACTCATAGTTATAGGAAACATTTTTAGTCGAGAATATAAGAAAAATAAACAATTAAGAACAAGAGGAAGGACAGAAATTATGATATTCAATTGTACATACTGATTTTGGTCTCTGGTACGGAAGACTTGTGGCTGCAAGGATTCAATATCCGAGTTATGGCAAATGATAGCGGCTAATGTTAGCTGACCGATGGATTTCAGCTGATCTGCAAGTTAAGAGATAAAGGAATTAATCGCAAATGAAAGGAATCTTGTTGAAAACTTTAATACACATGGATAATATGAATGATTGAGCAAAAGTTGTGATAACCTACATTTGGAATAGGACTGATCTTTTAGTTAAAAGAATAAGGAATGCCTAGATTCAAAAGATTTATATACAGAGTGGTAAGCTTATCGAATTAATTTTTGTTATTCATTTAAAGAGTGTGGATCAGATCTTGTAATAATATGCTGATCAGTATATAATGATTTAATAATCCTCCATCCTTTATCAGACTTTATCATATTTTCCCTAATCTTCTCTCTATCAAGAAGCAAGTCTGAAGTTTCCCTTCCTTCTTTCGTTTATTCCCTCCAGGCATCAGCTACACGTGGGATGTAGGGTGCTCATTCCAAACCCCTAGGGTGTGCCCTACGGCAGTGTTCTTAACCAGGGGTGCTCGCACCCCTAGGGGGTGCAAAGCCGGTTCCTAAGGGGTACGGGGATTCTTATGAATAATTAAAGCAAAATATACTTTTATATGTGCATGTTATTTTTTTCTGCAAAAAATAATAATAAAATAAATAATAATAATAATAATAATAATAATAATAATAATAATAATAATAATTATTATTATTATTATTATTTTTTATTTCAGCAATTCAGGGGGTGCGAGAACTGAATGCCGATTTGAAAGGGGTGCATACACTGAGAAAGGTTAAGAACCGCCGCCCTAGGGTCTCTGCTTTGAAAAGTGCCATATAGCATTCTCAGATAGTAAGAGGAAGTCAAACCTCAGTGAATCTGTGAACCTTTAAAAGATTCTGATGTGTGTCACTGATTCACAACTAAATTCTGTAATACTTATAATTATTGGTCTGGAGCTATGGCCAGCTTCTAATCATTTCATGAACTATCATTCTTAATCTACAGTGTGTGTTTGGTCAGCTGCAATTCTGATTGGTAATTGGTCATGAATATCTAATTAGTTATATTGTCTAGGTCTTCTCCTATTCCTTTCTTTATGATTATCTTGGCCTTCCTATTGGCCTTCGTCCTATTTCTTCCATATTTACCAAATTTATGATGTAGTTATGAAGCTTTTGCTTCTCTACGTAACCGAAACACTGAAAACTGAATATTTTGAACAGGCGTGTCTGCTGATACTATAATTCTTGGTGCAAGTACATTGCAACGATCAAAGATATATGATACATATAAATTGTTTATGTGGAAAGCATTTAATATTTGTTTATGTAATGTTTAAAACACTGAGTAAATAAAATTTTGATAGTGCTGCATATCCAATAACCAGCATCTATATATTTGATATATGCAATCTCCTCTGCATTTAATGTTTGATTTGCAACTGGGCGAATCTAATATTTGAAAGGTCAGTAGTATGCAGTCCTTTATTCAGAAGATATTAATTTTAAAACTGTTTGGTCTGTAGATCATCAGAATATCTTGGTGACTGGTCTTTAGATCATCAGAATGTCTTGGTGACTGGTCTTTAGATCATCAGAATATCTTGGTGACTGGTCTTTAGATCATCAGAATATCTTGGTGACTGGTCTTTAGATCATCAGAATATCTTGGTGACTGGTCTTTAGATCATCAGAATGTCTTGGTGACTGGTCTTTAGATCATCAGAATGTCTTGGTGACTGGTCTTTAGATCATCAGAATATCCTGGTGACTGGTCTTTAGATCATCAGAATATCTTGGTGACTGGTCTTTAGATTATCAGAATGTCTTGGTGACTGGTCTTTAGATCATCAGAATGTCTTGGTGACTGGTCTTTAGATCATCAGAATGTCTTGGTGACTGGTCTTTAGATCATCAGAATATCCTGGTGACTGGTCTTTAGATCATCAGAATATCTTGGTGACTGGTCTTTAGATTATCAGAATATCAGAATATCCTGGTGACTGGTCTTTAGATCATCAGAATATCTTGGTGACTGGTCTTTAGATCATCAGAATATCCTGGTGACTGGTCTTTAGATCATCAGAATATCTTGGTGACTGGTCTTGAGACCATCAGAACATCTTGGTGACTAGCCTGTCTGGGTTTTGGTACCGGTTTATCCCATGAATTACTCAGTCAGTCCCTCGGCTTCCCATGGGGGGTTAGTGCCATCAGTGCACCTCATGCAGTGGACTGCAGGCATTACCTAAGGTTCTTTGCAGCGTGCCTTCGGCACCTAGCTGCAACCTCTTTCGTTCCTTTTACTGTTCCTCCTTTCATATTCTCTCTCCCATCTTACTTTCCATCCTCTACCAACAATTGATTCATAGTGCAACTGCCAGGTTTTCCTCCTGTTACACCTTTCAAACTCTTTGCTGTCAATTTCCGTTACAGCGCTGAATGACCTCATAGGTCCCAGCGTTTGGCCTTTGGCCTAAATGCTATATTCAATTAAATTCAGTTCAATCCCTCAGCTTACCTGGACGGAAGGGTTTAGGTTGCATCTCGTTCTGGAAGAAAAATCGATCGCCTCTTTTGAGGCTGTTGAATTGCTGACTCAGCAGGCAGGCAAATGTGGGACCCACGAGACCGGAGTCCACTGGGAATTCGGATAGTGCTGCAGGAAACAGGTCGATTTCACTGACGTCGCTGAAAGTAAGGATGTGAATGGGTCAGTAAAAGTAATAAGAGTACATGAATGGTCAACATAAGACCTGAGTGGTCTTTATGGGAGGTTTGAAATGTCACAAAAGTTTGGAAATGACGGCATGAATGTTTAGAAATGAGGCTTGGATGGCTTAGAACAAGAGCATGAATGGTTTATAATTAGATCTTAATTTTACATTATAAGTGCATCTGCCCCGGCCAGGTTTCTAACTTGTCTCATTTGGGGTTTATAAAGAAGTAGACACACACATACATGTGTGTGTGTGTGTTGCGTGAGGGAGCGTGAATGGCTCTCTCTAGTATCACTGTTCATAGTGATCTTCAACTTGGTCGCTTGTCATCAAGACCAAATGGTTGCTATATGTCCTTCACACCAAAGACCATCACAGTGAGGATTTTGTATGCACGCCTGGGCGAAATCTATGCTTAGTATTGGACACTCAGTACCGCTTAAGGTGGGACACCCTCTTCCAGCAACAAGGTAAATTAAGAGAAGGAAAGAGTGAGACCACAGCAGCTTATGCTAAGGTAGATTTGGAACCCGCTTCTGCTTTCGTAGCATATCCACAACTACACAGTTTCGTTTAAGGGAGAGTTCCTGACTAAACAGTCTTCCACAAGGTAGTGGGCTGCACCTCAGCAAGGGAGGTATACAGGTTGCGCACCTTGTCCTCAAAGATGACCCCAGATCAGCTGCAAAAATAAAAGTAACCTCTTCTATCCTTGAGCCAAAACTATGTAAGCAGATACAGTTTAGGTGCAACCAGAGAAATGCTGTGCTGACATGTCACAATCATTCTTCTAAAAAATACCAGAGAATGCTCTTGGCTGATCAGAGGAGTCCTCTTGGCCTTGTGATAAAATTGACTATTTTACATTCTGCATTAACTCAAAGAAAAGAAAGAAGTTTGGATAATATGAACCTGGCTTCACACTTTTCAACTGAGCTCTTCAGGAATGGTTTACTATTCAAACCAGACTCATTCATATCTGGTGTTCCACAAAAAACAGTCCTTAGTGTGGTTCCCTTCATCTTGATAAGTAACAGAGGTAATCGGAAAATTTCATTAAATCTCTGCTCACGAACAATAATTGCTTCTCATCATATCAGATCACTGAAAAAGAAACTAAACAGTTTCAAAATCATATAGATATGTAGTGTAGTTGATACCTGTGCACAGAGAAGCAAATCGGTCTCAAATGGAGACAAATTCTGACACATATTTTGGTTAAAAATCTAGATACAGTATTTTGTTTTTGGAATCATCTCTGACAGCCTAACGTAAACATCGTATGTAGAAAAAAATGATGGCATACTGCTGGCATAGATGTTTAGAAAATGTTGATATAGAGACATCATTATCAGGCCCACAGTATGAATGACTTTGTTAGACCAGTCATAATCTATTAAGCTGATATGCATTTTCTGTCCTACGAAATGCTACTAGATAGAACATATAGAACTCTTACCTAAATTCAAGCAAGTTTAGAGAACTGCAGTTATACTAGTTTTCTGTAAAAGAAAAATATTGAGATGGCTTTGTCTGTCAGTCCGCACTTTTTCTGTCCGCCCTCAGATCTTAAAAACTACTGTGGCTAGAGGTCTGCAAATTGGTGTGTTGATCATCCACCCTCCAATCATCAGACATACCATATTGCAGTCCTCTAGCCTCAGTAGTTTTTATTTTATTTAAGGTTAAGGATAGCCATGGATCTTGCGTCTGGCACCGCTAGAGTTACCAGCCACCGACGGATCTTGACTTGACCGCATCTGGGGAGAAACTGAGCGCTGCCCGGCCTCAAATTCCTGAAATGTATGCTAGTATTGCACCAGTACTGGTTTTTTGCCACGCTCCTAGGAGAGGTCTGTGAAATTTGGGTGTGCGAAACATAATGAGATTATTTTCAAGAAAATTCTATGGTTAGTTTTTAAGGTATGGCGTCCCGCTTTTTTCTGAGTCTGGTCGTGGCTGAGAATTTATTACTGCAGCAAATCGAGAGTTTCATCCAGCATTATACGCTGTACAGAAAACTCGATTGCGCCGAACAAACTTCGGCGCACTTTTCACTTGTTTTTTGATTGTGTTAAACTTAAAAGCAACGAAACTGTATCATCCAGTGTAGCCCTGAACTGAAAAATGTATTGTACATGCACAGAATCAAGGAATGGGATAGTTGCAAATTTACCATTGCAAAGGGCAATTCACTACCTGTAAGATTCTCTGAAGACTTGCACTACAGCTTCAGGCATGACTGTAGACAAATCATCAAAGGAATAAATTCTTGGTAGTTGGCAGGCTGTCCTCCAGTTTGTGTAAGCTGGCAATCCGTGATCTCGACCGCGCTTCATCAGATAAAAGCAAAACTTGAATTAGATTTTTGCAGATATTGTGGTGCTTGGTAATCTTAAAATAGTGCAGACTAAGGAAAGTTGGAATTATGTATATAATTATCTGTCTGTCTATCTATCTATACATATATATATATGTATACATATAATATATATATATATATATATATATATATATATATATATATATATATATATATATATATATATATATATATATATATATATATATATTGCTTTCACAGGGAACCACAATAATATGGAAGGCTCACAAGATGGCAGCAGGCGACCCGCTGAAAGTTGGAAATAAAATCTCTTTTGAACCTTCTGTATTATTGAGGTCCTCTGTGAAAGAAATAACTTATGAACAGGGAATCTGTGTTATTTAAAAGTATATAGGTATATATATGTTTGTGTTTGTGTGTGTGTAAAACTAATTTATTCAGATTAGAAAACTTTTTTATTGATCATTTGATAGACTAACACACCATAGTAATCTTTTATTCAATAATTCTCATAACAATAAAATGAAGAGTGAAAAGATTAAATTGTATATGACAAATATCAGACCAGTCACTGTAATTATAACTAGAACTCACCTGTATATTCAGAGACATCAAATCGAGGCCAATTCTGCGCTCCGGTGAAGCAAAGAGCTTGTTTGTCAGTGTCAGAACAAGATAAAAGTCCGGTGCCTGGGAATTTGAAGTGGCCAGTCCTTCGAGGAGAGCTGAGGGCCGTGTGGGTTCCTCAAAGAGAACCTTTGCGTTTTGAAAGTTGCCCAACAGGGGTACTGACTCACCTCCCGCCCCCCTCAAAGCATCATTGACAAGGGTGTGACCGAATCTAGAAAAGATTTTCCATTTCAGATCAGTAGACATTTTATGTCTGGCATTTACACTCATTTCTTGACATCGTTTACTAATCACATTTGGGTCTTATCCTTGTTTGACAGTGACATTGAATTAAAGGACCACATTTCATTGACTAACAGAAGCTTCTTAAAATGTACTAGCTTCAGGCTACAGATGTAGTGAAGAAGCTCTTCGTGTTTACTACCTAAAAGCCGCAGTAGCAATAACGTTAGCTATGGAGGCATCTTCTTCGGGGTCGTATGTTGAACCAGGAGCATCTTCCAGCAGGTTGAGGTCTTCCTTTTCCATGATTTCGGGGCCCAGGACTATTGGCAGCCATTCACGGTATGATGTTTGCTGGATGAGGGCAATGACGACCCGGCGAGTTTCCTGAGGAAACGCGGATGTTGCATTGCCAGTTGGTTTGTGCATAAAATGATCAATAACTTATAAACAAATGAATAAATCTGATAGGATGTGTGATAAGAAAGATGTTTCAGTAGTTTCAGAAGTAAATGTGGTAACAGTTTTTAGCATTACACAAGTATCATCTGCAGATTGCCAACGTAAACAGTAGTCCAATAATAATATGTAATGTTTTTGAAAAAATAACTCTGTAAAAAGAGCTTATTGTGTCACAGCATATACATACATTGCATGTTTTGTCCAAAGAGCTCTGCTTGTTGGCAATAATGCTTGACTCTGTTACTTTGACAAAAAGGCTGAGCATGTCGGCTTTCATCTTCCACTTACTTGGTACAGCATTTCATCGTCCCAGTGAGGGTTTTCACGAGCAAAATCTCCTGCGATCTGCTCATGCACCCGGAGCCACAAGGTATGCATCGAAGTCAGACCCGGCTGCTCGTTGACTCTCGTGTCACCTTCAAAAGAACGAGCACCCATTTAACTGTCGCCATTGTAACAGAGAAATCGTTATCTCACGAAATTTATAGCCCTTTTTATCTAATTGGATTGAAGTGAACATAGAATTTAGGCCAAAGGCCAAGCACTGGGACCAATGAGGTCATTCAGCGCTGAAACGGAAATTGACAGTAAAAGTTTGAAAGGCGTAACAGGAGGAAAACCTCTCAGTTGCACTATGAATCAGTTGTTAGGAGAGGGTGGAGAGTAAGATGGAAGAAAAAGAATACGAAAGGTGGTACAGTAAAAGGAACGAAAGGCTTATTAATGATGGCATTTGGTTGAAGATATAGTATACTCTCATACACGCACACAAATGTATAGGCTTACTTATAATTGCTTATATGTTTTTCTTGAATGCATGGTTTGCTACTTCATAACATTATACGTATCAGTAACTGTTGATATAATTCACGGGGTGAAGACCCTTACTGATTGAGGTAAATTTTGTTTCAGCATTCAGCCAAATGCTTTGCATGGGCTGCTGACAATGTCCTCAGCTCTCGCCTGTGACTTCTGCAAGTACTTACAAAGGGACAGTTACCCTCTGGTGCACTGCAACATGCTGTCAAGAGCTAACCAAAATGTTCCACTGTTAGAAACCCACCTACCAGAGATGCGAGTGACTTCTTACCGAACTTCCCTTTGCAGAGCTTTGCTGCTTCATAATGTGAACAGTAGTAAATGCACAGAGAGAAATCAGAACCAATACTAATACTGAATACGTTTTTTAGTGAATTTTTTTATTTTTCTACGTGTTTTTTATTAGTTTTTTTCACAATGGACTTAAAACTATGAAAAATCATCTGAGCTTGCTCGATACATACATTTCGAATTTTAGATAGTTTGGATTAAAGAGCTACATCAATTATTCTATAAAAAAAATTAATTTTTGAATGTCAATATCCTGCCATCTTGAAAAATAGCCGCCATCTTGGATTTTCGAATGTCCAGTCGGGCAGACATTATTGGTAACCGCTAGAGAATTATCATTCTAAATTTGTTGCTTATATCACCATTAGCATAAATCCCTTGAAAAATTGAATTTAGTTATTCTACTATTAGGAACAATGACACAGTGTTTTATATATATATATATATATATATATATATATATATATATATATATATATATATATATATATATATATATATATATATATATATATATATATATATATATATTATATATGGAAAAATTATATAAACCTTTCCAAACTTAAATTAGATTTCCGAAACCAACCTGGTTGCCATAACTTACTTTATATATGGTTTGATATTAAACCAACAGCTTTCATCAGCCAGAATATGTAAATGAGCATGCTCGACACAATAAAATTTTCACCAGTCTCTCTGGAGGAGAGGATTTTGTAACGTTTATGTAACCGACGCCACCAGAATTTCTTAAGTATAGATTTTACGTTTTTAGGTTATATTGTGGAACGCTATCAGTTCTTAACTTTTACTTGTAGACGTGCCGTAACGTCGGTCAGTAAAAACAACAACAGTAATAATAGTAATAGTAATAACGATATTCTGAACATAAGCTAAGTGGCGCCTTGACGATCTAATTACATCCGGCACAAGTTAGTCACGAAAATCAACTTCAATTCGTGAGATAACAGTTACAATGCGCCTCATGTATATATCTCACATTTTCTTCCCTCCTCTCTTTTTAATTGTCATTACTGTTGTACTTGAGAGAGATAGAGAGAGAGATAACCCACCTGCTTTGAAGCAACGGAATGACCGATCTTCACAACAATTGCGAGGAAGGAGGTTCCCCTTTTCAGTTTTGTGAAGTCTACCTCCTTCATTCTTCCTGAGGACTTGGGCCACTTTGTCTGTCGATCCATACACAACTGATCCGTCGATGTAAGATGTGATCTGGTTCAGCTGCTCTCGTGGACCTTTGTGAGGGGTTGGGAAAGAATCATCTCTTTGAGTGAATGTCATTTCGAGATACAGCCCTCCAAGATTTTTTAAAGTTGGTAAGTCCTTATCCTGATGGAAGGACTTTTAAATACGCTATTATTTGCTGATTCCTCCTCCTCCTCCCCCCCTCATTATCATCATCATCATCAACATCATTATTACAAAATTCCCTTCATTTTTATATGAATAATTCATAGAGCTGTAAAATATCCTCGAATTAGCGGGAAAAAACGTACAATGATCTCAAAGGAAATATGAGAAGAGACCTAAAACTGACTCGGGTGCCGCACTGAATGACTGCAAATGTAAGAAATGAAGGAAATTAGGAACCAGGAAACTTACCCAACTGGCAGCCTTTGCTAGCTATCAGTGACCTGACGAACCTCATGCAGGTTCTGTTTTCCGAGGCGAAAAGAGGATCAGCTGAGACGTCGATTGGTCTGCAGTCGGTGAGTTCCAGATCGTCGACTGGGTTGCCATCCGGGCAGCACTCCAGGGGAACTGTGTCTAGGTCTTCTCCCTCTGTCCAGAGCAAAAAAAAAAAAAAAAAAAAAAAAAAAAAATTCACCATCAGTGAAAATATTCAACAGTGTTACAAAAAAGGGCTTTGTTTTGCTTATCAACCCGCCACATGTGTCTCTAGGCGCTGTCATATGTAATTTAGATAAGACATTCCACTGAATTTTGTGGGTTGGTTGAGTAAAATGTTGCTGAGTTCTGCGTTGACTCTGTTTTTGATTAACAATTTAAACTGCTATGGATTACCTAAGATAGTTGCGCTATACTTTAAAAAGACCTTTTTGTTATGTTGCCTGTTTTTAACCTATAAGATCCAACGTAATTATATTTTTTAGTTTTCTGTAAAAGAAAACTATTGTCCGTCCGCAGTTTTTCCTGTCCGCCCTCAGATCTTAAAAACTACTGAGGCTAGAGGGCTGCAAATTGGTAAGTTGATCATCCACCCTCCAATCATCAAACATACCACATTGCAGCTGTCTAGCCTCAGTAGTTTTTATTTTATTGAAGGTTAAATTTTAGTTAACCATAATCGTGCGTCTGGCAGTGCTATAGGATCGTGGTTGAAAGCTTCATGGGCCACGGCTCATAAAAAAAAAAAACTTTTCTACTTTTTTTCCCCTTGCTAGAAAAAAGCTGAACAGCTTACTGACCAGAGTGACTTGGACAGGAGAGTTCGTCTTGATCAGGGTCGGTCAGAAGTCTGGTCAAGGAGCTTCCTCTCAGGGCGCTGCGCCTCTTGACTTTCTTGATCTGCGTCTCTGCTGTGAAGGTGATGTCGTGGTCGAGGAACTGTCCCCACTGCATCACCATGAGAGTGACGCCGGAGTGGGGAGGGTTCTCCCTGATCCTCTGCAGGTTGTAGCTGACCGTCCTGGGTGAGGGCAGCCGCCTCACCCCGGTCCTGCCCTCGCCACGCATCGAATCAATTCCTGCGTCAGACAATTGAGGACGGGTTTCATCTGTCATTTCAAGACTCGAAAAAATAAATTTAACATAATCTACTTCAACTTGAATACCTTCAGCCACCTAAATTGCTTACCGTTTTCATAGGCAGGGTAATGGTATCTGACGAAGGGTATCATTGACTTGCCCCGCGTAGGATATTCTAGGTTGTTGCAGGATCCATCCATCCTGCGATAAGGTTCCTTTTCTGAGCATGGGGCAGGTTTCTTGAAGTCCTCGCATCCTGCCTTGCCTAGGATCTTCTCGCACATTTCCTGGTCGATCTCCAAATCTGACAGCAGTAGCACGGCGTCACTCAGGGGGATATCAAGCCTTGAAAAGAAAATGTAGTGGAATACACTTAAAGTTTATTGAGACAATGAACGTCATTGGTTTATACGGATTAGAAAATAGGTACTCTTAAGGAACACCATATTTTTTTTATATGGCTCCATGGCGAGCAGTCAGTTTTCTATTCTGTGCTCTCTCTCTCTCTCTCTCTCTCTCTCTCTCTCTCTCTCTCTCTCTCTCTCTCTCTCTCTCTCTCTACCAACCTACACACATGCACAATGTATTTATATATATACATATATGTATGTACCTGTATATATATATGTATATATATATAAACATATATATATATATATATATATATATATATATATATATATATATATATATATATATATATATATATATATATATATATATATATAACATCCACGAAGGGAAGAGAAACACTGCTAAGTAAAGGCCTCGCAGCACTCCAGTGTTTCTCTTTCCTTCGTGGATTTTGTCTTTATTTATATAATATTCATCACGTTCCACACGTTCCACATTTTCGTGATTCAGTTACACACACACACACACACACACACACACATATATATATATATATAAATTTCTGACTCACGTCAGGATCAACCCAGGTCTCAGGTGGACTTGTATGGCCCAATGGGTAACGCCCTTGCTTTCCACCTGAGAGACCTGGGTTCTGATCCTGACGTGAGTCAGAAATTTATTTCTATTCCACACGTGATTGTGTGTTGATGATTTATATATATATATATATATATATATATATATATATATATATATATATATATATATATATATACACAGACACACACTCGCATATATACACACAGCTATTTTTTTATTCTACCTGTATTTTACTGCAGTCTTTTTTTATATATTTTCTCCGAAGGAGCTTAGTTGGCAATAAGTGGTCTTTGAGGAATGTGATCATTTGATCAATATTGCCAATAAGAATGAAATAACTACGACATTTACTCTCTCATGCGGTGTTTTAAACAAATTGGATTCTTCTGAGGATCAAGAGTCCTGGCTACAGTAAGATGTTTTACTAAACAAATGAATCAAAATGTTCCATTTTCTGAAGACTGTCATGAGCGTGTACGATACCACACCACCCTTCCGACGATTGCTCCCCCCGTATGGGGCTAGTGCCTTCGGTGCACCTCATGCGATGCACTGTAGGCTTTACTTAAGGTTCTTTGCAGCCTCCCTTTGGCCCCTAGCTACAACCCCTTTCATTCCTTTTACTGTACTTCGGTTCATATTCCCTTTCTTCCATCTTACTTTCCAGCCAATCCTAACAATCAATTCGTAGTGCAACTGCGAGGTTTTTACACCTTTCAAACCTTTTTACTACCAATTTCCCTTTCAGCGCCGAATGGCCACATAGGTCCCAGCGCTTGGCCTTTGGCCTAAAAATTCTATACTCCATTCCATTCCGACGACTGCTTCTTGCAAACAACACTTACCTCGTTGCGTGCTGCTTGGTCGTCTCTATGAGAGCCCTTCCAACGCACGACGCCTCCTCGGCGTCTTTGTCTGCTCTTCGGAAGGCCGACAGGAACAAGCTGCTCAGCTCGAGCTCTTTGCTGGCAGGTCTGCTGCCTGGTGGAGGAGCAGTCACGAAGGACGTTGGGTGGAGAGGACAGATGATTCAACATTATTCTACATAGTTTAGAATATGAGAGCCAGAGTTTATGAATGTATATACCAGAGGTTAGTGAGTGAAAGATAAAGGTTTTGTTCGCTCAAACATGATAGAAAAATAAGTTGTCAAGCTAGTCAGCAAGGTCTAGGACAGGACTGTCGGAAGATCCAGGAAACATCTGAAAAATGATCGAGTTGTTGTAGGGGGTTTCTCTGTTATTATTATTATTATTATTATTATTATTATTATTATTATTATTATTATTATTATTATTATTATTATTCAGAAGATAAACCCTATTCATATAGAGCTAGCCCACAGGAGCCATTAACTTGATATTCAAACTTCCAAAGAATATTGTGTTCATTCGAAAGAAGTAACAGAAGGTAATGGGAAATGCAGAAAGAAAAGATCAGTTATTGGAAAAACAGATAAATTAAGAAATAAATAAATAAAAATGCAAGTAAGTTATTAAAATACAAGGACAATTGTATTAGGGTAGCACTGCATTGCATATTCTCTTGAACTTCTGAAGTTCCCACTGCACGACATCCTCTGAAGGGAGGCCGTTCCACAGTCCAACGGTGTGAGGAATAAAGGACCTTTGGAACTTGAGACGTTCGACAGCGAGGCACAACATTGACTACATATTGGTGCTGCTGTTCAGAGCGTCTGGCTGCTCTCGGCCGGAAAAAGGGATCGGGGAATTTTGTGAATGCGAAAGATCTCTGTTACTGCATATTCAAACACAGGGAAGAAGGACGATGCTCTGAAAGCTAGCCATTGTTTTTGCAGCTGCGGCGTTTTGCAGATCTTAAACTGTGCAATTATAATACATACGAAATAGTTTACACGTTCTGTACAAGGTCAGAAGCAACACGTGCTTACACTGATATGAAATTCTAGAGTCCCTGAGGTATGGAAAGGTAGACATGCACTATCCTTTATGGATAAATACATGTAATAGCATGATAAGTTGAAGTTTGTTCATTGATGTGAACAAATAGATATTATTAATCTGCCGTTGTTACAAAAATAGCTAAATGGTTCAGTAGTGACAGAAGTGGTTTTTAGTTATGTTTGTGGTCAGTGACTTTCCCAGCGATTTTTTTCGGACATGGCAGCTAGCATTTTATTGCACTGACATTAATAAAAATTTTATTCAAGCCAGTGGTTTGGCCATTTACAATATTGGCTATAATTTTTATGTTATCAGAATTGTCAGTAGAAGAGGCAGAACAAATATGGAAGCAAAGAACTCCAGAATCTGTAGAAAATGTGTAAGAATACTAAATGGACATTTTTCAAACTCACTTTGAGCCAGTTGCTGTTGCGTGGATGCTGCCACGCCCTCTTGAATAGAGTCTTCCACTGATGGTACTGGAAAGTCTGCTACAGGAAGCGGCGTTGACGGCGGCCGCGTTGGCGGCGGCCGTATTGGCGGCGGCCGCGTTGGCGGCGGCCGCGTTGGCGGCGGCGGCGGCGGCGGCTGCGTTGGCGGCGGCGGCGGCGCGAAGACTGGAAAGGGGGCAAAATGGACGGTATCACCTATAAATCCAGCTCCTGAACTTCCCCCACTAGCGGCGGAACCTCCAAATCCAACAGCCGGAGGTGCTTGAAAGTCAAATGTATCGTAGTCATTGAAGAAAGTTTCCGTTGTGTTTGCCTTGGAAGCATTTCGGGGCCCTTCGACGTCATAGAGGATTCCTTTCAGCGGACGTAGATTCCTCAGTTGGCTGTGGCAGAATCCCGCCAGGAGTAGTGTCAGTAACAGCCCTCTGCAAGTGTGAAAAACGAAAAAAGGAATTTATCATCAAGTTTACAACTCAGACAAATCTTTCGTTCATTCGCCACAGAGTACCTTGAGGTGCCTTAGTGTGGAGCAGGTGCCCACTAAGACCTGGTGTGGAGAAAGGGAATATTTCATAGTTACTGACCACCGAAAAGAAACTGAGAACATTTTCCAAGAAAGGTTGTTGTACGTTGCAAATGTCTGTAAGAGTGACAGGAATTAAAAGTATTAAAAGCAAAAATATGTAAAGTTCTAAAACAAAAGGAGTCTGAAGTTGTCTCTCTCTCTTTCTCTGCCTGTATTGCAGGGGTTCTCAACTTTTTTCCCGTTAAGTAACCCCCTAGTTATAAGACCATCAACCCGAACCCCCAGACCCAGTAAGCTGACACCAATATATTGACTAACTCAGTTTAGTGTATTGAGTTAGTCAATATATTACCATGGTGTCCGGACAATTCGGTCCCGGACAATTCGGTCCCGGACAATTTGGTCCCGGACAATTTGGTCCCAGACAATTCGGTACCAGAACAATTCGGTACCCGGCTTGTCATTTTTATTATTTTTTTTTTAGTTTGGTTATTCCCTTAGTTGTTTATAGATAATATAAACTAACTACCCAACTATTCATTCATAAACAATTAGTTTGGTTATTCCTTAGTTGTTAATAAAAAAAGACTATTAGTTGCTTTATTCCAAATTTTTTACTAAGTTTACTGCAAAGGTACCTTTAGATTTTTTATTCTAGTTTCACTCCATCATTCACACAATGGAGTCTTGCAAGTGCATACGATCGGAAAAGGGAAATACAAAATTATTCGATAAGGAAAACTACGTGTACCAAAAACATAAAGAAAATGCTGATGGTACGAAGATATATTGGCGTTGTGAAAGGCGGTCTTGCAAAGCACGGCTTCACTCAGATGTTAGTTTTCATGCGCTCAAGTATACTGGAAATCATAATCATAGCACAACTGCAGCTGAAGTGAGTGCAAAAGTTGCTACTGCAAATATTAAGGAAAGGACAGTCACAAGTCAAACACCTTCTCGTTCAATTTTAACAGAAGAACTAGGAAATTTAAATGAGTGCGCAGTTGCTGATGTGACGAAACTAGTTCATATTAGTCGAAATATGAAACGATGGAGAGGTGATCAGGCTAATCATCCACCGATCCACAAACAATTAATGGATTTCAAATACACGAGAGTTTGGTGTTATCGAGAATGGCTCTATCTTTTTGCAGTATGACAGTGGCATAGACGACGTTAAACGCATTTTAATTTTCGCTACTAATGACGCCCTTCGCGATTTGAGACAATGTGCGAATTGGGCAGGAGATGGAACTTTTAAGAGTTGCCCTGTTATATTTTCCCAACTTTATGTCTTGCATATACAAATTAAAAACCTCAGTGCTCCAAGATTGTTTGTCCTCTTACCTGATAAGTCTCAAAATACGTATAACCGGCTTTTCCAAAAAGTGAAAGAATTAGTGAATAACGAGGGGCCAGATGCTATGATAATGGACTTCGAAAAAGCTGCGCAAAACGCATTTTCAAATACGTTTCCAGAAACAACTATTTCTTTTTGCTTGTTTCATTTAGGACAGAATGTTTACATACATATTGTAGCTGAAGGTTTCAAAGTACGTTACCACGAAGATGACATATTTAGTCATAAAATGAGATGTTTTATAGCCTAGCCTTTTACTTGTAAATCAGGTTGCTGATGCTTTTGATGAATTGGTTGACGATGATGATATCCCGCAACCTATTGTCTCTTATTTTGAAAATTCATATATAGGACCAGTGAGAGGGAGAGGTGCCAGAATGAGGAGACTTGATCCAAAATTTTCAATAGAATCTTGGAATGTTCTAAACCGATGTTTGAACGGAGAATCGCGTACAATTAATAATTTGGAAGGTTTTCACAGCACATTTATAGCGTCTTTCCAGTATCCATCCAAACATATGGAAATTGATTGAAGCCCTTAAAAGTGAAGAGAGTTTGGCAAAAACAAAATTCCAAAAGCTTCGAAACGGGGATGAACCAGTCAAAAAGAAGAAGTACAGGGACTGTGACAAGCGTATCACTCATCTAGTACAGAGCTATAATCAAGCAGAAAGAATGCAGTTCCTTAAAGCAATCGCTCATAATATTAAGGTTTAAAATTTTTTTTTTACTTTTAAGTCCTAGAAATGTATGGTTTTTATTGTTTTACTTTTATATAGATACGTTTAACGACAAATGTATGGTTTTTACGATTTTATTTTTATTAGATACTTTTAACGACAAACAATGTATGGCTTTTACTATTTTATTTTTATATAGATACTTTTAACGACAAACAATGTATGGTTTTTACTATTTTATTTTTATATACATACTTTTAACGACAAGAAATGTAAAAAGTCTGGAATAAAGAAACTAAAAAAGTTTTTTTTTTAAATAAATCATTTCATTTATGTCTACCACCCAATTTTTTTATATTCTTTGTAAATAAGTAAGAAAATAACCAAACTAATCGTTTAAAAATGACAAGCCTGGTCTGCCACCCACTTTTTTTATAGTCTTTGTAAACAACTAAGGAAAATGACAAGCCGGGTACCGAATTGTCCTGGTACCGTATTGTCCTAGTACCGAATTGTGCCGGACCGAATTGTCCGGGACCGAATTGTCCGGGACCAAATTGTCCGGGACCGAATTGTCCTAGCACCATTACCATTGTATATTGAATATACAGTGGTACTGCAAAGGATATTATTAAATGATTTTAAAGTTTAATGACTTTATTAAGCAGAAGCATGAATATTACAAGCATCAGTGCCTGGCGGCTAGCTGACTGACTGTCCTCGCAAGTCGCAGCCGTCCCCACGGCCCCACCCTCAACAGGAGCTGCAGTTTAAAATACTTTTTCGTCAGCCATCCAAGTACCCCTGGAAACCTTCCTGTGAACCCCTGGGGGTTCGCGAACCCCAGGTTGAGAACCCTTGCTGTATTGTGTGGTTGTGTAGGTCACTCAGATGTTTTCAGTTGCATTCTCTCTCTCTCTCTCTCTCTCTCTCTCTCTCTCTCTCTCTCTCTCTCTCTCTCTCTCTCTTGAAGAATCTAGTCGAGGACAAAGCGAGAGGGAAAATAATTAGGTGGTAAATAATTATGCAACTTGTCTACTGAAGCCTGCGTGTGTTTGCATTTATGTGACCTCCGTACCATTAGCGTTTCTTATTCAGTCTGTTGTCGAGTTTTAGTTTTCTGCAAAAGAAAGCTTTCAGATCTTAAAAAGTACTGAGGCTAGAGGGCTGCAAATTGGTATGTTGATCATCCAAACTCCAATCATCAAATGTACCAAATTGCAGCCCTCTAGCCTCGGTATTTTTTTATTTAAGGTTAAAGTTAGTCATGATCGTGCGTCTGGCACCGCTATAGGTGCCAACAGCACAGGCCACCACCGGGCCGTGGGTGAAAGTTTCATAGACCGCGGCTGAGAATTTCATGTAGTATTATACGCTGTACAGAAAACTCGATTGCGCCGAAGAAACCTCAGAGCATTTATAACTTGTTTATAGTTTGCAATGAAAATAGAGCCCCAACCGTTCTTATGGCAGTTTAAAGAAACTGTTTAAATAAACTGTTTCTTAATTACCTTATCAATTATTTTCTTGAATGTTCAAAATTTCCTTTGAAAAACCTTGAAAATTATACTTTCGTTCTGAAAACTCTTCTCGAACAACATTGCTGCAGCAATTCTTCTCTCGCAAAATCATATTCTCAGTTCGTTCGGCAAAAATTATATTTTTCAAATATGAGTTGAAGGTGCCTCGACGGTTTTGCACAAAAGGACAAAGAGCAAAGGCGGCGAGCCTTGACGACATCCAAGCGCTTATTGCTTGTGTCTTGTTTAAGAACCGGTTTTTCCGAGGATTCGTTGGGAGGAAGGCGTTTGAAGTTCCAAATCCTTCCCTGTTTTACATTTTACATTGTATTCCTCTTGGCTGCCTGTGAATTAGTATAATTATCTGTTTATTACTAATCCGATGTTTTCATTCATTCCTGTGTGAGCTTGCACTTGATATATGTGAATGTTCGGGCGTGTTTGCCTGTTTGTACTACACTCCTTCATGAATGAATTGAGAAAGTAAGTATGCCTTAGTTTTACCAGACCACTGAGCTGATTAACAGCTCTCCTAGGGCTGGCCCGAAGGATTAGACTTGTTTTCACGTGGTTTAGAACCAATTGTTTGTCTAGCAACGGGACCTACAACTTATTGTGGAATCCGAATCACATTATAGCGAGAAATGAATTTCTATCACCAGAAATAAATTCCTCTAATTCTTCATCAGCCGGCCAGAGACTCGAACTCGGGCCCAGCGGGTGCTAGCCGACAACTCCACGACTCGCCCAATGAGGAACTGAATGAATTGAGAAATAGATAACGAGAGCATTTGTAGTGTATGGTAACAGGAATCTGCAAGAATGAGTCAGAGGATTTAATTTGCAGATGACAATTTCTGCACTACTTTCAAGGGAGCAAAAGTTAAGTATATCTTAGTTTAACCAGACCACTGAGCTGATTAACAACTCTCCTAGGGCTGGCCCGAAGGATTAGATTTATTTTTACGTGGCTAAGAACCAATTGGTTACCTAGAAACGGGACCTACAGCTTATTGTGGAATCCGAACCACATTATAGCGAGAAATGAATTTCTATCACCAGAAATAAATTCCTCTTGTTCTTCACTGGCCGGTTGGAGATTCGAACTCGCGACCAACAGAGTGGTAGCTGAGAACGGAACCCGCTCACCCAGCGAGGAACTTTCAAGGGAGCAGACCTGGCTGTTTTACACAAAGCAGATGTTTCAAGAGTAAGGTTTGGGCGTCAAGGCCAGCAGAGTCATCATTCAGGAATTGCTGACAACCGGAAGGTGCTAGTCTTCTGACATTACCGGCGCTAAGGGAAGTAGGATTATGGTGAACACACACACACACACACACACACACACACACATATAATCTAGTTTATTCCAGTAATATTTTGAAAGAAGTATAACTGCAACCACTTTTATAAAAGAGTATGGATTTTTTGCTGTTGGCCCAGCGTTCGACTCTCCGACCGGCCAATGAAGAATTAGAGGAATTTATTTCTAGTGATAGAAATTCATTTCGCGTCATAATGTGGTTCGGATTCCAAAATAAGCTGTAAGTCCCGTTGCTAGGTAACCAGTTGGTTCTTAGCCACGGAAAATAAATCTATCCTTCGGGCCAGCCCTAGGAGAGCTGTTAATCAGCTCAGTGGTCTGGTTAAATTAAGATATACTTAACTTTCTATAAATCTGTATTTTTATAAATCTATAAACTCGATAAATTTATGAACTCGATTCATTTATTTCAGAAGAAATATGTAAAATGTATGGATTAAGAAGAACAGCCTTCATGGATGGGGTTGCTAGCTCGTCACTGTTCTTCCTAATCCTAGCACCTACATCTGAGTAAACTGGTGGAGATAGGTCGGGCGCAGTCAGTAGATTAGCAGATGTGAGCGAGCTTTACCCTGCAGAACTATCTTCTTTAAAATCTAAACATTTTACATATTTCTTTTGAAATAAATAGATCGAGTGTATAAATTTACAGGCTTCATAACCCATATTCTTATATAAAAGTGGATACATTTATGTTTATCTCCAAATTCTATTAGAGTAAAGTAGATTGCACATACCTTAATCATTTGTTTTACTCTGTTCCGTTTTCTTTTCTGATGATTTTTCAGTCTGACTAATGCAAAAGTTGTCAAAAGACTTACACTAAATTTGACCTACAAATTCTGTTTAGCATTGTCAGGAAAGTTCCTGAGAAGGTTTTTTTTTTTTACTTTGTGCTATTGCTCTTAAATGCTGTATTAACTCTGCAGTTGTTTAGGAGACTGGGAAATATCTTTCGCTCCATTACTGCATGATAGTGCAAGCAGATATTTTGTGTCATATGTTTGTCTGTTGGTATATCGTGGAAAGTTTGTTTTGCTGCTCTTAATGGAAATGGAATATAGAATTTAGGCCGAAGGCCAAGAGCTGGGACCTATGAGGTCATTCAATGCTGAAAGGGAAATTGAGAGCAGAAAAGTTTCAAAGGTGTAACAGGAGGAAAACCACTCAGTTGCACTATGGCACAGCTGGTAGGAGAGGGTGGATAGCAAGATGGAAGAAAGAGAATATGAACGGAGGTATAGTAAAAGGAATGAAAGGGGTTGCAGCTAGGGGGCATGGAAGGGACGCTGCAAAGAACCTTTAGTAATGCCTACAGTGCACCGCGTGAAGCGCACTGACGGCACTATCACCCTACGGGGTGCTGCTCTTAGTACAGTGTCTGGAACATTATAAGGATATTTTGATTTGGTGCCTGTACTGTATTCCTACTTCCATTTATTCCGTCATCAGTATACACAGAGCTGCACCTATATAACACTCTGTGTTGCTTTGGTTAGAATAAGAATGTATATAGGCATAAATACTAACAGGTTATCTGCATACGCCGTATTTAAACTAATTATTACTTTTGTGTATTGGTCAATCCACAAATGGTAGGCTACCGTCATTTTTCTATTTCTGTAGTGAATTTTATCTATAGAACAATTTATTCAAATTTAACCATATTACATTACGTTGAGTAGTTTCATTTAATATTTTCTTATGGCATCCTTTTTTTCTTTACATTCATCAAACTGAAAAGTCAATGGAAAGGCGAATATGCACGGGAGAAGGGTGTCATTTTCATTCATGTTAGTGAGAACGGCCATATGATTCAATGACAAGCTCTAAAAGGCTCGTTTATTCTAAGCATGTGTTGAAGTTTTATGAGATGAAGCTTTCCCATGAATATGAATATCAGCCTGAGAATGGATGAACTTGACCCGTTCATTTCAAAAGAAATATGTAAAATGCACGGATTTCGATGAAGGTCATTTGCTCCTCTTTTTCCTGACAGGTGCGAATATTCTTTCCAAGCGTCTCAATGTTCGTTTGCGCTGTCACTATATACGCTATACATATGTATCAGTCGTCTCGAAAATGACTTAAACCAATAGGAAACCTGTCAAGATTTATACCCTGTGTTGCATTTGCCTTTGGTGCATCAGTATACACCACATATCTTCTCCGGTGTCACTGTGCTCTTTCCCATACTAAAATATGTGGTTAAAGAATATGCCATCGCCCTCGCACAAGGCCACTCGACCAGGGAACAGCTGCTGCATCTTCGTGAATATCGGAATGAACGAGTTATTCCAAAATCAGTGATAACAAAATCTCAGTTAGAAATGGTAGATCGACCCTTTGCTGTTGTTCAGCGGAATACGCTGGGAAAACTCATAAACATCACTTCACCTCGTGAATAACTTCGATTCAGAGTATATCATATATAATGAGAACAATTGTTCGGCCAGGATTCGAACCTATGCCCTCTGCGCTTGATGCAGTGACAGGGAATTGTGCGATAAATAAAACCCTGTCACCTCTGTTATTATTATTATTATTATTATTATTATTATTATTATTATTATTATTATTATTATTATTCAGGTTCGAATATTAGCGGGAAGGAATTACTGATCATGTATAATTACAATTTATTGATGCATTGATATCAAGTGGTATTTTGTGGCATATTATAAATATATATATATATATATATATATATATATATGTATATATATATATATGTATAATATATATGTGTGTGTGTGTGTATAAGGATAATATTGACAGTGCTCTAGTAGAATTTAGTTCCAAGCACAAAACATTATTTGTTAGTTATTGCATGATATCATATGTGCATATACATATATATATACACATATATATACATGTATTTATAGTGAGTGTCTACAGTGCTGGCTAATACAAGCACTAAGTATAGAATTACAAAATCAATCCCATGAAACTTCAGCCATGAAAGTCTGGAGCAACGTCTCCACAAGGACACAAGGAAAACTACTTTCACTGCTGTCTATATTACAGGGTACGACGAAACCTGTTACGCTGCCTGAGAGGGAAAGTGCAGAAACCCAAGGTAAAGTGCGAGGAGTTTCCCCGTGCCCGGTGGGAAAGTATTTCCATATAATTCTGTTCTATTCTTTCTTTCATATGTCTCAGAGTAAAGATGATGGAGTCTTTAGGTCACTTTCAGAGTATATTTCGGAGGGTCCATAAAGATCGATAGCGTGTAAAGCGTGCTTTAGACGCACGTCTCGAATTGGGACGGAAAACTAAACAGAACGAGTGAAAAATGCGCTGAAGTTCCTTCGGCGCGATCGAGTTTTCTGTACAGCGTATAATGCTGTATGAAACTTTCAGCCACTGCCCATGAAACTCTTAGCCGTGGCCCACGAAACTTTCAGGTGGTTGCCGGCGTTGTTGGTGGCTACAGAGCTGCCAGACGCACGATTGTGGCTAACTTTAACCTTAAATAAAATGAAAACTACTGAGGCTAGAGGGCTGTAATTTGGTACGTTTGGTGATTGGAGGGTGGATGATCAACATACCAAATCACAGCCCTCTGACCTCAGTGGTTTTTAAGATTGAGGGCGGACAGAAAAAGTGCGGACGGACGGACAAATAGCCATCTCAATAGTTTTCTGTTACAGAAAACTAAAAAAGGGTTGAGTTGTGACAAAAGAACAATCAGTAGATATATTTCTGTCCCAGGATCGCTCGACTGAAATGTCAGTGTTGCCATACAGTGATCAGTCAAATTGCAATTTTATTTCCTCACGCTAAAGTCAAAATGGAAACAGATTTACGTGGATGGATGCAATGTATCCTAATTCCAGGGAAAGCTCTTCCGAGGTTATTATGATTCAGGGAAAAGCAACAGTACTAAATAAGGCAATATTTCAAATAAGGTCTCTGTGGTCAAAACGTCGGGGAAATCTATAAGTACTGAGGAATAACGGGAAACAGAGAGAGAGAGAATAAGAGAGAGGCGGGGGGAGGAAATAAAAATCAGTAAATGTTTACGAATAACCGGAAGAGAGAGAGAGAGAGAGAGAGAGAGAGAGAGAGAGAGAGAGAGAGAGAAGAGAAGAAGAAATTAATTTTTAGATCACAAGCAGTGGGAATTCTCATTCCAAAGAGAGAGAGAGAGAGAGAATTCAATATCAACAAGGGTTTACGAATGACTGGAAATAGAGAGTGAGAGGAAATTCAAAACCAGCAAGGGTCTACAAATTACTAGAAATAGAGAGAGAGAGAGGAAATTCATTTTTGAATCACAAGTTATGGAAATTCTCATTGAAGAGAGAGAGAGAGAGAGAGAGAGAGAGAGAGAGAGAGAGAGAGAGAGAGAGAGAGAGAGAGAGAACCACAGCCATGACCGAAGAGTAACCAGAAACTCAGTGCGTGAGTAGTACCGCAGACCACTACAATGGCTCCAGGCGATTCCAGTTTTTCTCCTTTCCTCAGAGGAAGATTTCAAGGCCGATTCTTTTAGAATTATCATCGTTCTCATATGCAGTAGAGTTGTGCCGCTTAGTGCGGTTTATAAATTTTAAGGGAACAGCATTTATGAAAGTCTATTGTCTTCGCTGTTGTTCATGTATACTCATTATATATATATGTGTGTGTGTGTGCATGTATATATATATATATATATATATATATATATATATATATATATATATATATGTATATGAGAGAGAGATATAATGTATATATATATATATATATATATATATATATATATATATATATATATATATATATATATATATATATATATATATACATACATACAGTATATATACATATGAAATTTTTATCACACCGGGATTTATATACAATCATGAAGCTACAAATGTCGTTTAACATCAAGTTCACGCTACTTCGGTACCGATTCATATATCACTTATAAATACCCCTTCAGTGCTAATTCCCCATCGGGGATATTCCCAAAGTAGCGTGATCTGGATATTAAACGACTTTTGTAGCTTCGTTTATATATATATATATATATATATATATATATATATATATATATATATATATATATACTTATATATATATATATATATATACTTCGTCGAAGTAATGGCTACAGATGAATAACAATTGTATTGTCAGCAGTTCAGAAGCGAACAGTGCAGAGTAAGGAGTTATAAACAGCTTCCATTGTTATGATAAAGTCTCTAGGCAGTGATTTAATTATTTTTAAGATGTTTTCTTTTTAAGCTTCACTCTTTCCTTATCTGTCATATCAAGCGTCTGGGGTCACACCAGCTTGTTACAGCGAAGGCATTTTATTTCCACGGTAAATTCTAATCATTGAAACGAAGTTCCTACGTTTCAGTTTTATAGTGCACTTGCCACGCGTATTAGAACACTAAAATTCTTTTGAATAAATCTCTGTCAAAGTCTTAAGTCATGTAATCAGTGTCAGTCGTCACTTTTGAATTATAGAATTATAAAATACGGTAATACTTTGTCGTTCCCATTCTTTTGGTTTTACATAGTTGAAGAGAAGGATCTCTTAGTTACGGAAGACCCTGGACTCGCGTCAAAACTATGTCCAACCATCATGAGCGTCAAGCGTTTACCCACAGCTCAGTACCCTAAAAATCGTTTTACCATGACCATACAGCAGAAAGAACGTTGACCAGAATCTTGGCTCCGCTGTGATGATTTTAATCGAATTATTAATTTAAAAATACTAGTGTATTGACATTAATTTTCGGGGGTATGCAATCAAGAAACTGATTCCCCAGAGAGAAAAAAAATTTGCAGCAATTACGCATATTTCCCGAGGGAACCCAGGTTCGAACCGTGGGCGAGGATGGGGTCAGTGGTCATGCTCCTTTTAGAAACCCATTGTACCTTTGTGCTTCTATTGCTTCTATTGACTTAAGCTGTAAATGAAACGAATGGATCGAGACAGGCTTCCAAAGTTTTCAAGTAATGACTTTTATGTAAACATTTTACTAGTGACCTTATATATATATATATATATATATATATATATATATATATATATATATATATATATATATATATATATATATATATATATATATATATATATATGTATACGTATCAGATGTTTTAATTTTAACTAAGATATGTACGGATGAAAGTTTAAATGTTTTTATGATATTTTCCAGGCATGGGATTGGGAATCAATGGGTTCGTAACCTTGGTATATGATATACGAGTATACACATACATATACATATGCATCAAATACATATATATATATATATATATATATATATATATATATATATATATATATATATATATATATATATATATATATGTAGTATGTGCGTACGTGTGCATACACGAAAAAGACAGGTGAACAGTCATACATTCAGGGGAAGGAGTAACAAGTTATTATTTATATCGGCTTTGCTGGTCATTTCCAAGGACATTTTCTTGCTCCCACAATTTTACGCATCGTAACCACCTTATTATATGTCCACACAGGATGAGTTATGATATCATTCATATCCTTATTTGTCTTATTCTCCTCCCGACTGTCACTTGTGATAACCTAGGCAATGTTGAAAGTGGGGTTTCAAAACTGGCGACAAGATGAAAGTTTTGTTTTGGAAACGAGGGTTCCAAGACGTCAACTGCGTCGATGCAGAGACTCACCTCCTACCATAAAGTCGGAATATAAACTCACGAGCTTTTTGGAACCCGTCGCTCCTATCTCTCCTACCCTCCCGACCCCCTACCTACCCTGCCCCCACTAGGGCGGATAAACAGGTTTGCAGGAGGAGGATGGATGTCTTCCCTACCCTCCCGTTCCTGTACCTACCTCGCCTCCACCCGGGGCGGACAAACCGGTTTGCAAGGGGTGGATGGCTGTGTTATGTCTCCCCTACGGTCACCCGGGGGAGGCCAAACAAGATCCACTCAGATTTTATTATTATAGATAGTTTTATTTAATGTACCAGAGTCAGGAGAATTCCAATGATCTACCGGTGCATTTAATAATATCTATTAATACTTTTATGATAAAAATAATGATTATAAATCTGCGCAAACTCGGTGGATTTTTCTTAAGGTTAAATATCAATGAAAGTATGTTAGCCGTTAACTATTGCTACAGAATCTCTATAAAATTTTACATTCACATTTTTCCCTTGACTGTGTAAGTCTAAATTCTTTTCAATCTGACTTCATCCGTGATGGAATATCATCTGTGTGCTCGTGGCGACACGCTCAGAACTAGCAAAAGCTGAGAAGAACTATCCACATATGGAGTGTTTTTCTGGTTCATTTGGACTAATAATTCTGGAAGGGATATTTTGAAACGCCCTGTAATCATATCAGGGCGTTTCAAAATATCCCTTTCAGAATTAGTTGTGCAAATGAACCAAAAAACACTCCATACTCGGACAATTCTTCTCGGGTTTTGCTAATTCTGAGCGTATCGCCGCGAGCATACACATGCTACTCCGTAAGGGATGAAGTCAGACTGAAAAGGACTTAGACATAAACAGTCGACGAATAATTGCATATTGTATTTTCGCTTCCTCTCGGTCATTCGTCACCTTCTTCTTTTATACCATGAGGCAGCATTTCTCCACAGCCTTGAGATGTACGTTTGCATCAGCGTCGCAATTATGGCGGAGTGACGATGAAGATTTTTGGTCACAAAAGGTCCAAGCTTCGGATGACAAAGGCCAACTCGTTAAAAAAAAGTTCGTGAGATTCTTATTTATGCAATTACAAACAAGTCTTCATCGATAGGACTGGTGACCGTGTCAACGTTATCAAAGGATGTCAGTGTTGTTTTTTTTTTTTATCTGACGAGTCTCGGTAAGAAATCATATCTTTTGAAAAGAGAAAAAATTTAGTATTTCATTTAACGAGAACGTTTCAAGGATAACATCTACGAAGATTATAATGTCTCTAATTACAGCTGCTCTTCCCTCTCTCTGTCCCCCTCTCTCTCTCTCTCTGTCTGTCTGTCTGTGTGTAAGAGGGTGCAAACGGCTCACAACCGAGTAGACCCGTATTCGATCCCGTCATGAGGAAGAATCGATGTTGCCGCGTTTCTTGAAAATCCATTAGGCCTGTTAACTCAAGCAGCGAATAATGCATGTGGTTGATGTTCGACAACTGTGGGTCGATGACGTGAGTATCAAAACCTGTATGCCATCACATCATAATCTTAAAAACTCCCATAGGGGAGTAAAGCCATCAGTGTACCTCACGCGGTGCACTGTAGGCATTACTTAAGGATCTTTGCAGCGTCCCTTCGACCCCTAGTTGCAATGCCTTTCACTCCTTTTACTATACCTCCGTTCATATTCTCCTTCTCCTATCTTACTTTCCATCCTCTACTAACAAATGTTTCTTCGAGCAACTGCGAGGTTTTCCTCCTGTTACACCTTTACAACCTCCTTTATTCTCAATTTTCCTTTCAGCGCTGAATGACCTCATAGGTCCCAGTGCTTGACCTCTGGCCTAAATCTTATATTCTATAATCTTAAAAAAATGAGAGTGCCATAGTGAGGTAATCTCACCCAGAATCTCCCAAGCAATTCCAACAGTTACAGATTATTAGTGCAAGCAACTGCAACGCATGTGCGGAATGTTAACAGAATCGCTTATCACAGGGCGGAAGATTATTTGAATCAAGAAGACAGGAGATTCCGGCACCTTTCTCCACCAGAAATCCTGAAACTGCTTTCACTTCTCTGAGATGATCGGTGATATGATTGATTGTCATTTCCCAAGTCATTTCTTTCGACAGTTTGCCTTCTAAGACACACGTAGTCATTGCTGTACAGCATCTTCCGTGGTTGTAAGGAAGTGGTTTGCATGACTGGTGGATGGCAGGGAACCCTCCGATCCGCAGATCAGATTGCTAACCAGATTCATTGACGTTCACGTTCATTTCGCCGTTCCGGGAGATAAACTTTCACGTTTCTGTTCTTATCACAAGTTTATAGCCGCTATATAGGTTGTGTGTTCTGCTTTGTAAATTAATGAAGAACTTTGCTATAAACAAGAAACGTACTTGTTAGGTCAAAAAAAGAATCAGTAATATTAAAACAGAACAAAATATATTCAAGACACGAGATTATCCACAGCATTCAGTCAAAATTATAATGGTACCCTGCTCCTTAAACGCGTGAAAATAAAGCAGTCGATAAGAAAATGAATACATACACACAGAAGAAACGAAAGCATGATTAAACGCATAACATATTTTGAGTGACCCGTTTCACTCGGTATTTTTCTTGCAAGAGTTATGATTCCCTCTTAACTTGAGAATCAACTGTAGATCTGAACTACGAATCAGTTAGAGCGACTAAGTAAATGCCTTTCACGCGCACTCTCAGTCCTCACTAACATTTTCCAGTTGTCGTGAATCATTAATTCACAAAATCCTCAACTTTACCTTAGAAGTAGCGCCATCTTTAGGTTTTAGTTCTCCCTCCGTGAAAAAGGCGAGTCTTCCTTCAGTGCTTGCTCGCCCTGTCGGAGAGGAGGTACGTGCGCTCCGCTGTCCCTCTGTATTTGAAGTGGAGAAGATCCTTCCGGGCTACCCACTCATATCACGCCTGACTGGACAAACTCCTCCTACCCCCTTGAACAGTATCTAATGGCCTCTCATACCATTACCATGAGGGGTGAGAGACATCTGATTTCCCTTCATCTTTTTTTTTTTTTGGTTATTTTTATCCTCCTCTTCGTTCCACTATCATTAAAATCTCGAAGTGAAAGTCGAACACTTTTATTTCTTGAGGCATTTCAAAACTTCTACCAGTATTGCAACACTGATGATGCTAGGGATTGGCTGCCTAATTCGGAACGAATGATTCTTAAAAGTACAGAAGCCAGAGAACGAAACATATAAAAAATTTTTTGATTACTTCCATTAGCACTTTCAGTATTCGAAATGCATAAAAGTAAGGACATTTGTTCGTCTTGGGTGTGTATAGGCGTGTCAAGCACTCTTATATACACTGTGCCATTCAATTCCATCTTTCGTGTACACTCATGCTTTTTGGATATGAAGTCCCTTCCATTTCCGGTACATGATCCAACCATTTTTAGGGCTTCCTTTCTTCATTCCTTTCCCATGAAGAATACTCTCTTTTCTGTAAAAATTATCACCCATTCTTTCCACGTGACTGAGCCATCTCAAAATACTCTGAGCTTTCCATTAACCTATGCTAAGTTTATTACTACTTATTTTCAAATTTCTCACTATATATATACTATAAAAACAATTCAGCCTTTCATCTTTCATTCACATTCACCATTCTCACTTCACTTCCTTGAAGGAGAGTTGGCTCAACAATGACTTCCCACATACCAATTTTGGCTTCCATAGACAGTTGGAATCTCTTCCTAATTTTTTTGCACAAACTCTACTATCTTTCTTCAAACATTCTGTGACTCGCCTCTTCTTACGTCTACCATAATCTGTTATATTCACTCAAGTATTTATGTGAATTAAACATTTTTATGCTTCCGCCATCCATATTTACATTCATTTCTCCATCCTTCTGGTTTCCATTCCTGTGGTCTGCTCCAGGAGCTAGAACCCTTTCTGGTTTGCCAACTAAACCTACACACACCCACACAGCGTTTTCATTTACCGTCATAACTTTACTCTTGCTTACATTTTTACTCATCTTTCTTTTGCAAACACTAACCAACTTTTTAATAGTTTCTGCAGTTTCTCTTCATTATTGCCAATCAGCACAGTAACATCTGCGAGCGTCAATCGTTCTGCACTCCATTCCCCACTCCACCTACAACTTTGCGCCTTCATCTGCTGTCCTTTTTCTGACTTCTTGCAAGTATCCAGCCCATAAAGGTTCTGAGCAGTTATGGAGAAGTAACATACCCTTGTCTCGCAGCAACTTTCATGCTTAACCAGTCACTCTCTCACCCGTGCAGTGCATTTCTAACACGCTTTACTTCCACTGCAAAAACTTTGTAATCACTCTCGACGACGTATGTCCCATACCGTTAAGTGCTCAGCCCCTGTGTAATGTCTTTCTGTCGATTCTTTCATAAGCTTTTTGTAGGTCGATTTATTTCAAATACATATTGTTCTCCTCTACGTTCAGACTTCTCACATAACTGTTTCATATCAAACACTCGGTCCACTCACCCTCTTTCTTTTCTAAACCATCACTGCTCTTCCCCTATCAGTCCTGTTATCTGTCTTAATTTCTCAAACAAAATCCTACCATACACTATCTCTGGCAAACTAAACAATATGTCTGTATATATATATCTCTTAAATTTCTTTCTAATCTTCATCGTCATATGGTGGAACTGTTATTCCTGTTACCCATTTCATAAGAACCTTTTCCATACCCAGTAAGGCCTTTTACTTCTGTCAGACATTCAGTTACACTGTTACCATCGTACTGCAACATCAGTTCCAATCCTATCAACTCCTGGTGCCCTTCCATTCATTTGCTTCTTAATACATTGCCATCCTTATATCGTCAACAATCACGACTACAGGCATTATCAATTATTCACTTTTCTTATTCACTAAGAATGGTTCTCTTCACCCGTTATTTACTGAGGATTAATCACTTCCTTCTTCATTTACTAAGTATTATTCATTTCTTTATTGCAAGGAATTATGTATGTTCCTAAATTCTAGGAATGATTCCCTTATACATATATAAAGAATGATCCTTCTCCTCTCTTCTTTACGAAGGAATTACTAAATTAATCCCTTGTTTTCGAATTATAACTCACTTCCTCAATTATTTACTAAGCATGGGGGATTCTCGTGCTTAATAAGAATGATAAACTTCCTTATTTATTAAGAATTGTTCAGTTCCTTGATACTGATTCCCTCTCTTCTTTATCAACGATTTTTCACTTCATCTTTTTTTGCAGAGACTTTCTTTGTTTGCAAAGTTTTATTTTCGCTCTAATGTCGTATTGTATAATATTCTCGACCCTCAGCAATTTAAGATAATCTTTAATGCAAACAGCAGATCACTCTCGACGCCTTCCACTTGGCTCTTAGGGATTGATATAATAATAATAATAATAATAATAATAATAATAATAATAATAATAATAATAATAATAATAATAATAATCTTCTTCTTCTTCTTCGTTTTAACGTGCCTTTTTTTTCCATTTTTATATGGGGTAAGCACGATGCCTTCTTTTGAAGGACTTTGATTTGGCGGTGGGGTAGGCCGTAGCCTCGATCGGCTGCCCTGCCTGACATCGCTTAGACCCCGGTAACGAATGTGTACATATATTGTACCAAATCCCCAGCTCTAATAATAATAATAATAATAATAATAATAATAATAATAATAATAATAATAATAATAATAATAATAATAATGTGTCACTTTTGATTGCAAATTCACTTCTGAGGAGCATTTTGGGTCTATCTGCACATAAACTGGTTTACTAAGAACGTCTCTTGAGATTTGTGGAGACCTGACGAACCGTTCTATTTCTTTCATTCTTCGATGTTTTGAAACCCTTAATATTAATCTATGGCCTTAGACCTACCTACTCTCAATCTCCTTTCCAGCACTGAGTGACCTCATAGGTCCCAATGCTTGGCCTTTGGCCTAAACTCTATATTCCATTCCATTCCATTATCGTCTGTTAGATTTATTGTGCCTCTTGTATGAGGTATTTCCTAATTTTGATCTTCGTTTGCATTCACATCTTCCCAGCCTATAACATCCACCATGTAGCGCTACATAAGCAGTTAACTCTAGCTCTTTCTGCTGTTATGTTTAATACCACACAGCTTCTAGATGTTTTACTCTTGTTACGACTAAATTGCTGGATGGTTTTCCTAATCTTGTCATTAAATCGTTGGAACTTCAGAAGCTGAAAAGCAAAAAAAAATTTTTTTCTGTAGCGCAAGCTGACATGCCTTTTATTTCACAGAGAATTTATTATTTGTACCATTTACTTTACTTTTCTATTTATCTTGTTGTTCTTGGCTATGTCTCTTTCGTTTATTATTCTCTCCTTCTCAGTTTCTTTTCTGTGCTAGGCTGTTTACCTTATTGGGACCCTTGGTCTTGCAGCATTCCTCTTTTCGGAGATTGGCTAATGATAATAATATTTTGTTCTCGTCTGTTACCTTTGTTGTCATTGCATCACAAATAGATTTGCACTCCAAGAAAGGAGGCGAGAATAATACTTTTACTTTTGGGCCGCCGACTAGGAAAATTTTGTCGGGAGGCTGATCTCCAACTTTCCAATGAAGACGAGTTTAGCGAATCGGATGTTTTTTGTTTTTCTTTGCGCTCCATGATCTTTCGTCCTCACTTCAAGAGGTAAGGATTTAGGTAAAAGTGGAGAAGAGTTGTATACGCTATTCCAGCAAGTCGCGCCTAACTTAAAAGCAGATAAAAGACATATATATATTTCAACGGGAATCCATCTTAACCCAACCTTCCCTTAACCTACCGGTAATATAGGGCGTCATGCCCTGACTTGGCTGGGGAGGGCCCCCTTCCCCCCGTTTCTTCTTGAACGAACAAATCCTCCACTTCGCCCCCCACCCCCCACCCCCGTGACAATTGGCACCGCAGAGTGACGTGTAGGTAACTGTTTTAGAATATTACCAGAATTTATTCTTTAGTTTTTATTAGTCCTCGTTTCGTCTCATTTAAAGGAAGTAAATTGATCTACAAATAAATATTTTCCTTATTTATTGATATCTTCGCCTTTTTTTGTAAAAAAAGAGAAAATAACCGTATCTTTAGCAGAAGAGAATTTGGCACACATCTGCGTTCGCAATATTCACCCTCTCCCACATCTCACGCTTTATCTTTGAAAAGCCACATCACAAAGTGAGTAAACCACCTCTGGTTTGCCTCTGAAAGAAAAAAAGAAAAGTTCTTTCCTTGAAACTCTAAACTGTTTTAAAACGTACGCAGACACTCGGGAGTTTAGGTTTTGAAACCCAATACATCTTGCTTCCTTTTTCTTGAGAAAGGTCCGTGCTGGCATAAAGATAGTTTAATGTTTTAGCAACAACAACAACTATCATCCAGACTGACTGTGCGGTTTCCTTCCGATGCGTCATTTCTCCCCACGAATCATATCGTCCAATTCCTTTTCACCTAAATTTTCGTTCACCGACCCCAACCTAAGTCAGGTTTCACCACAGGGCAACAGGCAGCCGCCTCTGTGCCTCCCATTTAACCATTTATTTAGCCCTGTTCATTTAAAACAGTTCGTTCTGTCTATGTTTGATCAGAACGTTTGTAACATTTATTTTTAATGGCTCCCGTCACTTCACGCACGTAACAAACTTCCATTCATGATGGAAATTTTATTTCTTTTGTATCTGTTCTGTTCCCTGTAATCCTTACGTCGTTATGAAATTGCTTTCCGGTGATAAGCAGTAACCAGTAAAGATGGTAATCTTCCGCAGGGTTACCTCGATAATATCAAGTAACTACAAAGAGCAGCCCTTTCCAGATTCCTAAGTCTCTAGGACATAGGTTATGTAGGTTCTGTTTGTTGAAATTAACACAAATATAATATAATGAGGTAAATAACGCGCTGTCTTCTACTTGTATGTCTCATTCACAGTAACCTGCATATCCTAAGGAATCCCATCTGCTCATAAAGGCTACGGGTTATGAAGAAAAGTTAAGTTAAGTATACCTTAGTTTTACCAGACCACTGAGCTGAGTCTTACCAATGCAGCTTCAGGGCCAGTGCGTTGTCTACGATATTGATCCCCGTTGGCGGGTATGCCGTCAGTGCACCTCACGGGGGTGCACTGCAGGCATTACTAAAGGTTCTATGCAGCATCCCTTTGGCCCCTAGCTGCAACCCCTTTCATTCCTTTTACTGTACCTCCATTCATATTCTCTTTCTTCCATCTTGCTATCCACCCTCTCCTAACGATTATTTCATGATGCAGCTGCGAGGTTTTCCTCCTGTTGCACCTTTCAGACCTGCCTACTCTCAATTTCCTTTCCAGCGCTGAATGACCCCATAGGTCCCAGTGCTTGGCCTTTGGTCTGAACGCTGTATTCAACGATAATGATACAGAAACTGGGTACAAACATTTTACGTCAAAATCGTGAGACCGACGAAGGAGAAGCATTCGTATAACTCAAGGTTTGTCCCTCGGGGAAGGGGAAATGATGTCGTGCAAAGCATCCCTGAGCGGTGATGTAGAAATGAACAGACTCCATGTTTTATCACTTACAATTTTTTGCCTGATTTGTGTGAAAGGAATAATAATAAGAAAAAAAAGAACAAAGAAATTGTGACGCTTAGCCAAAGAAGTTATCAGCGACATGAACAACATATTAATAGAGTTTAATAATTGCCTTTTACTTGCATAGCAAGCTCACATTGGATGAAGTGAGAGGAAACTACTGCGGTAAGAAACAATGATTACGGTAAAATCCAAACGGGGGTAATAACATAAAAATTAAATGTATAAATAACTAAAAGAAAAGGGAGCATAGCATGGATATTCAGAGTAGCATAGCTTATAGGAGACAATACAATAGCAGTGCAAGATACTTAGCAATATCAGAGAGAGAGAGAGAGAGAGAGAGAGAGAGAGAGAGAGAGAGAGAGAGAGAGAGAGATTGTATTGCCAGTCAAGGCTACGCCATCGGGGCACGCAGGAATTTCCGGAGTGCAGTAATGATGGAAGGCTACGCAGGAGGAATTGCTCACCCCTTCTTATGCCCCAGGTAGGCTGATGTTCAAGGTTAACCCCTGTGGGGAGTTTCTGCTAACCTGGGACATCATAATTGCCTGTTATCTGCCGTGTGTGCTTGGCTCTGTCAGCTTTCAGCTGCCAATAGCGTCGCGGGACACTGCATACTTCTTAAGCCTGCGTTCCTTTAGCTTTCAGTAAGTATTTTATTCACTTACCTTTTTTGATCAATTTTCTCGTAACTTTCATGTACAATGAAAATGTTATTCAAAGAATTTCTCTTCTGAATCATCGTTATGTCAATGGCTCTTTTTTTTATAAGTTTTGTCAATATCTTAATTTTTTCCCCTCTGCGTCTAACGTCAGACTCTCCTATAAGTCTTTAAGTACTTGAAACGAGTGTGAGACGAAGATGGAAACCTTATTTTGGCGATAAATGGTTCAACTACAGTTACTTAAGTATGATATATTTGCGACATATCGAGGCTGTAACCTAATCAGGGCTAAAGGCTATAGATAAAAATTCTACAAATGAAAATATGAAAAAAAGATTTCCTTCATACATCAAATTAGAAATCTCAGTAAGAGAAGGGTTAAATCACTTCTCAGAATATAAATATGAGACATAAATATGGGATTAGATGTTAAAGATAAAAGTAGTAGGAAGGAAGACCAATACGAATAAATGAGATAAACTAATGCAACCAGATACGAATATATTATAAGGTACACAGATAATTATGGTATACAGACGCTACAGAGTAAGGAGAACAAAGTAATCCTAAAACACTTGAAGAGGACAGAAGACAAAACTCACACTATGGTCGGCTGAAAATAAAGCAAGATATAGTTAAGATCTGGTCTCAGTTTTCACAGAGATTTCTTGTCTAGTCGGTGAAAAACAATGGGTCCCGTTCAGATCTGTTTGTACTAAAAGATGTCAAGACGAAATCCCGGTCGCGGTAGTGGTAGTCACAGTAATCCTCTTCGCAAAATCGCATTCAGCTTCTCAGATCTCCCTGACTCGAATATTATCTATTTCAACCTTTGCAATTTGCGATCATCTTCTTGGTAGCTTGCAACTGCCAGAGATATTTGATTTCTTTGGCTTCAGAGAACGTGTTTGCACTAACTTAAAAAGAAGAAGAAGAAGAAGAAGACGGTCATCTGGAAAAAATATTAAAGAGCTTAGTGAACAGAAGGTAAAAGTTTTGTTCTGTATTGTCTACTTATTTACTGGGGTATTAAACGTAGTTTTGTACCGTTTTCTAATTCACTGTTTGCAATTACATATCAGCAACGCAATTTATAATTTTCATCTTGTATGTGGCGTAATGCTAACACAGTAGACTTTAACCCAAGGTTTCGAATAGACGTAAGAATAATTTTCCTCCCATAGAGAATCCTGCTCTCACCCGCCTCTCTGAGTCGTAGCCCCATAGAGGCTGTTGATGCTCTCGTGGTCCCCTTGTCCTCTGTGAAAGTTACCTAGTGTTCCCGACAGACTGACTTCCTCGTAGATGGCCTCTTCTATCACGTTCGGTTCAGGTTCTGAAGTGAAAGGAACGATTTGATTTCAGTGAGTCTCTGTTTGCTCCTTATTTGAAATGTTTGGCTGAAATGTGTATACTGGACTCTGTACATGATCCTGAAGTTATGGTAATAAGAGATAACTTAGGAACCGCTGTTACTGTTACGTATTGTCGGTTTCTGTTCATATGGGTTTCATGCTGGTATGCGTTAGCTAGCTTCGAATTTTACAGTAGAGTGCAATGAGTTTGTTTGGTACCTTTCACTAATTCCCATGCGCGTATGCATGTCTAAACCCTTTCATTTTATATGTGGTTTCCAGTGCCGACAGGAATGCATGAAAGACTGGATTTTTTCCGTCTCGCCTGTACATCCTGTTTAGGCACAGATAAAAGCTCATTCAGAAGTAAATCCACTGCCTCATTTATTCCGAAAAAACACATGAAACATGATTACAGCCTACTTATTAAAATAGCAAAACCGTTCGCCCTCTTGCGTTGGCCGAAATATTGCAGGTGTTTCTCGTCCACCATTCGATTGTTGTTTCCTTAAAATCGGCAGGCAACGTCATTTTAAAACAGTGATGGATCTATTTAACGTTTTTTTCAGTATCTTTGTTTCTCTTGCTCTTTCATTCATAGCCTCATTTATCAGGTAAAAGCAAAAAGCGTCGTTAATCCAGAAATCAAGCTACTTTGCTTACCAATGCAAAATGTTGGTGTAACTGAAGTTTCAATGAAATCCTGAGTGGATTCGTCTTAGGTTTTTTATCCTTTTGGAGGGAATACAAAGTGAAAAGTAGTTTTCTGATACAGAGAATTTGGTCAGTGGATTTATTCGTTATGTCTTTGTACAAGGGATTCGAGTCATTCTCACTGGGCAATGATCTGGAAGGTCATCTTGAGTCTGCACTAAAACAAATCGAACCTGAATGACTTAGGGCAGTGATTCTCAACCAGGGGTGCCTGCACTCTTAGGGATTGCCAAGCCGGTTCCTAAGGGGTGCGAGGATGCTATGAGCAATTAAAGAAAAATATATTTTTGTATACGCATGTTATTTTTTCTGCAAAAAAATAAAATTGAAATAAAATAAGAAATTAATAATAATAATAACAATAATAATTATGATTATTGTTATTATCAACTTTGCGTTTTAGCTTTTTTTCAGCAGTTCAGGGCTTGCGAGAACTGACTGCTGATTTGAAAGGGGTGCACACACTAAAAAAGGTTAAGAACCACTGACTTAATTGACGAAAGCAAAGTCCTATTTTTTTATCTTTTACATCAACGACCTGGAAGTATAAGAGGAAATTTACTTATCGTCCTATCATCAATAACGGAAGCAGTTCACAGGGAAAGCTACGACTGAAAGCGAGTGAGTGACAATAAACCAAGAATTCACCTTTGTGCTCAGCAGACTTTTTCCCTCGGATGAGAATCAGAACAACAGCAACCAGACCTACGACCGTCACGAACAACAACCCACAGACGATTATCAAAACTAATGCTGTTGTGCTCATGGGCGAATCTCTTCTGCAGTCTGTTGCGTTAAGAACTGACCCGGAGAAATCTGCAATTGAATATTTGTTTGATTAGTTTAGCCCGGATCATCCTGATCACGGGAAATCAGGTGGTAGGAAGATGAGAGGGTGTTAGTAAAGTTAGATTTGAGTCAATAAAAGTTCACATAAAAAAAAAAAAATACTGCAGAATGGGACAGACGTATCTCTTCTGGTGCGTGGCCACTTCAGGCACAATTGATTTGTTAGCTTAAAACTAATCTTGTTGTTTGTTATGTAGTTTAAGCATAAATTTCTCTTTTCTATTTGATTTTTTTTTGTCTGAAAATGCTTTATTTTACAATTTCTATCTCTAAAGCAATTTGTATGTATGCATTTATTAAACAATCTAATCGGTAAGTGCCGTAAGACCAGTAATTCATGAAAGAATACATGAAGAGAATAAGAATAAACTTACAGCAGCTGTGGTAGTCTGTGCACTGTGTCCAGTAGATATTTTCCTTGCTCTTGATTTTGATTTTTCGCGGTTGCCCAAGATCTCCTGTCATATCATACACGGTCTTTGGATAGATGGTCACTGTCTTGATGTAAAAATATTGCAACAAAATCTTACTATAAAAAATATCCATATAGTCATACATAAGGCTAGTATTCATTTGTATTCGGCATCTGGTGACTGGTCTGATCATGATTTTAGGCATGAAAGAAATTAAATTTTAGAATTAAATTAGTGACTTACAGCTCTGCTTCTTAAGGTAAAGATATGAAAATTATTATTCTCTTCTTTCTCAAGCCCAAAATCTCTCAGTATTTCAGAGCTAGGCGCCATTGCAATGTGAGTATGAATTAAAAGAGAACTGGTTCTGAAAGAAACAGTCTGGAAAAAGAATTTAATTATTGTTAATTTTAGAAAAGAAATTTTTAGAAAGTCTGAAGCAACTGAGCCAGTTTTATGTAGAAGAAAACTTACGTGAGAAGATCGAATACCCTCATAATACTTACTAATTTGACATCCATTTTATTTTTTATAAAAATCTGCATCAAGTGCCATCTTTGTGCTTCGAATAACTGGTAGGATTTTGTGGTGGAATTCTCTGCTCCCTGTTTCGTGAACACCAATCCTTCAACATCGAAGGTGAATGAGGCATCTTCTTCACCGGCCAAAAATGCTAGATAAGTTGAACTCTTGCCTGGTATGTCAAAGGTTACCGTTGCATTTTCATTAGAAGTCTTGATTTCATCTGGAAAAAGCAAAGTTATGCGGTCAGAGTGATAGGCTTAAGATGTCTTAGCTTTACTTTCATAGAAACATCACGCCAAAGAAATGTTTTTAAAAACACTATTGTGAACATTATTAAAATTATACGCACACATATCGTTACTTTTCAGGTGGCTGTTATCACTGCTTCCACATTACATGCATATATATATATATATATATATATATATATATATATATATATATATATATATATATATATATATATATATATATATATATGTTACTATATATACATGTATATATATACAGTATATATATATATATATATATATATATATATATATATATATATATATATATATATATATATATATATATATATATATATATATATATATATTAAAATGAAAGGACAATAGAACAGGAGAAGAAAAGCAGAGGATGGCGAATTTCCGAGCCGAAGAAAGATTGCCAGGGCTCTTTAAACGGGATTCTCAAAGTCCTCTCAGTTGGAAGACGAGGCTAAAAGTGCCGTGCAACATTTCTTATGGTCACGTGACCGAATGTTATCATGTATTAGGCGCCGTGAAATCTCATCCTTCCCAAATTAATTTGCTCTATTGATATCATATATATATATATATATATATATATATATATATATATATATATATATATATATATATATTTTACAGGAATTATAAAAATGGTCGAGAAGTATATTAGCAAGGTATCAGATTTTTCCTAGCTTTCAGTAGGAGATAAGACCAGGATAACGGATTTCTTCTTAGTGTGAGGAAATTGCTTCCCTTCGAGTACAGAGAGACGTCGATTTCTGTCATATGCAAAAAGAAACTGTATCATTTAGCCCAAGGAGAGTCCCGGAATGACTCATGTTCTCTCTCTCTCTCTCTCCACCGGAAGGGACAAGGGACAGACTAAGAAAGTGTTGTAGCAGAAGAGACAACTGACCTAATAACAGCTTTTCAAAACTTGCAACAAAAAGCTACAACAGGAGTCTCTGGAAAGAAGTCTTAAATAAAGGCTGAGAATAAATTTTTGGCAGAGTACTGGCATCAAAATGATATAATTTTTAACTGTGTTTAAATAGTACCGTAAGGACTTCGAGTCACTTGAAAAGCAATATGCTTAATCTGTCTGCTTTTATGAAAGCTTTGCAAATGTTTTTCAGATTTTTCTCATTCAAGAACAACATGTTTACTCTTAAGTCTCCTCTAACCAGAACACATTCACCGGAAGTTTGCCATAGAGAGCCATCAACAATAGGTATAACCTCTCTCTCTCTCTCTCTCTCTCTCTCTCTCTCTCTCTCTCTCTCTCTCTCTCTCTCTCTCTCTCTCTCTCATGTTATCCAGGAAAATTGTGTTCTGAGTTGAAACTATCCGCTTTTTTAAGCCATACGTTTAGTTTTATGTTATCAGTTTGTTCTTTGTCAACTCAAGGTTCTCTCAATAAATCCAGTTTGTTAAAAACCACCAACTCAAATTTTCTAGGTAAGAAGTCCCTCTTAAGTAACTAGGTACTTGCCTGACCGAGCAGATGCAGAGAATACAACTGTCAAAAGAAACAGCAGTAGTTTCGTCATGGCTCAGTTTTCAATATCCTTCAGAGAATATTTACACAGTAAAGTAAAATTCACTCCCTAGATGTCTGAATAAATTAACTGATTGTTCCCGGGTTCTTTCTAGACCGACGGAGACACTGCGTAAGTTTGCACTGAATGATGTGTCCCTTATTTTTGAACACTGCTGAGTGTGAGATCGAGACAGGAAATCTTTCCTTCATGTGTGTCGCTTTGATGTTCAAAACTGTTGGTTGGCTATTTACAATTACCTCAAGTAGCCGATAGGCGCTGAAGGGCGCTCCAGGATGTTTTATAGGAGATTGGCCGTATCCTGAATACCGGATATAGATGATGTCAACAACTAACACACGTTGCTAGAATGTTTTTAAATGGACGAATATCAAACGCCGTTTTTCACTTCCTTCAGAACGCACCAGTTTGGTGGTTGGGGGTAGACCTTTAATTACAGTTGCCCTTCATATTTCAAAAGGGATTTCCTCTCTCATGATGAACACAGTCTTCGTGTCTCTTGCAGACGGTTATTTGCTTTTCTGCAGACAGTGTCTTTGTATCACAACTTGTTCTGACTCATGTAGTTCATTCCATTTGGTCTGTGTATTTGATTGTGTATTTACCAATAGTTACGTTTATATGCCACTCCCTTTAATAGCTCTTCTACCCTGCAGGGAATCCGTAGACAGGTCATATTGATAATAAAGGTTTTTGACTTCAACAGCGACCCTCTGTAAGGCAACAATAATTATTCTTCTCGAAGTTCATTCACCGTTTATTTCGTTTCCAAGTTTTCGTTTTCTATTTCTCTGTATGACTCAAATTACTTCGTTACTTTCTCTTCAGTTGGTGTGATAACCGCTTCTCTCTCTCTCTCTCTCTCTCTCTCTCTCTCTCTCTCTCTCTCTCTCTCTCTCTCTTCTTTAACTTTATTCTTTTTCATTCTTCCCGCCTCCAATAGAGAAAGTTACGCAAATGCTGTTTTTAAGTCTTGTGTGTTGTTGAGAATTAATTGCCGGGTACCAATGATGTTAGGCATAAAAAGATATGTGCTATTCATTTCAAATATTCCTCTGCTGCTCTCATTTCTTTTAGAATAATCAAGAAGAAAATTTGTCGAAACAGAGAATAACCATCCTATGAAGAGGTAGCTTCATCGTATCCTTCGATAGCCACAAACTGTCTGATATCCTATGCGCTGCCCGACTGTTTTTTTTTTTTTTTTTTTTTTTTGTGAAATTTATAGGAGAGCTCGGGCGCGCTCGTGTGCGTTTGTTGGTCAGTTCGTTTGAGTGAATCATGACATTCCTGTAGATTTTTTAAAATTAATTGAGAATTTCCTTGGAATCCTGTCATAGTTGGATAGCCTTTGTTGCTCTGACACTGACAAACATCTCGTATTCCTTAAAGAAATCTATACGTTTTTGGAGAAAACTAAAAGAATACAAAAAGACAATAACACTGGATTCAGAATTTTAACATACTCATACATACATATACGCCATTATACAAAGAATAAAATAATGATTTAGTTTTACTAAATTTACTTTTTGGAAAACTACCTCTCTTTCACTGCATGGGGGCTGAGGAAAGTTGATGATGTTTATTTTAAGTGACGCTAGTGTCTGGTATAAGTCATTCAGTCACTCAACAGACGATTTGAGTAAGTGTTGGCATCTGCTTAAAAGGATACTTAACCCTTTGGTTTCTAAAGATGTCAAAGTAGACCATCACTTTCCCAAGCCTTAAGAAACGCCCCCGCCCCCGATTCCGGGGACACTAAATATGAGGGCCCCTAAGTCAAATTGGGTCTCTGGGTCCTGCAAGTAAACCCAAAAAGAGACGCATTCTGTACAGTGAAATACAAAAACGAAAATTATATTTCTAAACATATCCATAAACCGAGGCATGTGAGTTCTTTTAACTGACTCGTTTAGTACGAAGCTCTGAAATAAGCTGCAGAGAACGTTGATGACCTTTGCTGTTGTGACGTCAATTTGTGATATGAACATATCAGTCAGGAAATGGGAAGGCCGGATGACGTCTTTAATTGTTAGTCTCCTGCTCGTCATGCTAATCTGGTCTTTGTTTCTCCTTGTTTTGCTGCCGTTGTTCTTGTAATTGTTCATCCTGACAGGAATCTAGTGCTTAGGACTCATCATCAACATTAATTTGTGAATGTAGGCTTTAGTAGAAAGTTGAAGAAGGCTGAATTTAAGGTAGATCAAAATAATTTTTATTTTTTTGCGTGGTTATGTGGGAATTCTGTTTAAAATTTTCCGCTCTTTCCAAGATAGTGACCCCAAGGGTTTTCGGGGGCCGTTATCTAAGGCTAATGTTTCTTGGGGTCATTATCTTTATGATATTTAGTTTTTTTTTGCGGTAATACCCTTGTACTAAACACTAAACATACCGGGTTAAAACCCGTGGGTGTCACTATCTAGGAAAAGTCCAAATTTCCTTTTAAATAAACTCTTCCTCACCTATAGAAAACAGTTCAATTTTTGGCGCGCTTTCTCTGAATATGCACCCTGAAAGGTTACACCTCAAGAGGCAATTCATGTCCTTTCATTCTGTAGGCATTGCTTGTCTTGACTGGTGTAGCAGTCACTAAATATGAATATTTTTAATATTTCCATTAAACAGTAACGGGACCTCTCGTTCAAATACTCTAAAGTGTCGCTCCATAATATTTACTAAACTGATCGTCTTAATCAGTGACATAATCTTCAGTATTCAAATACATGACAAATGCAACGCCCTCCCAAAATCCCGTAACCGTATGCTTTAAATTTTTTTATTACCTGTTGACAGACACACTACAAAAAACTATTACCAAATAAGCACAATTAAAATTAATCAAGTAAAATAAAATAAGCTTCTTAAGTAATCACAGAAGTTTTTACTGGCTTGTGAATTAGATGCCAAATCCAAAACAAAAAGGTCAGTTCATTGACTACGTTCAGAATACAGATGAGGAGGAGTGAAGTTCCAAAGAAAGTAAAGATAGCGACTGTATTAAAAAAAAAAAAACTCAGAACAGGGGGAAACTAAATTATAAGGGAAGTCATTGTCATTTGTAAATAGGGGTTAACAAAACGGGAGATAAAAGCCAGTAAAACCGTCAAGTTAATTGGCTCTGTACTCATCTCGACCAGCATATTATGCCCGCAAGTGTGTTGGTGGGGTGAGTACTAAAGAATCAGGAATCAGAACAAAGATCGATGAAGAAAAGGAAATCACCCAGTTCACGATATCACCTGAATTAGTTAAAAGTATATCTTAGTTTAACCAGACCACTGAGCTGATTAACAGCTCCCCTAGGGCTGGCCCGAAGGATTAGATTTATTTTACGTGGCTAAGAACCAATTGGCTGCCTAGCAACGGGACCTACAGCTTATTGTGGAATCCGAACCACATTATAGCGAGAAATGAATTTCTGTCACCAGAAATAAATTCCTCTTATTCTTCATTGGCCGGTCGGAGATTCGAACTCGCGGCCAGCAGAGTGCTAGCTGAGAACGGAATTAGTAGACTCTAACCACCGTGCAGTGAGGGTAATAACATAGAAATAGATAAATAGCCATGGGTAATAATGAACTGGAGAACAGTAAGCGGAATATACAGAAAAGTAAGGACAAAAACTTACAAACTTTAGTATAAACAGCTTTGCTAACAAATTTTAGGGTATACCATTACACGATTTATATTTTATATTTCTTGTGAACTGTAGAATGTAATGTTTCACTTATATCGATTTAAATATTTTTTTCACACCCACCTTACCATGGCCACATGCATGTAAAGGAAAGAGAAAATTACAGTAACATCATGATTGAAAGAAATTACTGATAATTTAATAATTAAAGATCATAGAAATAAAAAGATAATAACATCTGAAGTGATCGATAAGATTGAATAAGGAAATTTAGTTTCTCCACACAGAACTAAAGCACAATTAAAGAGCCGTTACAGAGGTTAAGCCTTTCAAATGCTACTAAAAACATCACCGACGACGAAATTTTGAAAGTTCATTAGGAAAGAACCTGCTGATTGTTTCCCATCTCTCAAGAACAGATAAATTGGGAATTGTGACATTTCGTGTGCTCAGCTGGAATATCAATGGATTGGGTTCATTTAAGACTGATATGAAGGAGTTTCTTACGAACCTGGGTGCCGACGTCGTAGGCTATGTTTTCAGGAAACCAAAGTAACAAGTGTTTCGATTTCTGATATAGTCGACCATCGTAGATTAATAATAGGTCTAAAATAAGTTAACATATGCTGTCAAATTAGGCTGTGTGCATTAAATGATAGTTAGAACTATGGGGTTGCTCCGCATCGGGTGTTAAGCTACTTTGGAAATTGATTTTTCCCACAGTATTTTGGTTGCTTATTAGCAATTTACTGTTATTTTTTGGCGGTCGACCGTAATTAACCTGTAATTAACGTGAAAACAGATGTTTTTGTATGCTGGCCATATTGGAATGCTGTCGCGCATGTGCAGTGTTACAGGGGAACTTTTGGTAAAAAGTGGCATTTCCTTCACCCAGGGTGGCTAAGCAACACAGCCTGCTAGGTTTGGTTAGGGTACGTTAGGTTAGTGTAGTTCCTTTTATAATAGGTTTCCTTAGCCAACCCCTTCTTGAACATATGGCTCCCTAATGACTTGCGAATGCACGGAACCGTTCCATTAACAACAACATGGCAGTCGATCTTTCTCCCAACGATTTCCAAAACCCCACATTCCCAAAGGGTCCTTGACCATGTTGGGTGGATATGAGGTTAATAATAATTGCCCGACAATAAACACCACCACCTCCTTCATCGGCAACACTAAAAGTATAGAAAAAATCAGTTTCCAAGGCAATAGCCTGTGCAGAGTAATCCTGTAGTTTTACCAAATGATATTCCTTAGTATGAGACTCTAACTTATTCCTTCCCTAACCCTTAGGGAAGGGAAGGGTAGGTGTAGCAAATAGCTAAAATTGCTGGTCTAGTTAGGCTAGGCTATTCAATACAACAGATCTCAAGATTTTTAGCATCATATTAAAAGCTGGAGAAAGAAACATTACTGGGCTGTTTTAGGCTATATAGATTAAGAAATAACAGTAAAAATGAAGATTGCCAGCTTACTGCTGCCTGGTTCCTGCCAGTTGCTTAGTGGAATAGGCTATTAAAGGCCTGTTGTTTATGTTTTTGTATATGTTTATGTCTTGTTTAGGTTTTTGTATTCATCCCCATGGGCTAGTACTAAACAGCACCCATTTTGCAAGTAAACTGGCAGTTACCGAACTGGAGGTTCATGTTAGTAGTCCTCAGTTTTACCAGAATAACTTGTAAAATTCTTCTTGTTCATATGGAAAATCAGACAAACCTATTAGGCCTATGTTTTATGTAAGAGTATTCCTCAGCATAAGCTGGAAAAGGTTATTGAAGCATGGTGACAAGGTAGTTATTTGGTGGTAGGCAATAATTTTTCCTTGGCTGCGGTCAAGTTAAGACATTTGCTGTACTGTGATGAACATGAGGTTGAAAATTCCTATAGCTTTAGGCTATATTTTATGTATGGTTATGTTTTTTATGCAATATTGATTTGAATAAGGTGAATGACACATGAATAGCTGCTGTATGTCTGTGGCAGTGTAACCACTTTTTCTTGTTCTACGTTGGTGTTTTGATGCAGGGTTCTTTAAGCATTCTCATGAGCCAGTCTCCCTGTTTACTTCAGAAATACAATGGCTTTATTGGGCTTTCCTCCTGTTTGTACTGCCAAGGTATGGAGAGAAGAGTTGTTTTACCTTTTCTCTTGGTACGTGTATGATCCCCAGATCATGAGCATATAGAGCTAGAAGGTAGCACCAACTTCTGTATACCTCATCAGATGAAGAGTGCACATGCAATAGGTTACTATTGTATGATACTGCTTAGTATTGTGTCATTCTCTGTGCACATGATTATGTGAACCCTCATGTGATGTGTGGTCATCCAGAACTCTTAAGCCCTGAGGAGTGTGTGTGTGTGCAACAGGGATTTCATACATGAAAGGTCTCTGCCTTACAATATCACTGAATATCTTGTTGAGTCATATGCATATGATGGTACAGACACTACAGGTGGTCCTGGTTCATCCAAGACTTCTAATGTGAGCTCTTATCATTAACTTTTTGTTTAATTATGGCCAATCATACGGAAGCAAAGGAATGTGGGCCTTGATTTTGAGCCATTCAGCATCAATCTTGAATCATTATTCAGTGATCAGTATTGCTAGGTTCAATTGTTTGTGTTCATGACCTGAAAGTGTTCACAAGGGCGGGCAGATTTCAGGAGTGAATCCAACTCTTGCTTAGGGAATCTGTTAGGACTTGAGGGATGTTATCTCTCAGAATCCCTTCAGGCAGAGTTAGAGGAGAGAGAGATTGTTTGGCTCATTATGAGTCAAATTTTCTTGGGGAAAGCAACTTCTGTCCCTTTGTCGAGCCAATCTCATCAATAGACTGATATTTAGGGTGTGCTCAGGGGGCAAAGCAGTCATACCAACTGCTGCAGTTGTTGCCTGTGGTGTCTGGTATCAGGTTAACAGTCTGAGCTATTAATCAGAGGGTTCCCTCTGTCCAAAAGATGGAGCAGGCTACTTTCTTGCTAGCAACATGCTAGTGGAAGTTCTGCATGCCAGATGCATTGACTGGTTTTGTCTGTGCTCTTCACTTGAGAAGTTCTGCTAAGAGTAATCTCACTTCATGGAAGGGATTGTAATGCAGAGTATAGGCAAAAATCAGAAATACCACAAAAGTTAGCAAGAAAGGCAGATTAATATATAGGTGTGAAAACTAAGTGCAAAAGAATGTTCAATGAGAGCACAAACAAACTTTATTCATTATTGGATAAAACAGTCAAGAGATTGATGGGTGTACCTCTTTAGAAGGGCATCTGTCATCCATAAAAGAACAGGATTTTCTGTGTAAATCTGTAGTTGGTCAGATTGTTCTTACTGTTAGTCAATAGTTTATACTGTACTTCATATCAATATACTGTATTCATATAAGGTTTATGCTTCATGCACACTAACATATTACATTACATGGGTCTGTCATGTAGCTCTTGTTCACTGAGGCTCAGAATGATGGAAACCCACTTTTGAAGTTTTGAACTGATATTTAACATATAAAATGACTTGAAATGGCTACTTTTATTTCAGGAGACATGTTAGAGGAACAACTTGCCATAGTTGAAGAATATTCATCTTACATTAGTTTCTCAAGGAAAAGGTAGGAAACAGAATTATTTGGGTCTGTTCATGCATTATTAGTATGACATAATAGTACTGAATTCCTAAATTTGGTATTTTGTGCTGAGTGTATTTTGTATTGTATTTTTATCAGTACAGTGCTCTACTTATTTACTTGCCTTATTTTCATTGTATTCTTTTATTTCTTATGCGACAAGGATACATTGTATTCTTTTTTTCTGTGGTGGCAAGGACAGCAGCTCTGTATTCCGTTCATATAAAGTACCATTTCTATAGCCAAGGCAGTCACATAATGTAGTTAGGAGTGACCAAATCTTGAACCCAAATTTAAACTTAAGCCAAAAGTAATATCAAGAGAAATATCCTCCCTGAGCTGGACACAGAATTATTAAGTTGCATGAGTTTGATCCCTTACCAGCGATACCAGTAAGAGCTGATTCACAAATGTCCATTACCTTACCTGAAAGGGATGGCACCGATAGGACTAGGGTGGTGAATGTAGGTCACAACTGAGTAAAAGAAATGAGAACGTTGTATGATTACGACCATCCCCACTTTTATCATCTTGGAGGCAAACAAGATAATGCCACAATTCCTATCCCCAAAACCAGCACATCCCTTGAACCCCTAGACCAGTTATAAGAGATAGTCCTGCCCTCGAGGTATCAAAATTATTAGTACAGTACATTGACATCTCCTATGTCCGAACATTATTAGATTAGTGACAAGGCCACATCAGCTCCCAGTGTTGGCTTTAGAAGTAAACTCCAGTCCCAGCAATGATATCCCTTTTTGATAGTGAGGACAATGAAATGAGGTAGTTAGAGAGGTTAGACAGCAAGATAAGAGAAGGGAAACACATTTAATGAAGTGGAGTAAGAGTACTGAAAGGTAGACTGGAGGAAAAACGTGCACTTGCACTATGAAGGAAAGGCTGGAGACACTAGACACTAAGAATAGAGAAGACGATACAAAAATGGGAAAGGGATTGAAGTAATAAAGAGAAGAGAAAAAATTACTGTAAAGAGAGATAGAGATGAGCCACAGGAAAAGATTCATCTTGTTTGAGAGTCCTTTCATCTGCCACACAACTTCAGTGGGGAATATTAATATTCCTTGGTGAAGCCAAGTGACTTAAGTTACCTATTCTTGTATGTCATTACCTGATCTTTTGACATTTCAATCCAGAGGATGATAATGGAGTTGTCCTTATAGTGTAGGATAATGAAGGGTATAGATTATCTTTTTAAAGCAAGGCTCTTATTTTATGCTTGTGGCTTTGCCAGTCAAAACAGTTAGACATATTTATATGCCTATGTTTTATATTAATGGTAACTTTTGCACATATTTTTTACAAAAGTGCAAAATAAGCAAAGTGAACTTAAAATTAAAATAATAAAGTAAAGGAAATGTGAACAAATGAGAGAGAGAGAGAGAGAGAGAGAGAGAGAGAGAGAGAGAGAGAGAGAGAGAGAGATGGGAAAAGTATTGTATTGCCGGTCAAGACTATGGCATCTGGGCAGGTAGGAATTTCCAGAGTGAAACAATAATGGAAGGCTATGCAGGAGGAATTGCTCATCCAAGATGTTCAAGGTTAACCCCTGTGGGGAGTTTCTGCTAACCTGAGGCATCATAACTGCCTGTGCTTGGCTCTGTCAGCTTTCAGTTGCAAAAAGCATTGTGGGAAACTAACATACTTCTTAACCCTGCGTTCCTTTAAGTTTCAGTAAATGTTTTGTTCCCTTAACTCCTTTTATTCAGTTACCTTTGTTGATAAATTATCTGTAACTTTCATATACAATGAAAATGTTATTCAGAGAAATTCTCCTCTGAATCTTCATTATGTCGATGACCTTTTTTTTCATAAGTTTTTCAATATCTTAATTTTTCTCCTCAGCGTCTAATGTCAGACTCTCCTTTACGTCTTTAAGTACAGTACTTGAAATGAGTCTTAGATTAAGATGGAAACCTTATTTTGGCAATAAATGGTTCAACAACAGTTACAATACTTAAGTATGATATATTTGTGACAACTCGAGGCTGTAACCTAATCAGGGCTAAAGGCTATAGATAAAAATTATACTAATGAGAATATAAAAAAAGATTTCCTTCATACATCAAATGATAAATCTTAGAGAAGGATTAAATCACTTCTCAGAATATAAATATGAGACATAAACATGGGATTAGATGTTAAAGATAAAAGCAGTAAGAAGGAAAACCAATAAGAATAAGTGAGATAAACTAATGCAACCAGATACGAATATATTATAAGGTACACAGATAATTATGGTATACAGACGCTACAGAGTAAGGAGAACAAAGTAATCCTCAAACACTTGAAGAGGACAGAAGACAAAACTCACACTATGGTTGGTTGAAAATAAAGCATGATATAGTTAAGATCTGGCCTCAGTTTTCACAGAGATTGCTTGTCTAGTCGGTGAAAAACAGCGATTCCTGTTCAAATCTGTTTGTACTAAAAGATGTCAAGACAAAATCCCGGTCACGGTAGTGGTAGTCACAGCAATCCTCTTCGCAAAATCGCATTTAGCTTCTCAGATCTCCCTTACTCGATTATTATCTATTTCAACCTTTGTAGTTTGTGATCATCTTCTTGGTAGCTTGCAATTGCCAGAGATATTTGATTTCTTTGGCTTCAGAGAATGGCAGACTTTTAACTCGTGTTTGCAATAACTTAAAAAAGAAGAAGGTCATCTGGAAAAACTATCAAAGAGAATTAGCCTAGTGAACAGAAGATATAAGTTTTGTTTTGTAGGCATTGCTCAGGAGAGTTTACTTGTTTCTGGGGTATTAAGGATAATTTTGTTCCATTTTCTTATTCACTGTTTGCAGTTATGTCAGCAATGCTGTTTATAATTTTCATCTTGTATGCAGCATAATGCAAATATCTGCACAAACTACAAACACAGTAGACTTTAACCCAAGGTTTCGAGTAGACTTAAGAATAATTTTCCTCTGACAAGAGTCCTGCTCTCACCCGTCTCTGAGTTGTAGCCCCATCGAGGCTGTTGATGCTGACTTCCTCCTAGATGGCCTCTTCTGTCATGTTCAGTTCAGGCTCTGAAATGGAAGGAACGATTTGATTTCAGTGATTCTCTATTTGCTCTGTATTTGAAATGTTTGACTGAAATGTGTAGCCCATACTGGACTGTGCATGATCCTAAAGTTATTGGTAACCTTAGTAACAGCTGTTACTATTATGTATTATAGGTTTCAGTTCATATGGGTTTTATGCTGGTATGCGTTAGTTAGCTTCAAATTTTACAATAGAGTCTAATGAGTTAGTGTAGCACCTTTCACTAATTCCCATGCGCATGTGCGCTTTAAACGTTTTCATTTTATATATGCTTTCCAGTGCCGACAGGAATGCATTACAGAATGGATTTTTTCCTGTTTCGCCTTTACTTCCTATTTAGGTATAGATCAAAGCTCATTCAGAAGTAAATCCACTGTCTCATTTATTCTGAAAAAACACATGAAACATGATTACAGCCTATTATTAAAATAACAAAACCGTTCACCTCTTTGCATTGGCTGAAATATTGCAGGTGTTTCTCTTCCACCATTCGATTATTGTTTCCTTAATATCGGCAGGCAACATTATTTTAAAGTAGTGATGGGTCTATTTACCATTCTTTTCGATATCTTTATGTTTGTTGCTCTTTTATTCATAGCCTCATTTATCAGATAAAGGCAAAAAGCGTCGTTAATCCAGAAATCAAGCTACTTTGCTTACCAATGCAAAATGTTGGTTTAACTGAAGTTTCAATGAAATCCTAAGTGAATTCGTCTTAGATTTTTTATCCTTTTTGAGATAATGCAAAGTGAAAAGTAGTTTTTTGATACAGGAAATTTGGTCAGTGGATTTATTCATTGTGTCTTTGTACAAGTGATTCGAGTCATTGTCACTGAGCAATGACTTGCAAGGTCATCATGATTCTGCACTAAAACAAATTGAACTTGAATGACTTAGAGATTGACAAAAGCAAAGTCATATTTTTTATCTTTTATATCAAAGACTTGGAAGTATAAGAGGAAATTTGCGTATCTTCCTATCATTACTAATGGAAGCAGTTCACTTGGAAAGTTATTACTGAAAATGAGTGAGTGACAGTAAACCAAGAATTCACCTTTGCACTCAGTAGACTTTTTTCCTTGGATGAGAATCAAAACAAGTAGCCCTATAACAGTCACGATCAGCAACCCACAGACAGTTACCAAAACTAATGTTGTTGAGTTCGTGGGCGAATCTCTTCTGAAGTCTGTTGCATTAAGAACTAACCCAGAGAAATCTGCAATTGAATATTTGTTTGATTAGTTTAGCCTGGATCATTCTGATCATAGGAAATCAGATGGCAGAAAGATAGGTGGGCGTTAGTAAAGTTAGATTTGAGACAATAAAAGTACATATAAAAAAAAAAAGATAGTACTGTAGAATGGGACAGACCTATCTCTTCTGGTGCTTGACCACTTCAGGCACAATTGATTTGTTAGCTTAAAACTAATTTTTGTATGTAGTTTAAGCATAAATTTCCCTTCTCTATTTGACTTTTTTCTGAAAATGCTTTATTTTACAATTTCTGCCACTAAATTATTATGTATGTATACATTTATTAAACAATCTAATCGGTAGGTGCCGTAAGCCCAGGAATTCATGAAAGAATACATGAAGAGAATAAGAATAAACTTACAGCAGCTGTGGTAGTCTTTGCACTGTGTCCAGTAGATTTTTTCCTTGCTCTTGATTTTGATTTTTCGGGGTTGCCCAAGATCTCCTCCTATGGTATACATGGTGTTTGGATAGATGGTCGCTGTCTTGATGTGAAAATATTGCAACAAAATCTTACTATAAAAAATATCCATATAGTCATACATAAGGCTAGTATTCATTTGTATTCAGCATCTGGTGACTGGTCTGATCATGATTTTAGGCATGAAAAAATTAAATTGTAGAATTAAATTAATGACTTACAGCTCTGCTTCTTAAGGAAAAGATAGGACAATTTTTATTCTTTTCTTTCTCAGGTCCAAAATCACTCAATATTTCAAAGTTAGGCGCCATTGCAATGTGCGTATGAATCAAGAAAGGATTGTTAGTGAAAAAAACAGTCTGGAAAAAAGAATTCAAGTATTGTTAGTTTTAGAATAGAAATTTTTAAAAGGTCTAAAGCAACTGAGACAGTTTTATGTAGATGAAAATTTACATGAGAAGATTGAATACCCTCATAATACTTACTAATCTGCTGCTCTTTTTATTTATAAAAAACTGCATTAAATGCCATCTTTGTGCTTCAAATGACTGGTAGGATTTTGTGGTGGAATTCTCTGCTCCCTGTTCCATGAACACCAATCCTGCAACCTCAAAGGTGAATGAGGAGTCTTCTTTGCTGGCCAAAAATCCTAGATAAGTTGAACCCCTTTCTGGTAGATCGAAAGTTACAGTTTCATTTTCATTAGAAGTCTTGACTTGGTCATCTGGAAGAAGCAAAGTACCATAGTCGGACCAATCCTTCTATAATTAACCAAAGCCCTCATTTCGGTTTTGTGGGAAACATCATGCTCCCAAAACCTTGGAAAACAGTTCAGTATTAATCTCTATAGGTATTTTAATTATTCCTTATTTACAGGAAAGACACGCCACTTTGAAAAAAAGCTGGCATGCCTTTGTCTTTCTTGCATAGAAACATCATGCTGAAGAAGTGTCTTTGAAAAATATATTGAACATAAACACACGCATATATAATGTAAATATATATACACACACATGCATATATATATTATAGTTAATTTTTAGGTGGTTACCATTGCTATATGTACAGTATATATATGTGTGTGTGTGTGTTTGTGTCCATGTTCTTGTCGCAGTAAAGTGAATAAGGACCAAACATGTAGCAAAAGGAAACCAGGGAAAGACAAACCTCAGTGCCAAAGAGAGATTACCAGGACCTCTTAAGGGCGACTTTCAGAGTCCTTTTAGCTAGAAGGCAAAGCTAAGTTACTAATCCCAGTGCTGTGTGAAATTTCTTGTTGCTACTTGGCAGAATGCTATTATTAGTTGCCCTGAATTCTCCTTTTTCCCAGAATGGTTTGCTCTGTTCGACATCCGATGTCAAATATATTCATCAGAAATTATTTCCCGCTTTTGACGCATGTTCGGGGTTCTGACGCGTGTATATGCCGATCCGACGGATTTATAGAATAATCAATATAGGTTTTTGATATATATAAGGTTTTCTTATGATTTTTATTTTACGATTTTATATATATATATATATATATATATATATATATATATATATATATATATATATATATATATATATATATATATATATATATACTGTACCAGAATTATAAAAATGATTGAGAACTATATTAACAAGGTGTCAGATTTTTCCTTGCTTTCAGTAGGAAATAAGACCAGTATATGGATTTATCTCATTATAGTAAGGCAAACCCATATCACTTCATTCTGCCATCGCCATAACTTCCAAGCATAAATGTTATATTGCACATGCATAGATATATCAACATAATGCATGTTCACACGTGCATGCTACTGTGTACAGTATTATGCATGATCACAAAGCCCAAAAATATATATATATATATATATATATATATATATATATATATATATATATATATATATATATATATTTTGGCTTGAATGGTGTGAAGTGGTCACCGAAGAGAAAGAGTGACTATTTTTTTTTCAGTTCCACTGAATGCTTCAAGTAATAAAAGTGCATAAGAATATGACAATAATGGGCAACATTCATTAAAACTCATACCCGAACAAACATATGACAAGCATGTTACTGAGATTGATTCTTTTGTATTTATTAATGATGACACATAAACAGGACACTGCAAAAAGGCAATATTGTGTTTTACATGGTTGCTAATGATTTTCTCAAGCTAAAATTTGTATATATTTTTGCTTCGTGTTATTCCTTTCCATATGAACAACACTGAAGCTGTTTCAGTTTTCAATGCTTTCTTACTGAAAGATGCTAAACAATATTAGATGTTCATCTAACCAACCTTTGTTAAATGCGAAAGGTTCCTTGCTTACGTTATCAGGATCTACAGCATGACAGTTACGAATACATCCCACCAGACATCTTAAAATAAATGTAAAAACACACTCACAGAGGGAGAGAGAGAGAGAGAGAAGGTTCTTACCTTCCAGTTCACACATCTCTTGTCCATTCAGCTTAATTGACATTATTGAAGGTAGAATTTCAGTGCCCCTTTCATTATATCTGCAAAAAAGTAACTATAATTACAGTCAGCTTACTTGACCAGATAGCCAGTGTAACTTTGTATAGTAATTAATTATGAATAATTTAAATTTTTCTTATCTTTTTCATTTGTGATTCGTCAAAATAGTTTTACAAGTTACTGCTGTATTTGAGATTATGTCCAGTTACAACACAGACACAAATCAGTCGATGATATCTACTACTGTAACACAGAACTTACAAATAGGATCAATCGATAGGAAACCATGATGAAAGTGTGAATTTGATCATACATCTGTAGCTGCTCTTCAGCGCGCGGGCGGGGAAAAATAACACAAAAAATCTGGAAATCTCAGTATGATAAATAGCAAACACTGGAAAACTTTTAATCCACGACAGATTTTCAGTTAAAACTTGGCACGTGAGGGACCTTTCGCAAACTGCTGATTATGGAAAGAAGTCTAGGGACTCATCTGAATTAAGTTTGAAGATGTTGGATTATTGCGACTCGAAGGCTGAGGGCCTTCCTCGCACACTCGGCTCCTCTTGCGCTGTATGTATTTACACCTATGATAAAGTGTGAGGGATCCTGCGAAGGCACTTGTTCTTCTATTCATTACTGGAAATATTTTGTGTCTGAAGAGATCTAGTCCCTGGTGTAGGTAAAACAAAAATATAGATATATATATATATATATATATATATATATATATATATATATATATATATATATATATATATATATATATAACTGAATCACGAAAATATGGAACATGATGAATATATAAATAAAGACAAAATCCACACAGGAAAGAGAAACAATGGAGTGCTGCAAGGCCTTTTGACTTTTCATCCTTTTTTTATATATATATATATATATTATATATTATATATATATATATATATATATATATATATATATATATATATATATATATATATATATATATATATATATATATATATATATATATATATATATATATATATATATATATATATATATATGTACATACACACACACATCTGTAGGGGAACTCAAATATTTACAGACTATGGCCATGGCAAAAGTGAACTAATATAGGAGATTTTTCGCTTTTACATAAAAAAGTAAGATTAAAGGCACATAAAACCATTACAGTGAAAACAAAGGTCATTACATTTAAAGTTGATATTCAAATGAAGAAAAGCCGTCTTGGATTAACTCCTGTATAAACTAAAATAAGCAATGAGAGGCTGAGGACATTATCAAGAATTCTTGATAATCTTGAGTTTTGTTTTTAAATCTCCATCAGCCACATTGTTCAGAATGGAGTCCGAGTATATAGACCTGCAGTTAAATCAATATAAATGCAGATTCCAAGATAATTCTCCAGATGTGTGCATTATTCTGTTGGCCATTTCTAACTGAATATCTACGTTGATATACTCAGACATTTAATTCCTTACTCGTTTGGCCAGAATAGATTGAATCACATTTCATACATAGGATTTTACAAACCAATATTGCTGCTCTGCTGTTGTTCCATGAAAATATAACATTAACACTTGACAAATTTTCAACACAGATTTGAAGGATTCAGAGCCAGTCCACTTCATCATAAAATCTCCTCACAGATCTACTGTAGCAGGTATCCAAAATACGAGCTGGATAACGCAAGCCACTACCTATTTTTCTAATGAGGTGCAACTCATTATCCAGGAATTCAGGACTGACAACTGGTAATGCTCCCAAGAATACCGAAGAGAATACAGATGTATTCGTAATAAAAAGATGTCATGAAAAATAATGTATATTAACTTGAATTATTTGTTGGTTTTTATATATACTACCAGTGCTTAAAAAGGACAGGACAGCCATCTTTTTTTAATTTTTAGCGTGAATTTTATAGACAGGACTTGCTCAGGCAATATTTGTAAGAAATTCATTACATCGTCATCTTTAGGAATACAGTAGTATCTAAAATATCTACATACCGCAACCATAGTACAGGAATTTGAACAATCTTTAACCTACACATATAGAATGAAATAAAAAAAAAACAATGATTTTTTTCCGCTAAAAATGCAAGTGTGTTCAGAAATGAATACTCTTGCCGCCTTAGCACACACTCATGTGTACACATATATATATGTGTTTGTGTGTGGTTTTTTGTTTCATTCTAGAACTGACTGTGCTGTATATGGGAAAAACCATCTTTAGAAAATACGAGTGCTAATGAATCTGTGATACGGCTCGCAGTAGGATAACGCTGATTCGTCTCCTTTGTAGACCCGGTAGAGGAAAAGGTTGAGATTTGGTCGATTAGAATCTGATTAGTGGCATCACAAGAAATGTGCTTCTAGATGGTATCTGTCATGTGATATCAGAAAAGTGACGTGGGTCTGTCCTGACTGTTATGACAGTGCATTCAGTAGTGAATTAAGCTGAGGGATGGAAATGAACTATTGGCAAGCTTGAAAATATGCTGATGACTCAGCAAATTTGCTCTGGGACATTAACCTAAAATTTGATAATCTTCCGAAGAAAACTGAATTATGGAAGGTTGATTTGAAAACTGATAATATCACGAGGGGGGAACGAATTATTGGAAGTTGCTGTGAGGACATGATTGGACTGATCCTAATATAGAGAAGATAAATTATGCGAATAAAGTTGAGGTAGTAAGGTCTTCACAGGTTTCAAGCAAAATCGCTGAGAAGAAGGTTGCTTATGCACTCGAAAATGTAGCAGTTTTAAGTACGTTGTTCATTTTGCTGGTAAAAGCAGCAGAGATGATGCTGCGACTGAAATGCATAAAATTAGAAACCCAGATTTGCAGGAGGGGTTATAATTCTCTACCATCGCAGCTTGGAACAAATATCGTATAGTAGCTTGGACGGGACCAACACAACTTACATCTCATCGGAAACCAACTTTTTAAAAGTTGTTTAAGCTGTTTTGGATACTGTATCCATAGCTGATATTTCCTCCAAGTCCAAGTACCTGGTAATCTTAATCCCAGTCCACGAGAACGGTTTCACGATAGTACCTTGCATGTAAACTAAAATTACGACTGGTAAGAATGTCTGAAAGGGTAGCATATACAAACAAGTTTAATTTTCGCCTAAATTCTTTCTGACAGTGGGAGCCCAAGTTCCTAGAAACTAAAGAATTTTTTTATTATTATAAATATGTATATGTCTTGTATTTTAATTCTCTCGCTCTCTCTCATATACATGTATAGAGAGAGAGAGAAGTAATATGCCAGAATATATACACCAGATTTGTTCACTGTTTCATTAACAGCACAACAAAAGATAAGAGAAGTTTTCCCTAGAAGGTTTGTAGCTCTTCGTTGGACGAGTCGGTAGAGCTGTGGACTAGCACTCGCTAGGCCCGAGTTCGTGTCTTCGGCTGGCTGATGAAGAGTTAGAGGAATTTATTTCTGGTGATGGAATTCATTTCTCACTATAATGTGGTTCAGATTCCACAATAAGGTGTAGGTCCCGTTCCTAAGTAACCAGTTGGTTCTTAGCCACGTAAAATAAGTCATCCTTCGGGCCGACCCTAGGAGAGCTGTTAATCAGCTCAGTGGTCTGGTAAAACTAAGGTATACTTAACCTAGAAGGTTTGTGTTATTACAGTTCTATTTATATGCCAACTCACTTCATCGAAGTCTTTGCATAAACACTTAAAAGGAAGAAGTATAGTCCCAAAATACTATATCAAAAGGATAAGGACTTAGTTGGCTTTGATTTAAGCTATATTACTCACCGGTAAAGGATTTCAAAGACGATTTTGCTTCCTGGTAACAGAGTTGGAACGTTATTCATGTTTACGGAGTACCTGGTGCTGCTGAGGGTTTGCGTAATTCCAGTCCATTGCTATAATAACAATAATAATAATAACATTCTCATGTCAGCAACTTAACAGCTTAACATGTTATCATACAACAAAATTTTGTAATATTCCAAAAAAATGATTATCTGACAGCTCAAGTTTTATATCTTTTCCTCAGTTGGAAGGTTCAAATAAGTAAAATATCAAAATAATAAAAAGAGAATTCTGTAAGGAGTCATCAATTACAGACTTGTTACAACAGTCATTTACAGTTGCCCCTCTATACTAAACATTCTGCACTGCATATTTTAAGAATTTGGTGATTAAAAGTAGCTATAACAAAGATATAACAGAAATATGAATGATCTAAGCCTGTAGTTTTTAACTTGCCTCATGAAATGGTAACAGCAGGACTAGAATAACTTGGAAGTTTTTTATGATCTTTATTTAAAAGGAAGTTCAACGGTCAAATAGAAAACTGGGGTAATTGAAATCACAGAATGAGCCCTAAATTTTCTGAATTGATAACGTGTGGATTTACCGCCTTCCTGTAAAAGGCCAACGTAAACAAAGTGAATTAATATGGATCTCATACACCACGATCGGTATTACGAACAATCAACACACAATATAACTGTAACAAGGAGCAATAAGACATTTCAGACCAAACGAAAAGCAAAAGAAAGTAAAAAGTTAAATTAAACCAGGGTTATGCAAATAAGTCTATTCAGTTTTTCTTACCCCAAATATTGTAACTATATAATTGCGAACAATAAGACACTTCAAATAAATAAAAAGACACCAAAGAAAATTCAAATTAAACCAGAATCAAATAAGTGAACCTATTCCATTGTTCTTACCTCGAATGACGTCAACGGCCCCGTGAATTCAAATTCCACTGTCCAGGATTTTATCGGCGATTCTACGGGCAGACTCACGTTCCCGTTCCAGCCACCGACCCACGAAGCTTTAGCGGACAGCCGACCGTCGCAAGGCTGCGATGCAGTAGCAAGACTTCCATGTTCTGCAGTTTAGTTGTCTTTATTAGTTAGAATTATAGTTTTTGACAGAATCTATTTCCTAAGTATTTATCAGTTGCTCTCAGTTCTAGGGGCATCATTTCAGATTTTTATGGGGGTGGGGGTGGGGGGTAAAGGCGGTTTGGCGAGCGAAGCGAGCCTAATCACCTTGGTTTTTTATTCTGAGCTATTTTATGTGCTTTTTGAAGCACATAAAATAGATAGAAAGATGTAACTTAATGTGATGACACATTTGAATTTCGGTAGGAATAATGGAAAACCAGCTGCTGTTACTTCGTGGGGCTTGGTGGGGTGAGGGGGGGCAAGTTGAGTCTGGGGGGTCAGTTGCCCCCAGCCGCCCCCTAATTCTGGTGATAGAAATTCATTTCTCGCTATAGTGTGGTTCGGATTCCACAATAAGCTGTAGGTCCCGTTGCTAGGTAACCAATTGGTTCTTAGCCACGTAAAAATAAATCTAATCCTTCGGGCCAGCCCTAGGAGAGCTGTTAATCAGCTCCTCAGTGGTCTGGTTAAACTACGATATACTTTTTTTCTTAGCCCCCCCTAAATGACGCTCCTGCTCAGTTCAACTCTACAAGCTCAGAAAATGAAAGGGACAAAGCTGTCTAACTATCCATGGATGTGCTAATCGTCTCATTTTATAGTGCAAATATTTTTTATTATGAATATATTAAAATAATGGCATATATGAGACCAGACGTTCTAATATATTTGATGACAGAAGAGTTCACTAAATCCTAATAATAAATATAAAAAAAACTGGCCACAGATACAACAATAATTTGAAATCTTAATTGAAAATCCTTTACAAAATCGGCCTAGTCATTTGAGGAACAAGTCGCTACTTACACAAGTTTGTTACATTTTAAAGGGCTGATTCAGCTGAATCTCTGAAATTCTCTGCAGCTCAGTTCACGTGTGAACGCCGCTGAATGGCGCAAACAACGGTACTTCCGGTTTTACCATTTCCCCAAAATCGGAATTTACACCATTTTCGAGGAGATAACCCATAAGTCATCAGACGACACTTATGACAAGTGAAATAATATTACAACATTTGAATATTAGATATTTGGCATTGTTGCAACTTCGTGGCCCTCAAAACCGATCAGCGTCATAATTAAATTATTTGGGTCAAGAGCTTAGCACCAACTGCTAGTGGCTTATTGAGAAATTAATCTCTAAGACAGCTTATGAAAAGAGGACAAAAAAATTTTATTAAGAATTTTTCTATACAGAATTATCGGACATTAAATAACATGCACACTAAAAAAAAAAGCAGAGGATCTGTACGATAAAAAATACACTAATCTAACATGCCCTAGGGGTCACCAATAGCGAGTTACTTGTTCTCATCCTGTTTCTCTTCCATCCCAAAGAGGGTTGAACACCCAAAAAGCTGTTACCCCCACGTGTGTATATGTATATATATATATATATATATATATATATATATATATATATATATATATATATATACTGTATATATATATATATATATATATATATATATAATATAATATAATACACACACACACACACACATATATATATATATATATATATATATATATATATATATATATATATATATATATATATGTGTGTGTGTGTGTGTGTGTGTGTGTGTAATATCAAGAAATGAAATCACAGTAATTTGCATCACTAACACACATACAAGGAGAGAGAGAGAGAGAGAGAGAAATTTGAATGATGCTCTAAGCATTTAGGACTAGGGACAAAGTAAAAGGCATGCCTTGTTAATCTGAGGGTGGTCGTGCGCGATATATAACAATGAAGACAGTGCTCTTTTATCTCTGAGCCAATTTACTGGACACGACTGGTTGTGCTTAAAAGTTCACGCGTACTACGCATGAAAAGTACGCACTTTTTCTTATTCAGCAACAAGACACTGACACTTGCAAGGTCAAGCACTTGTCACTTTAAAACGAAATCCCGCATTATTACGCAGTAATTTGTTTATTTCTTTCCTACGTAATCCATATATCGCGAACTTCTTCCTCCAGATTAAATGGAACCATTATTGTCCGATTCCCGAAATATGCAGAACGCTTATTATTCTGTGGGGATACAAAACTTGGAGAGTGATTAAAAAAAAAAAAAAACAAACAAACTAGGCGAACGGTCGGCGTAACTAACAAATAGAAAGCAAGAGCTAGCAACTTAAAGCAAAAATTAAGTGAAAACGAAAAAACCCTGATATCTGATGTTATCTGATGCTCAACAGCCGATTGTATTTAAAGACGCACAATACGTAGAAACAGTACTTAGCATTAACTGTTGTTATAGTCTGGCTAAACTTTATAGCTATGAATATTGGAAAATACAATAAGAAAAAGAGGAGAGAATAATAAAAACCGTAAAAGTGGTGTTTTTCGTGATGGGAAGAAAATCTAAATACAGTACGTTGGTGAAATGGACACCTGCGTAGAGTAACAATTAATGCAAAGAATTCTGGAAACAAAGTAATAAGCAGTTCCGAAAGAAAATGTCTTTCTTTCACGTCAAACACAAAGGCAAAGGTCAGAAAGCAGAAACAAATGAAAATCCCATTAGAACTTGAACCAGGAAGACTATAGGCTACTTGCCTACGGAAAACTTGAACCACGAAGCCTATACTAGCCAACGGAAAAGTCATATCGCACCTACGTGAACTGTCAGAAGAAGGAAGAAAGCCCAAACTGCGCTCCTGGTAATCTGCATTTTTTATCTGATTGTCACGCAGTTAACGATGCACTAATACGATCATTCACAACTGTAACATAACACCCAGCTAACTGACGTAAACGAATATAAGTTAGCCCACAACAGCAATGACTAGAAATGATACAAATTTCAACGAGAACACTCTAAGTACGCGATCACGAGAACAGCCTCACGAAGATTCGAATTCCCTGTGGTCCTAGCCCTGAGCTCCTAATACATCAACATACGAGGGTTGGATTTTCCGACTTGTGGCTACATTATGTTTTCTCCAGCGTGATACCACATTCTCTGCTGTTGATACAGACATTCATTCACTGAAACATGATCCTTTTCATCGCAGCAGAGGCAATGTTGTGATTTACCGGTTGGTCTTCTAGATAAGGACTAAATATAAGTATGTGATTAGTCCCTCGGAATTCTATCCTTTGTATGACGTCAATAGCTTTCGTATAACAACTAGAGGTTAATGCCTCCCTCTCTCTCTCTCTCTCTCTCTCTCTCTCTCTCTCTCTCTCTCTCTCTCTCTCTCTCTCTCTCTCACACACACACATATATATATATATATATATATATATATATATATATATATATATATACATATACACACATATATATATGTATATCTATCTATCTATCTATCTATCTATCTATCTATCTATATATATATATATATATATATATATATATATATATATATATATATAATTATGAACATTAAGCACCGCTCATACATTAGCTCTTGTATTGTGGATGACAGCCTTAAATCCTGTGCAAAACCTTCCATATCAGTTCTCCATACAACTCATCCAACCCGCCTTTATGATCTGTGCCACTCACATCTTTCTATCTGGCGTACACTCACATTTCTCTGTTCTCTTTACAATACTTCCAATGTCTTCATCTCTTTCTACCTTCCAAAGTTTCACCACACGCCATTTCAGCAGGCGTCCGATGCTCGGTTGTCAATAAGTCTTTTGGGTTAAGGTCCCTAATTCCATATCCTAGATAGATATATATATATATATATATATATATATATATATATATATATATATATATATATATATATATATATATATATATATATATATAATACATATATATATATATGTATAATACACACATACATATATATGCATATATCTCTGTGTGTGTGTGTTTGCACGTGTCTGTGCGCAGGCTTGTGACCGAGCACACATGAAAGCCAGTACACACCCGTCAGTAACGTCGCTCAAACATTTTGACTAGTTAAGGCAATTCTTCGTAACAATACAACTCGCTAATGAGAAAGAGCAAATAACTGAACAAATACAAACCCGCAGGACTTTTTTTAATTTTTTTTTTATTTTTACGCTCGGAATGTATTCTCTCTTCAGAGACCCGGTTTTTATATGCTGCCTGACCCCATAACGTTAATCATTCTCTCTCTCTCTCTCTCTCTCTCTCTCTCTCTCTCTCTCTCTCTCTCTCTCTCTCTCTCTCTCTCTTGACATACAACAAAGGGTGGGTTGCTGAACGAGAAAAAGAGAGTAAAATGGGCGTTTCCGAAAGGAGAGTGAAATGCGACCTCAAAAATGAAAGCATCACTTCAGAAAAACCGACTCACCAGTGGATGTTGGAACGGAACAAAAATAATGGACCGACATCCTCATGCACACGTACGCTCCCCCCCCCCACACACACAGGAATAATGTGTGGTTTGCTCGAATTCTACTTACATCATAAGGCTATCTCCATAAGTATACAAATGAGATAGGCACCAACACACGCATTCAAAAGCACAGAAAGAGAGAGAGAGAGAGCTCATGACTCGCTTTCGGCTTCTGCTTAACTCATTAGGTTATCTCCTTAAGCAAGGTCTAGAGAGTCTGTAGGCTACTCTCTAGACCTTGTCCATAAGTAGATGAATAAAATAGGCGCCAACATATATACTGTAGGCTACATTCACAATCACACAGGGAGAAATAGAGAAAATGCACTACTCGTTTTCCGCCTCTACTTAAATCATAAGGCTATCTCCTTAAGTAGATAAATAAAATAGGCGCCAGCACATACATTCACAAGCACAAACACACACACACACACACACACAGATAATGTATGATTTGCTCTCGGCTTTTACATCATTAGGCTATCTCCATACGTTAAACAAATAAGATACGACCATAGCACACATACACACACAGAATACGTGATTTGCATTCGGCTTCTACTTAAATCATTACACTATCTCCATAAGTAGAGAAATAGGATAGGCACCAGCACATGCATTCACAACTACAGAGAGAGAAAAAAATTAATGTTTATTTACTAATTAGAGGTAAAAAATAAAAAGTAGCATCTGAAGTGATCGACGAGACTGAACAAGAAAAATTAATTTCTCCACTCAGAACTAAAGCACAATTAAAGAGCCGTTACAGAGGTAGAGCCTGGCAAATGCTACTAAAAACATCACCGGCGACAACAATGAAATTTTGAAAGTTCATTACGAAAGAAAACCTGCCGATTGTTTCCCATCTCTCAAGAACAGATAAATTAGGAATTATGGCATTCCGTGTGCTCAGCTGGAACGTCAATGGCTTGCGTTCATTTAAGACTGATATGAAGGAATTTCTTACGAATCTGGGTGCCGACGTCATATGTTTTCAGGAAACCAAAGTAACAAGTGTGTTACATTCAAATGTAGCCTAGTAGACCACATTAGGCTAGGTATATTAACTTAATAACAAAGGTCTAAAATAATATAGGTTGTTAAAGCAGGCTGTGGGGAATTAAATGGTTCCTTAGGCCTAGTAGGCCTATGAAACTTTGGTAGAACTAAGTATTGGCTCCGCTTTGGGTATTACTTGGGAAATAGACTTTTTCTATAGTATTTTGGTTGCTTATCAAGAATTTACCGTTATTTTTTTGTCGTCCGACAGCAATTGACCCTTAATTAACCTCAGAACTGATTATATTTTTGCTGTTGCGCATGCCCAGTGTTGTAGGGGAACTTTTGGTAAAAAGTGGAGTCTCCTTCACCGGGGGTCTGGCCGGGGTAAGTAACACTGCCTGCTAGGTTAGGTTAGGGTGCATTAGGTTCGTATGGTTCCTTTCATAATAGATTTCCTTGGCCAATCCCTTCTTGAACATATGGCTCCCTAATGTCTCTCGTATTCGCAGAACCATTCCATTTAGGCAAAATCTGAGAATACTGCAAGAGGTGGTGAAAAAGGCAGAATAATTTATAGACTGGAAAACTAAGTGCAAAAGAATGTTCTGTGAAAGTATAAACAAACTTTTGGGTGTACCTCTTTTGAAGGGCATCTGTCATCCATGAAAGAGCAGGATTTTCTGTGTAAATCTTTAGTTTGGTCAGTCTGTTCTTACTGTTAGTCAGTAGTTTATACTCCATATCAATATGTTCATATAAGGTTTATGCTTCATGCACACTAACGTGTTAGTTTACACGGATCTATCAGGTAGCTCTTGCTCACTGAGGCTTAGAATGATGTGATAGAAACCCACATGGGAGAATGAGTAGAGATTTTTGCAGATGATCATTCAGAAGGTTGTGTTGTGAGGGTAAATGCTTCAGTTTAATCAGAAGTGTATAGTTATGAAAGAAAATAAGTTTTGCTTTTGAAGTTTTGAACAGATATTTAACATATAAAATGACATAAAATGGCTACTTTTATTTCAGGGGACATGTTAGAGGAACCACTTGCCATAGTTGAAGGATATTCATCTTACTTTAGCTTCTCAAGGAAAAGGTATGAAACAGAATTATTTGTGTCTGTGCATGCACTATTATTATTATGAACTTGTAGTAGAAGTGAATTTCTAAATTCGGTAGTTTGCACTGAGTGCAATAGTTTTTATCTGTACTCTACTTAATTACTTCATTACGTTGTATTCTTTTTTCTTAAGTGGCTAGGGTACATTGTATTCTTTTTTTCTGTGGTGGCAAGGACAGTAGCTCTGCGTTCTCTTCATTTAAAGTACCATTTCTTTACACAAGGCAGTCACTTGACGTGGTCCGGAGTGACCAAATTTTTAACCCAAATTTAAACTTAAGCCAAAAGTAATATCAAGAAATATCCCCCAAGCTGGACACAGAATCGGTATGTTGCACAAAATAAAGACATATGTTGTTATTTTTGCTCATGGAAAGTATTAAAAAAAACTAAAAAATCTCTGAAAAGTACTATTATCGTGTGTTCATTCTCTTACCAATGATATCAGTAGAGGGAAATTTTAAGACATTTATTTTTCATAGATATAATGATATATATATATATATATATATATTTAAGACATTTATATTTTATATATATAGATATATATATATATATATATATGTATACAGAAAGAGCTTATTATCATAATCCGACCTCAGCCAGCCCTGCTTAGTTCCTGTTGTTGCTGAAGAAAACAAAAAGTCAGGTTACCAGAAGTGGGTGGTATGCTGCCACTCATCTGCCTACCACAGATTAGCCACCTAGTTAAGAAGTTTCAACATCTTTTTGCAGCTCACATTGGGAATACTGCTATTTAAAAAGCTCTAGTTTGTATATCTATGAAAAATTCAAAATATCTTCAAAACTGGTACAGCATTTTTGTTGTTTGTTACTTAATTTTTATTGAAATTAATATTTTAGTGCCATATTGCTAAACAAGTGGTTGGATGTGACCATTTTTTGTGAAACGTATTTCTTAGAGAAATATATTTACTTTTTATTTTTACAGGAGTGGGTATTCTGGTGTTGCTACATTTTGCTCAAAGGAAGCTACTCCGGTTTATGCTCAGGAAGGTCTTTCAGGTAATAGTTTCTTAGGGTAGCGTACTTGATTACCACTAACAAATTTAACTAACTTGTGTTACACTCCAAGAGAATCCTCAGGAGGCCAACCATCCCCTTAGCGGTGCCACTGATAGTAATAATATTAAATCATTAAACATAGCAAGATGATGTAATGCTTTGTACTTTAACTAACCTAAGGTATTCTACTTAAATCTTATATGAAGTATTTTTCTCACAGTTACTCCGTGATTTTCTTATATCAAACGTTTTGGTTCTTCTGTCAACTTTTCAGTGCAACAGACTCACCATGTTTCCTACACCAATGATTACCTTGCCTTTTAAACAATTGACATATTACAAAAAAATTTGAACTCTAATTTGCATATTACATTGCAAGCAAAGTCATACTGATTTCTTCTCCATAAGATATGTATGTACTGCATAATTATTGTGTTCCCAATATGTCAGTTTTTATTAATTGATGGCAGCCATTTTACTGTGCTCAGCTTAATTTGATAGTTTATTGTAGTAATATCTTATTTGTAACATTTCTCTCACATATGGCATTTGTATGACAGGGACCTCTTTGTGGGAGTAACGCTGAACTCCCCTCCTCTAGAGATGCTTCTTCTCTTGGATGCATCATAGGAGGCGTGGAGCATTCACCTGGATGGCTCCATCATCATGGTGGTGTGGGCTCGAGATGTTTCTCACTTGTACATCAAGATTTTCAAAAGGAGCACAGTACTTCAGGCTCCTCAAGTCCCTTGGGATCCTTTGTTGGGCCACTTAGTAAGGTCAGTGAGTGCAGGTGCTTGAGTGGGCAGTTTGCCATGGCATCAAATTGTTAGCCAGATAAAGCCCAGGCTGTTGGAATGTGTTGACAAGCCAGCTCACTCACTAAAGGCAGGTTATAAGGATGGAGTGGTCTCTGCACCCACATGTGGTGGAAAGGTTATTTGAGGTTTGGGGAACACTGGTGATTAGTGCGGTTGCCACTTGACTAAATGTGGAACGCCTTATGTTCTGCTGTCCAGTGCTGAATCTTTAGACTGTACTAGACTACACAGTTTAATACCCTGGGACAGTAATGATCTGTATGTCTTTTGCCTTTCCTCAGTTCAGCCTGATATGCTGAGGGATCAACCATGTGTTGATAACTCCCAGTCTCAGTATAACTGGTGTTCACAAGACAAGTAGTATCCTGATCTGCTGGGCCTTCTCATTGAGGCTCTGAGAGAACTGCTTCTATGGCCCACAGTGCTTTGGCAGCCATATCTACCAATGTACTACCAAACTGTGAAGATAAGTGTACTTCACAGCTGGAGACTATCCAGCAGCTCGTACAAGTGAGAGAGTGTTCTTGCTGGGTTGCAGAGGAAATGTTAGGTACCATCAGGAAGCTCACAGCAGATGTCTGTGGTTGTTGCAATCAGAGGGGTCTTTCCATCTAGAGTTTCTCATCTACCTTTGATGAGACAAGCTTTTCTTTGTTTCTGAGGTAAGGGGTTACTGCTCAGCCCTTTCTGAGGTATTCCACTCTATGGGAATGGACCTCTCTACCTGATTTGGGGTCTCCTTGCTGTTAAGGAGCAGTCTTGCAAGCTCAGGCCTCCGGGGTTGGATGTAGCTCTTATTTTCTGTAGTCGCACCTAGGCATTGTATGAGGTCCTGACGGAGTCTTCAGTCAGAGATGTCACACTTGAGGCTGTCTTCATGATAGCTTCAGCATGAGCAAAGAGAGTAGGCAAACTGCATGGGCTCTCTTACGTATTGCAGCATTTGGAGGACTGGGGATCTCTCTTGTTCTCGTTTGTTCTTAAGTTTGTAGCAAAACCTCAAAACCCTTCAGTCTCTGACAAGAGATTCAAGTCTTTTTTTTTTTAATCCCTCCCCTTTGAGATTTTTAAGCAATAATTGAAAAAATGTGTTGTTGTGTTTAGTACAAGTTTGCAGTATTACTTACACAGAACAAGCAGGCACAAGAAGGAAGTACAGTATCCAAGTGTCTCAGGTACTTAGGGTAGGTGTTTGGCAGCATGGAAACCCCTTGACCTTTGTCTGTGTGAGGGACTGTCTACAAGTCCTTGGATACTTTCTCCTTAGTACCTGTGGTGGCTGTTCAACATGCATAACAGTCCAAGTCCTGGTAGGCCAGTAGCCAGTGGCAGTATTCTCACTGGATGGGTCAGATGCAGGTTAATTACACATCCTAGGTGCTAATCTCTGACTTTTCTTGTTAACAGTAGATGCTGGTATTTTGTAGTAATATGCTTCCTTTTGAGCTTGTCTTCCCAACCCGCATGCAAAATCAAAGTTCTTCTGTTTTTACAGAAGCCATACTTTGGCATATCATGCATGCCAGACTGTACAGGTGTTACAAATGTCATACTTCCCTGTTTACATATATGACCAGGGAGCTGATAATTCAGGTTAGAGAGCAACACCAGCAATGTTCATTAGAAAATATTCCTTACCTATGTGGTGAGGCTTCAAGTAAAAGGTGGTTTGTATTTGTGAGAAAAAACTGCAAATGTTGGATATTTTGAATTTTTCCAAAGAATATAAATCTGAAGTCTTTTAGTATAATCCCACCATTGAGCAACCATGCCAAAGGAAAAAATGATGCTTTAGTTGAGTGATTGGGTTATTCCCCCATCCCTTGCTTTTCTGCGGTTATTCCCCCATCCCTTACTTTTCTGCGGCTAGTTAACTACCTTGTTACCAATTTCAACAAGCAGCTTTCATCAAAGGTAATCCCTATAAAGGACTTGAATTTGTATATCTGGGAAAAATGACAATGCTCTTCATTTTGAAATTTTTCATGTAGACCTTAATTTCTCTGGTTTTAGGTAATGTTTTGTTTAGATACAGTAAAATGTCACTTGAATTGTTCAGTAGAGGAATTGTTCAGTAAGAGAAATTACTTTACTTTGTAGAAGCAAGATTACCTAATCTTGTTATTTTGATAGTAAATTTTCACTCATCTGTTAATGTTTTTTTCAGGTTTATATGGAGGAAATTTACTGGATAAAGGGGGGACTTCTGAATCACTTGCTGGTCATTGGACTGAAGAAGAATTAAGAAATTTGGACAGTGAAGGACGAGCCATTATCACGCAGCATTCCATAAAGGTATTAATGTTAAACTGGTCGAGTGACAGATATTCACTAAATAAAAATTCTTTCTATGAATGCAACCCTTTACAGTGTTTGTGTTGATATGAGGCAAAGTCTAATTGGGAAATGCTTTAATATAGTTATTAAGGTGCACACTGTTGAGGATTTGTACAGTCAGTGCACCTCATTTTGTGCACTGTAGTAAATATTAAAAGTTGCTTGTAGCTTTCCTTCGGCCCCTAGCTGCACCCACTTTTTAGCCTTGTACTTTACCTCTGTTTTCACTTCCTTTCTTTCGTATTGCTGTCTAACCATTCCAACTCTCTCTTTTCACTGTCTTGAGAGGTGAGTGCACCAGTGTTTGGATTTATAGCCTAATTTTCATAAATCAAACCAATTATTAAGATACAAACTACTGTATAGTTTTATGTTTTATGTGCGGTATACTGGTAACTGGAAATTAAGTCAGCAGTGCTTCATGGTGACAATGGCTTATGCCCTGGCTGCTGTCACGTCCTCATTCTTTTCATTCACTTTGCATGGGTCAAGTTTATATGCCTCTTCCGTGAGGCGGAGGTGGCTAGCTACTGAAGGCTGGGCATTGATCTCCCCTCATTGAGTGAGTTTGTCCTTCAAACTTGCTTCAACTTGGAAATGGCATAGTCAGTGTTGGATTTCTTCTGAGGGGACAACTTCATGCTTTTTTTGTTGATCTGCGGATGTGTATTTTCAAGTTCCTGCCCATTGGTCCTCCAGAAAGTACTTCCACTTTGTCTGCCACAGATCAAACCAATCGAAGCTCTGTACTTTAGGCATCTCCTGTGAGAGAGAGGCTTTTTCTTACAGGACTGTGCAGGAGGTATCTATGGTTATTTCAGCTATTTATCTCCGAACATGTTCTAAGGAAAGTGGGCTTTCTTCTGCATTTGGTGTTGTTGAAGGGCCCTCTTTCTGGTTGGAACGTGTTCAGCAGATCACAAGACAGAATTCCTAGTATACTTTAGTCAAGGCAAGCTTCTCTTATTTTTAGCAGTAAAAGGCTGTTGCTAAGCCTTTAGCATGGTGTTTAGACTGAAAGGTATGAATCTGCGTTGATAGAGTTATCCATTTTCATGAGAACTGTCTTGTTCTCCATGGGAACTCTTTCACCTTAGGATGTGACTCTCATTCTCTCCAGCTTAACTCAGGAGGCCTCCGAGTGGGAACTCAAGCTCAAGACTCTCTTCCTGTTAGCCTTAGCCTTGGTAAAGCATATCAGGTAGTTACATGCTTGTCCTATCTATTACAGCTCTTGAAAGAATGGTGATTGCCCATACTCTCAGTGGCATTTAAAGCTATAATCTGAACCCATTACTTACTTATATTGGCCAGGGTTGAGTTAACCTCTGACTTGTCTCACCTTTTAAGGGGTTTTACTTTGTTCTCCAAAAATTTCTTTATATGAACGAGGTCCCTATTCTTTATTTGAATGAGATCCCATACACTTGTTTGCTCAGGATCCTGTCACTCTGTCATTCCTTTGACAAACCAGATGGGAGATTACAGGAGTCATTACTCCACTGCTCATGGTCATGACTGGGAACTTTGTTTCTAAATGGGTTGCAGCTTACCAGTCAATTGAGAAAAATAAACTCCCAGCTAAGGAGTAAGACTTACATGAAAGGCAATGGTTTTTTTGCCCATAGGAACAAATAACACATTTTAAAGATAATTTGTATTTTTCATAGGTATACAAGACAGAGCATTTTCTCATATTTCCAACCCCTACCACCCCACTGTCCCTGATGCCAAGGGAAGGAAAAGGTGCTCTTTGATGGTAACTTAGTGTGGGTCTCTCCCGCACTCATTTTTTAACCATCATTTAACCTCATTACCAAATTTCTATGTCCAATTCCAGCTGGCATTGAGTAAAAAGGCTCTGGTTTGCATACCTAAGAAAAATGCAATTTACAATGAACATTTTTTTTTGTATTTTACTAATGTTTATTCAACTAACTTTTCTATAAGAAAAATTACTACTGATTTAATAGTGTGATTAGTAGAAATTTACATCTTGTTAGTCCATGTTTTGTAATGAAATTGGAGAACATGTCTGACTGATTTTTATTTTAATTCAGGGTAACAGCAGTATGTACTCAACTGTAGCGGTAATAAATGTTTATTGTCCAAGAGTGGATCCTGAAAAGCCAGAACGAAGAGTGTATAAGTTACGCTTTTATGAATTGTTGAGACAACGAGCAGCTGCTATTTATTCGACGGGTTGCCACGTTATTATAGTTGGCGATATAAATACATCTCACAAGAGGATTGATCACTGTGATCCAGATGATAATGAGGTAAAGTTGTGTTCATGCATGGTACTAACCTCTCTTATTTTACCTATACAGAATTGTGCTACCCACTGTAGAATGGTTTTAGCTAATAATGGTTATTAACTAAGGAGGAAGTGCTGTCTTGAATCGTCTTCTCAGGCAAGTATAACTCATAAGATTGAGTCCCCTTAAGATGCATCCACACTACAGTAAAACACATCTTAAACACATGTTAGAAATTTTTCACATGGATATTACAAACAGGTTGAAAACAAGTCAACAACTGTAAGTAGAGAACAAGTCTTTGACTAATGCTGAATAGCCATATGAAACTGGTTAGGACTACCAATTAGTCATTGAATTTTTTAGGCTGTTTGGGATGTTTTTGCAATAAGTTGCTGGTGTGTGTTTATGACTTGTTTTACTTCAGTGTAGATGCACCCTTACATGCTTTGTTACAAATTCCATTGCTGCTGCAGCTATTGTGATCCAGAAGGTATCATTATACCTTTGTGAATAATGTCCATGTGATAGTCATTTTGATTAGAAGAGTCAGCAATGCAAGTGAGGGATTGCTGTCTTTTAAAGACTGTACCCTCACCTCTCACTGGGCAAATTATTATAGATAGGGGTATTTTTTCATAAGTTTGTTTTTGTTTATTCAGGTGATATATGATTAAAGTAAATCGTTAGTTCTTTTGACTAAGCTAGGTCTTATTAGGTTATTTAGCATAAACTGCTGTATGGTAAGTTTTTGTCAAAGTCAGCAATGCTTGTTGTTAATAGTGTAATGTATAGTTTACAATTTTGGTAATTGGGAACAGTTATGCAACATTACCATGAATGTTGTATGCTTGTTTTGTTCAACAGTGTTGTGATAAATGTATTGAGCTATAATCAGTATGATCATTGTGTCTCATCAAATTTATGTTAAAGAGCCTTAACACTTCCCTGGGGATGAGCTTTTTTTTTTTTCAAAGATTTTACCCACTTTTCTTTAAAGGTGAGATTCTGAAGGATGTCAGTTTCTTATACCTTCAGTGCACATGACTTGAATGTTTCTGTCTTTGTAACCTTATTGAGGCAGTTGTTGACCCTTGATGGCGGGGGATAACAACAAATTAGAGAGTCTGTCCATGGGACCTCTAAGGCAGACCAGATATTCCACTATATATTTTGACAAACTCACGGGAGTGTGAAATGTGTGAACCTGAGACTCACTCGTGGACATGATGGCAGAGACACAGGAGCCTTGGAAATGCAATATGGGACACAGGCGCTTAAAAGATTGGAACTTGAGAAACACTGAAATCAGAGATTTAGGAGCCTGTTACATTGGATTCTGTGATATGGATGCAGTAACTTAGCAATATAGTTCACAGTAAGGCTTTTGGTGCACTGAAGCAGGAGTGGGCGGACCATATGTGTCTCATTATTTGACATGCTTAATGTTTGATATATGAATGAGTGAAAGTCCCTGGACCCATAGAAGATAAAGGACTATGGAGCTCACTCATTAGCATACAGGATGTCTCAGTGTTCTACTTAGATGTGGAAATGTACAGAGTACAGTACCAGTCCATTTATTGACAGAAATTGATTTATAAGGTGCAGTTGCTTCATCTCTCATTTCCTTGACTTTCAGGGCATACATTATCAACAGTTCAGTGTTGATAAAATAGGCCATGAGAGTAGACTTGTTTTTTGGTACTGATTCTTCTTCTTCTTCTTCTTCTTCTTCTTCTTCTTCTTCTTCTTCTTCTTCTTCTTCTTCTTCTTTCTTCTTCTTCTTCTTCTTCTTCTTCTTCTTCTTCTTCTTCTTTTTTCTTCTGCTTCTTCTTCTTCTTCTTCTTCTTCTTCTTCTTCTTCTTCTTCTTCTTATTTGCATATGTTAGGGTTAGCTCCATCAAGTCACTTTCTTTAACTCAGTTGGGATGGTATCAACTAAATCTTGAATTTCCTTTAGATCCATATCTTGAAAAATCCTTCTTCACCCACTCTCTTTGCCATAGTCACAATTTCGTTTTGTTACTTCTTTGATAGGCTCTATTATGAATCTGGTGAAGGTAGACAACTTATTGTTAAAGTTTTTCCATCATGAGGTTATTGTCTTAGGCTGTATATAGCTTTTATGGATTTTTCGGTGATATTCATGGCATCAGTAGTTACGAAAGTTTCTGTCTTTATTTTGTTTTCTTTAGGGTGATCATCTTTCATAGCCTGAATAATTCTCTCCAAAGAGTACTGAGCATATTTTTAGGCCCTAAACATCCTTATACCCTCTGGTCTAGAGTTTGGATGAGAGATATTGCATTGGATGGCAAGTAGGGGCCTTTGACTGACACCTACACTTTCAAATTCATTGTATTCTGGGTAGCAAGGGATATGGCCCAATATCAGTAAGACATTATAAGGCAAATCTTTAGTGGCAAGATATCTTGTAACTTCCAGGACAATGCATCGATGAAACTACTCTGTGAAAAGTGTTATGGTAGTCTGTGCCTTATTATTCATCCAAAAGACTGGGAGTTGAGATTTTATCTTTTGCTTCAAGGCTCTGAGATTAGCAGCTTTATAAATCAAGGCTGCCCTGATCATAAACTAGATGGTGTTATCTGAAAACAGCAATGTCAAACTTTTTCTGCCTTAAAGCTTTGTGGTTGACACTCTTTTGACTAATAAATATCTTATTTGGCTTTTTTTTTCTAGACTAGAATGGTTTCATCATCATTGAGGGCCTACTTCAGAAAATATTCATGCTTCCCTATAAATTTATTTATGATGTTTAGAAACCCCTAAGCTGCCTTGTGGCTGGCAGAATCTGCTTCTCTTGTAATCTACATTTTGTAGTCCAAACCACCTCATGAAATTAACTGACCAATCTTTGTGGGCTTTGAAGTTTGTGGGGCTAGATCCTTCACTTTCTGCGTACCATACAGATTCATATAAGGAAATGGCCTTTCCTTTAACCACAGAATATTTTGGGATGCCTTTTTTATAGCAATCCTGCACCCACAGAAAAATGGCATTTTCCACATGATACAAGAAGGATTTTGCTCCTGGTGCAGTGTTTTTGCTCTTGCTGGTGAAGCTTTAGGAACAACTACTGATTGACTGTACAGTTGACACTGATGCCATAATGGCAGGCACCCCCAGCATATGTGTCCATGGTATGTAGAGGATCAGGCAACTTCATCTTTTATTGCAGGATCGTCACTTTTGCCTCTTGGTAGTACTTTTTTCAGCGCTAGGACTTTTATGCTTTTGAGTCTTGATTGAATTGAAGAAGAAAACTTTTTGGTGCTGCTAATGCTGTCTTCAAGAGTTCATATGGCTCTACATGCCTGTGACTCTATCATCTAGGGGTACACTAGAAGCCCCCACCTAAATGGGTATTCAGGCTAATGCAAATTAATGATAGTCTTATGGTGAGACAAATGTAATAATTTAAAAACGAAGTTAATTTATTAATACAAATCCATTTATTTTATGGCATTGCCCTCCACATCCTCCCTTTATTTTTACAGTGAGATTAGATATGTACTCAGCCAGGTGGAAGGCAGTCACATTTTATTCCTGTTTGGGGTATTTGTATGCTTTTTAGAATGCACAGTAAGGCAAATGTAAAGTGATGGTTTTGTTCTGAAAGAAATATATTTTGTTTTAAAAATTATATTTTTTAACCCTTAATGGACGAGAATCCTCTTCGGGTTTTGGGTGATGGACGAGAATCCTCATATGAGTATTAATATTACGCGCCATTCGGTTTGGATGAATTTAGTGGAAGAAATGTTCATAGCATTTCAGTGGTCCATAAATGACTTTATGGCAACTGTTTTACTGAGCTCGGGAGAGACATTGATCAGTATGCCTTGAGATTTCAGAGGGGAATGTACTGCGTCTCAGCCACTCCAGGACATCTTTTTATTTATTTGCTCATAAATATACCTAGGGATTGCTGTTGGATTTAGTATGTTAGCTATAATTGTAATTTTGCAAAGAAAAATACAAAGAAATATTAGAAAAAACATGTATACTTCACAAAAAGTTACTGCATCTCCCCATCTCAGTAAATCAGAATTTGTTACGGGTTGCAGTTCTTATCTGTTATGATACTGTGTGAGCTGTAATTATAATTTTACAAAATAAAATAAAATAAATTATTATAAAAAACATGCATAAATTGGTAAAATTAACATTTTTTACGAGTTTTTTGTAAGAGGCCCCAAACGGTTGTAAAATAATAATTTTCAACTTCCCATGGAAGGTAGGGAAAAGTTTTTAGAATTTTTTTTTTTTGCACCATGTGCATTTACATATCTTCCTCCTTCCATTGATGTGATTTTTCGTAAATTGGCCAGCCTTAAAGTTTTCCCAGTCTGGGGGTGTGCTTGATACATATTTAGCCCGTACCGTAAGGGTTAAGGTAGTAGGGATATCATAAATTGCTAATATGCCATACTTTTTTAAAGTTTTGTTTGGGTTTTTATATACTGTATTACTGTATATGTAAAAATTGGAGCAAACCCTTCCTCGGTATCTAAGCATTGCACTTCAACTTGAATTGTTATTAGGCAGACCAGTGCTTCTATTGTAATTATTGGTACTAAATTCAATTACCATTTGTGGAATCCATGTATGGATTCATTTACTAATTACATTATTGTTATTTGAAAAAGTTAGTAAACATGGTAAACCAAGGAAGCTCAATAAATCATCTATTTTTCAGGACTTTGAGCTCCGTCTTGAGAGGCGGTATTTGGACAAGTTCCTCATTCCCATACATAAAGAAGGAGATACCAAGAACACTGACGAAGAGAGAAATTCAGAAAATGAGACAAGCAATATCTTGTTAAAAAATGCACAGCAGCAAGAAGGCCCTAAGTTTACTGAATCTGAATTTGCTACAAAGCAAAATGGCATTCCACTAGATGATAGTGCATATGGGGAGGATGTACATGCTGATGAATATCTTCTTGAGTCTGCCAGTGATTTTCAGGTTGTTGATACTTTTCGTTACTTTTATCCTAGTAAACGGGATGCATTCACTTGTTGGAATACCTTTACTAATGCCAGGTCCTCTAATTATGGCACAAGGATTGACTACATATTTTGCGATGAAAGTTTATTGCCTTTTGTTGAAGAAAGTACAATATTGCAAGATGTAATGGGTAGTGATCACTGTCCAGTAGCACTAAGAGTCAAAGGAGAAGTAAGTCATTCATCTAAACTTCCAGATCTGTGCACAAAGTTCTTTCCAGAATTTAAAGGTAACCAACAGAAGTTGTCATCTTATTTTGAGCCTGTAGCTGCAATTCCTGCATTAAAAGCTGATGACCGAGTCAGCCAGCTCTCTTGTGGGAACAAGAGAAAGTTTAGCGAGTCCAAAAGTAAACCCACATCAAACAAAAAGCAAAGTAAGCTGAATTTCTATTTTACTGTAAAGCCCAAGAGTGCAGAAGAAAGCAAAGAGTTGGTATCTGAGGATGAGGCAAAATTCAAGGAAAATAAGTCATGCTTTCAAAATGCAAGCAATAGAAATGTCTCATCTTACAACAGCACTGAACATTGTTTGAAACCCAGTGAGGAGTCTCTTGAAGGAGTAAATGAAATGTATGATGGTTCCATATCAATCCAAAATGAACATGAGAAAGGCAACAAGTCACCAGAAAAAAGATCACCTCAAAAATCAGGGTGGGGATTTTTGATGAAGGGACCCAAACCCCCACCACTGTGCCCTGGTCACCAGGAGCCAACTGTTGTACGGACGGTAAAAAAGAAGGGACCGAATATGAACAAACAGTTTTATGCATGTGCCAGAGGAGCAGGGCGAGAGGGAGATCCTAATGCTCAGTGTAATTTTTTCCAGTGGGTGGGAAAAAAATAACAGTCGTCAAATTATCCTTGGAAATCTGGAAGTTGGATGCCTTATGTTAATTTGGATACGATTTTTACCAACTAATAAAATACAGTTTATCACTTTTAGCTTGGCAGCTGTGAAAACATTGTCAAGAAAATTCAGGGAGACAAGCGTGGGCAAACTCGGCCGTTACAAATATCTTTTTACCGTGTAAGAAGTGTATTATGGAATCAAATGCCTTGTTTCATAACCAGTCAGTTTGGTGGATGTGTGAATTCAAATACTTATTGTATTACTGTGTATATCTCTATGATCATTTCTGCAGTACTGTAATTTTTATCATAAGAATACATTGTCACATAGTGTACCAGATCACTGAGTTGAAATATGTAGCTCTTACAGAGCAAGCCTCAATTGAGAAAGTAGTGTATGTTCTGTAATGGTATGATTGTAATTAACTATAAGTGTATTGACTGAGAGCAATACGACATTATAGCACTGTAGTGTTACGTTTATAATAATGGTGGTTCAAGGCAACTAAAATACCCAGAAGTGATAAACTCAGGTATCATAAAGGAGAAAGTAAAAATTATGCTGTAGTATGAAGATATAATTCATCAATTGTTGAAGACTCCAGAAAGGCAGATTAGAGTTACAATTTGCAGCTTATGTTATCTGCATTTGTATTCATAGTGTTGAAAATTCAAGAAATGGCAGATTAAAGTGACAGCTTGCAGCATACATTGTCAGCTTTTGTATTCATGGAGCGTTGAAAATTTTAGAATCTTAGAAGGGCAGATCAGAGTGACAACTTGCAGCTTAAGTTATCTGTTGTTGTATGTCATCACATTGTGTTCACAGAACTTGATCTTTTGAGATTTCAGTCAAAAGGATGACAATTGAGTTGTCCTTATAGTTTAGGATAATGAAGGGTATAGATTATCTGTTTTTTAAAGCAAGGCTCTTTTATTTTATGCTTGTGGCTCTGTCAACTAAAGCATTTAGACATACGTATATGCCTATGTTTTATTAATGGTAACTTTTGCACATATTTTATACAAAAGTACAAAATAAGCAAAGTGAACTTAGAATTAAAATTGATAAAGTAAAAGAAATGTGAAAAAATGAAAGAAAGTTAGCATTTCATGTTTTAATAATATTTTTTATTTTAAAAGTGTGTGTGACATTTTTAGATTGCACTTAAATTTTTGTGGTGCTCATTATTGATTTGTATTAGAATGATATAAAGTCATTCACTTAATGAATTTATATTATTGTAAAAATGGCATTAATAAGTTATGAAAAGCTCATTATTATTATTATTATTATTATTATTATTATTATTATTATTATTATTATTATTATTATTATTATTATTATTATTATTATGTGGAAAGACAAGGTGGCAAAATCAGCATATACAAAGGGCTATTGAAAAGCAGAGATTGAAGCTGCAGCAGAAAATTCTCAGGGAAAGGATAGGGTTGTGTACAAAGAGAAGAGGAGATAGGCAAAATGACAAGTAACCATGGCAAAGAAGAAGAGTTGAGAGAAATGGAATAAAAATTTACAGAGCAGAGGGAAAAGAAATATCCATGATTGTGAAGTGACTGAGGAAAAATGTGAAAGGGGCAAAATTTATAAAATGGAAAAATAGAGAATTTAAAGTTGAAAAGAAAGAGAAATTGGACTGATAGATGGTGAATTTAAAGACAAGTGAATTAAGTGAATATTAACTGAAGGGTGTTCGAATGATAGAGAAAGAAATTGAAAATATAACAGCTGAAGAGCATATAAAGTCCTTTGGAAGGTGATATAATAAAAGCAACAGGAGATCCAGTCATCAGTGAGCTTACCAGGATACTGTACTGTATATGGAAACTTGAAAGGACAAGGCAGGATCAGAAGAGTGGGGAAAGAGCCATACAATACTGTAATGATTTAGAGACAAAAAGATGCACTGAAATGATGCAGAAGGAGATGCACTACACTGTGGACATGACAGAGAAATAAGATTGCTTGTGCATGCTATGAAAATATGAAGGTGTTTCAGGAAAGGCTGAAAGCAGAAACTGTCGAAATTGATAGTTGTCAGTCTGGCTTTATGTCAAAAAGTTGTAAGTTTTTTTTTTCATTATGCAACTACAGGAAGAGTACCCTGCAAAGAGAGATTGTACCACATATTGGTATTTGACAGAGTACTGAAGCAAACAATTAGGGGAGCACATTAGAGGAAGAGGGTATCAGGCTTGTTAAGCTTGAGATGTTACCCTTACCATAACACAATCTAGAGTAGTAAGGAAGTGGCAGGTCTATCAGAAGAACTTTATGTGTTGATGTTCTTTAATAATCAGCTTTAGCTGTTTACCATAAAAATTGAGGAAGCTACAAAGGAGGCCCATGGGATCTGCTTTATGTATAGTGATAATTAGGATATTGGTAGTATTGTGAAGAATAAAAAGCTTATTTACGCTGTAAATAATTCTTTAATGCGAGATCTAAAAAGTGGAAATGGAAAAATAGTGCCGTAAAGAAAATGACAGATTGAATTAATATAATAGTGTATTTGTATTGTAACTATGAAGATGAAAGGAATTTGCAAAGAATTGAAAAGCAATTAAAAGTTGATGTTTATAAAACAGTAAGATGATGGAAGACAATCCAGGGTGAGAAAAGAATTTATTGACATTGTCACCTGCTTTGGATACTCATTTCAAAAAAATTTAGTATGATGGCAGTTGATGGAATTTAATGATGATGTCATGTAATGGTATTTGATGACATTGTCTTGCAATGAATTCCTTGATGATGTCACATATTTAGCGAGTTACCCATTGCCCTATGTGATATATTAAGAAATAATTGTAATTAGTCAAAAAAGAGGAAAAGGAATCTAGAGCACTATCATTCCAGTTAACATGTTACCACTTATGAGTTGCTGCTTAAGATTTGTTTATAGTTAATCTCACAAAAAGATGGTCATTACCATGTTTTTTAATCGTGTTTAATGAGATCTGTAGCAGTACATGTTTGTATAGAATTTTTTGTGACAGATAGCCAAGAGAAAGTGTCAACCTGTATTTATGGAATTTGCTGGAATAGCAAGAGCAAGAATTAAACTTTTAGGACACATGGGGAAACTGTCCGAGAGAATAGTCAGTCCTCTGTATATTTTTAAAAGAAATAAATCTCAGTATGTAGAAAAGGTCACCTTTTCTTTCAAAGTTCTCCCAAATCTCAATATGTAGAAAAGGTCACCTTTTCTTTCAAAGTTCTCCCCAAACGCTATCACATTTTGATGACCTGGTGTTACTAACAAAATCAGAGAGAGTTTATAGGTTATTGAAGTGTTTAAAAGATGGGATGGAGAGGAGAGGAGTGAAAATTAATGAAAGAAAAACAAAGTGTGTGATGACTTGAAAAGAAGCAAAGGAAAAAGTTTTGAGGAAGATGTGGGGTGAACTTGGTACCATATATAAAACGTAACAGATGGTGTTCCATGTAATGGAAACATGGGTACTGACAAAGGCGCAGATCTTGCAAAGTTTTGTTCGTGGAAAACTTAGATTCATGACCAAGGGACAGTTAAAAGATTGCATTATAAATGATGCAGGGGCTGAGAGAGTGGTGTCCAGCAACGTCAAACTTGGCTAAGATCTCAAAAGTTGAGCCCTGTAGAAGGGTATCGCTGTCAGTGCACCTCATGCAGTGCACTGTAGGCATTACCCAAGGTCCACTGTAGCGTTCCTCTGGTCCCTAGTTGCAACCCCTTTCATTCCTTTTACTGTACCTCCTTGCATATTCTTGTCTTCCATCTTGCTATCCAGCCTCTCATAACATTTGTTTCATAGTGCAACTGCAAGGTTTTCCTCCTGTTATACCTCTCAAACCTTTCTACTCCCAATTTCCGTTTCGGCGCAGAATGACCTCATAGGTCCCAGTGCTTGGCCTTTGGCCTAAATGCTATATTCCATTCCTCAAATGTTGAGATTGTTTGGATATGTGGTGAGAAGGGATAAGTAGACAGGCCCAGGAAAACCTTGAAAAGGGGATAGATGACAATGTAGACCCACGAGAGGTCAGGCAGAAACAGTATGGGGCAAAGGAGAGAGGGGAAACCCCATAAAGGAAAATCTGAGGTGATTAAATATGATGGATACCAAGATGGTCCTTATCAAAAGATCAGTGATCCAGGATCCTGGATGGTAAGAACCACACTAATGAGACATGATCCAGACTTAACAATTAAAGGATCATGCTCGACGGTTAATACCCTTAATGGTAATGGACATGATCATGATGGAGTCAGAAAACACAAAAATCTTCATGATGGGCAAGACTCTGGATAATGACCAGATGGCCATCCCACGCCTGACGGAAGAGTTAATGATAATTTTGGGACAGACCACACCTGCAGACTGATGAACTTGCAACCACAGTACAAGAAACATTATCACTACATAATAACCATCGGAATAATTCCAGTTATGACAGCATTGTTTGAGTTACATCTTTCTAGGGCAAGGAGTTCTGGTCACTGTACAGTTTTAAATTAAGAAAGAATGATTGTGGTTGTTGGCATTCAGTGAACAGGAAGTTCTGGAACAGTGCTACATTATTCTACCAATGTTATCATATACCTCTATTATTACTTCTTATTACATTACTAGACTTAATATATTATTTTTAAATGATTGCAGTACTTCCTTACATCCTTATACAGACCAAAATCTACTTTCGACAGATTTTTCTCTTATAGATTTATGTTACAATATCGGTTATCACAAGCTAAGTTATTATTGTCTTGTGAAACGTCAAAAAATTTACGTATGAATCATGTTCTTCTAGTGTTAACCTTATATTATTATTATTATTATTATTATTATTATTATTATTATTATTATTATTATTATTATTATCATAAACGCCAATACTTATTTTTCGATAGGGAAAATATATAGTGATAAATCTAGTTTCAGACCATTGTTAACGTACTTTTAGTTGCCGACAATCATTTATACAATCATTGATATCTGACCTGTGTGTTGTAAATTATTCGTATAAAAAGGCATTGAATGGAAATTTAATGTATAATTTCTTACTTACACATATGAAAGACTGCTCACACTCATGTGCGTACAGTATAAATGAGAAGATAAAAACCCATGACTTGAACTGTCATGGCATCTGTCTCTGTTGAAACGTCTGTCTGTTGAAGAGTCTTCTATTTTGGGGGGGGGGGGAAATGGATATTACTGTATTCTGCCTATGTGTAAGTTTGCATAAATAAACATATTATTTTTGGAAAGGCGGTGACCAGCGAAACATTTAAGCTACACGTACAAACTTGACATAGGACTAGGCCTAGCCCAGTTTGCCACTTCTCTCCTTAGCCAGTTTCGTCTTCGGTGTGCAGTAGAGTGTATGTTATTAGTATGGTTCTTCACAATAGTTTATGCATGGATTTTGGTTCAAGAATCGACAGTTTTCAGGTTAATGTTAAGAATGGAAGGATAATTACCTTAGGCTACCAGGGTGCAGGTCAATTTTTTAGGCATGTAGATTTTTTTTATTCATTTAAGGAAGACAAAGATATTTTAGTAGAAGTAAGGTGGCTTGAGCAGTAAGAACAGAGGCTTTTAATTTTTTTCATTTAATGCTAGGCCTACAACCACTCCCGTGAGTTCAGGATTTAGGTCCAGCCCCACCTCTGTAGGGATAGGTCCCAGTGATTGGCCTTTGGTCTAGTTTTTATATTTCATTCCATTATAGTCCCAGCCCCGTGGGAATGGATGTGAAAACATGAACAAACGTTAGTAAATATCTGGGGAGCGGAAAATTTTTAAAGATTTTAATATGATTTTCATATTAAGCATATCTAGGCCTATCAAGGAGACGGAGGATCTGAGGTAATTACTTCACCATTGAGTTGTGGTTTAAAGTTAAATGATACCGATGGGCTGCTAATCCTACAGTTTACCAGTTCAGAGTCACAACTCCCTTTTGTGTGTTTAACGTTTCTTTCCTATTTTCAATTTCTTTTGACAGATCTGCAAACGGAAGTATATTTGCCAAAAAATGATCAGTTTAACATCTAACATAAGGAGGGATTGTAAAAAAAAGTAGGGAATTAAGCTCTGCACCTCACACAAATGTGACAAACAGTAAACAGTCTAGTGCATCCGCAATTGTTTGTGCTTGTGAAGTGACTCAGTGAGTGCTTAGGAAATAGCAACCAGGAACCAGGTAGGAACCGGGCACGGCCCTTGTTCTTCAGCAGACACTTCTGATAAATCTGAAAAAAAAATAGCAGTTTATCTGCTTACAGAAGCAGAGATTTATGATTTTCAAAAATTTTATTGGTCCATATTCCCCTAAGACATGTTTTTGTTGATTTACGTTCCCCTTTATTCCCATTTTTTTTTACAATCTCTACTTCTAGTCATTCTAGTCATTATTTTTAATTATTCAATAAATATTGTTAAATTTGTGTTCAGTGAATTTGGATCCCTAAACTGTAGGATCACCGAGAGGCCTAGCTTGGTATTTTTTTTTTTTTTTTAGAAGACTTCGAATTACAAAATTGCCTGGTCTGTCGTATCTGCGTCAAGGAATAGGCTAACTCAGGTTCATTGGTATAAGGCCTAAATGAAATTTGGGTTCTAGCTTGCAGTAGGAGTGTGTTTTAAGAGAGATTTAATGAAAGTTAGTCACTCCTCGCTCATTTCATCAGGAAGTTTCACTTGAATTGCACACTGGCCTTGCTTAGGCTGCTAATACTGAGCCTAAGTAAAATTTGTTTTATGAATGAGCAATTTTCAATGTTACGATTTGAAATTTGCATTAGATTTTTTGTTTTTATTGCCTCCAGCTTAATTACACTCGGTGTGAGATCAGATACATGTGTCATGTAGCTGTTAAGTTCTGTAAACACTTGTAGGCCTAGCTAAGAGTGGCATGCTAACCACTCATTTAGCTGGAGGGATTAGGCTAGTAGTTTTGTGAGCTATGTATTTATGAGGCTGCAACAGTAGCCTAGATTAACATCATAGTGCAGCCATATTTCAAATGTCATGCTGCAAAAATAGTAGTTTTTTTTTTTACAAATACAATTGTTATTTGGCATAGGCTATATTGTAAAAATACAGGGTAAAAATACAAGTACTGTACTTAGTTTTATATCAGGCTGGTTATAAAAAGTTTTACTGTAACCTACTCCATGTGTCTTTTGGGTAGCCTATACTGTATAAATGCCCTCAATATCTACTGTTTTCATTTACTTTATTATTATTATTATTATATCATGGGCTGTGTAAATGATTCATATATGGTCATAGAAAGTTATATTTGATGATGTTAGCAATAGCCGGCCAGGGGTTGGAGAGGAATGTAAAGTCTTTCAGTTATGCCTTGTGGAATAAGTAACTGTGACAACCTGTGACATATGGGTCATCTTCAGTGGCTTAATTAGTTGTTTGATACCATTTGGAAAAGACAAAACAAATTTTCTTGAACACTGACTACAGAATGTGTATCAAGACATTACAAGTTGGCCTTATCTCATAGCATTTTTTTCATCATGCTGTCCAACCTCTCCTGTTACTTCATAGTGAAATTGGGGTTTCATCCTAATTTCACATTTAGACCTTTGTACTTCAGCTCATATTATGGATCTCTTTCTTGCTGTCCAACCACTTCAGCCCCCTCTTTTCATTGTCTTAAGTGTTGAATGGTTGAAAGAAGTAATGTGCTTGGTTTTATAGCCTAAATTTAATCATACATAATCATCACAGGATTTGGTTGAAAATTAAGTCCATGAATTTAGAGTACTTAGAGCATTACAAAGTTAGGGTAAGGATTTTTGTTTCAACATGCTCACTGAAATAAGAATATAATACCTCATATTTATTATCATCATGGACTCCAGCACTGCATTGCCAAGGGTTTCCGTCCATTTTGTGTTTTATCTTCCACAAATATCTACTCATCTCCAGCCTCCCATCTTAAAATTGTCATCCAAGGAGGTCTGAGTCTTCCAGCATTTTTGGTGACCATAGGAGCCTGGCTGACACTGTCAGGGGTTTGGCAGAGGATATGTCAAGCCTACTTCATCTCCCTTTCTTCATTATCTCATTTACACAAGGAGCTTCCTTGATTTCCACCTTGGTGTAACTTTTGATCAGTCTTCTGGGTTCATGTTGCATCACTGAAAGTATTAGGGAGTTTGCTGACATGTTGAGTATATAATCAGGAACTCACAGGCCTCTGTTGGTTGTCAAGTAAGGTTTGTCCTTGATTGATTTCATAGTTCATTACTATTATGACCATCTGGAATGAAGTTGAATCTTAGTTGACAGTAATAAGAGGTTATTACTGTGTGGAAAACTAGACAAGCCATTTAGATGTAGGTACAATACAGTTATTGTAGGATGTAAACTGAAGCAGAATTTTGTGTCTGAGTAAGTAGCATCTTAACAGCTGTTTAGATGATAAGATAAACTTGCATCTGAGAAGAAGACAGGTAGTTTGGACATTACCATAATTTTTGTTTATTCCAAAAACATATCACTGCCATGTTTGATTCATTACTTTGGTACAGTACTTTAGAGGTCAGGCTAAAGAAGGAAACATTTTTTATTCAAGTGGAAATTGCCCATAAATCTTCATTTGTAATTGAGCATTGTTGTACTTTTTAGTAAACCAACTCATAATTATGCATATTTTTATTATATACTATTTAGTGTATTTTGTGCATCCCACCCTCTTATTTTTTGTTTGCAGGGAGGTGCTTCCATAATCAAGTTGCAGTTGGAGTGTTGTCCGTATTTGATCATTTCATAGCATAAGACCATGGTGTGACTAGCAGATGTAATTGCACAGATAGTTGTTCTCCTTACAAGTAAGTTTTATACTTCTCTTTTGTCAAGGTTTTGAATTTTCTATCTTGTATCATCCTTGACTCTTAGAATCACCCATCTTTCAGTTGGTAGGGCTACCACCTCCTCTGTGGTGATGACTCATGCTTTATCCTTTTCTCCTCCTAATTAGTCCGTTATCAATATTTTGTGTGTGTCTGTATGGATAGATGGATGGATGTGAGTCAGTTGCTCACTGTTACCCTGAGTAACCAGTTGTCAACCTTCTCCTTATCAGCAATTTAAGGCCACCCCATTCCTCTGCTCTTGCCCAGTATGAGGAAATCTTACAAGAATAAGCCTTTTTCAGGCACTTGCTTCATCACAAGTGGCACCGATGGCTCACCACAGAATCCTAATTACTACTACAACCACCTGAAGACAACTCCTACCTTGAAGCACCCAGTCTTGGGATTGTTTGCTAAGAATTGAAGAAGGACACCATCTCTGATATTGAACTTGAAGTCTCATGGTTATGAACTGGAGCTGTACCCTAGTCTGACATTATGTCTGGAATTCTCAAGCTAACTCTCCCTTTCCAAGTGCCCCAGAGGGAGCTACTGCACCCTCAGTGCCATGAAAACTCCCCTTGCCTCTGGAGACCTTAGGCAAAGCTCTACGCCCCTCTTTAGCCAAGATGGAAGTGGACACTGAATGGACGACTTAGGAAAAAAGTGGCAGCTAGAGGATGATTCTGCAGAAAGAACTTCTGAATCATAGCCAAAGGTCATATGATTGCATATGCAGTCATAGCCAAGATGGGAAGTGCCAACCTGGGCTTGAAAACTCTATTAAACGAAACCTAAACAAAGATGATAACGAGGCCCAACACAAAGAAAAAATCAATCTTCTCTGAGGACATGCCAATTTTCAGCTGTTGGGTCCATTTTTATATGTTAGGAAAGCTGCAATCTGCAAGTCTCCCCCCACCCTTGGATCTCATTCTTCAGTTGCTGAATATCTAGGAGGACCAGAGATACATTGACAAGTCTGGAAACCCAATAAAGAAGGAAAAATACCAAGTTACATTTCCCTTGGCTTTTGGGATCCTTCTCACAGAACACCTGATAATTAAGCCTTTAAGGTGTTTCAAGTGGCAAAAATACAGTCACCACAACAAATGCTGCTTGGGAAAGGAGAGGTGTGGAATGTGCAGTAAACCACACATGACAAAGCAATGCTTGAATGCTTACAAGAGGGGAGAAGTGCTGAAAGCAAGTGTCCCAACTTTTCCCTTCTTCACCGCTCTTGGAACAATGGCTGTGGTGCTGAGTCGACTAAGTTACAAGAGTTACAGGCACTATGCCGCATCTCAGACTTTCAAGACCACCTGTGAGGCCTACACAGGTGAGTCAAAACACTGATGTTTGAACCACAGCAATATCCACCTACCAGACTACAGCAACATCCACCACCTGGACCATGCAAACACCATCAAATACTTGGAAGTAAGTTGGACTACACCCTCATTCCAACACCAAGAGTAACCATTCCTGCACCCCTCTCCTTCTCATCCTTTTATATCAAACCCCATTCCACCCTCAGAACTAGCCTTTTATCTTACCCTCACCTTTTTCTCCAAACCTTTCACCTTCCTCATCCAGCAATCTGGTATTTGATGTCCAAGAGAATGCTGTTACACACAGTGACATCTATATAGCTGCTAAAGTTTAAGATATCACAACCAGAAGTCCTGTCCTGAAGCAGCCGTTGTTCATTTTGAGTAACAGTCATTCTATCGATTCTCATAAATGAAAAATACTTTGTATTTTTCATTTTCCTGAGTAAATTAAAAGTTGGGAGTATTCTCCTTAGATTTTTACATGTTTTTTGATCTGCAATTTTTGTCCATTTTCTTTCTGCTTCTCTTCTTCTAAACCAGGACTTCATGCGGTTGAACTTTCTCACCTACTGATTGGTATTTGATTATTTACGGGCTGCTCATGGAACAAGAGCCTGTGCTAGTGCGCTGCTAGCTTGTTTGAAAACATGATTCAATTTCATCCAAACTTTGCATCAGACATTCCATCCATAAGTTATTCTGACTACTTTTGCACTAGGATGATCATCATCTAGTAGAAGTTAATCCATGTCTCCCATTTCTCTCAAGCCTATTTACTGGCAGACAGCTTCCTATCCTTAAGAAAATTGTAAGGATAACTCAGTGTAGGATTAATATCTTTTAAGTGAAAAGCATTTCAGATATATCCCAAATAAATAGTGTTTCGATTATTACTGTAGTTCTCTGGATGAAAATTTTTCTAAAAGTTACATTGAATTGAATAACATAATCATGATTGACACTTATTTAAGCTCTGATACCTGTAAGTCACTTATTTAAGCTCTGACACCTGTAAGTCAGTACAGTAGTTGTCAAATGATATCCAAAGGACATACAGTATTACTTGGAGATGTTCATTTCAAGCAGGTTAAATGGTAATGGTGTTAGAGCCTCTTTAAAATATAATAGTAGATTTCAGGTGCATCTTTATTAACAAATGCTTCAGTCATGACAGTACATTTCAGGTACACCTTTATTCATGAAAAGTTCCTTCCATGCTGCGTGCTTCAGGTGGGTGGGTGGGTATAGATAAGATTATTCAAACAAATTGTAGAATCATGTTTTACAAGGAATTATATTACACACCGTCAAACTTGAATGCCCCTACTTATTCTCAGCATTGCTAAATTAAAAGCTGATATGCCGTCTTCATTGTCACCAGTTTTCTGCAGGAAAAGTTGTAAGTGCAGTAGATGGAGGAAGGATATGATAGTGAGCAATAAGCTTTAAAGAACATGTTGCCTGTGAAGTATTAGCCTGCCCCATTCTACTTTCAAAAATTACGTTGAGCATATATATCGTTGTCATTTTGTTTCTACAAACACTTGAGTTATTTAGAAGTGAAGTAACGTTAACTATTACTTAGATATCTATTGCCACAGGATTATTAATAGATATTTTAATGATACTGGGTGTTACTGGATAAGTTTATAGCTTAAAGATTTTCATAAACCTTACAAAATGTTCAAAGTGGAGCAGCCATTTATGAACCATTTTGATTTGTTTATCATCACAAATACCATTTTCTCTCCCTTCTACCCATTTGTAAAATTCGTCTGTGTTTCTCTGCAAATTTTCGCCACTCAGTCAAGAATGAATCCTCTGCGTGAGCAATATGTGAGGTTAGATCTCAGACTTGGGGTTTGCTTAATCCTCAAGTCCGACATGTAAACTCGTGTAGCTGACCCAGAGGATTTGTTCTTGAAAGAACTCGCTTATTGATCACCCAGAATACAGTATTCATTCTTGAATGAGTGTTCTTCTTCTGAAAACACAGAAGAATTTGACAAATGGTTAGAAGGGAGACCAAATGGTGGTTGTGATGATAAACAAATCAAAATGGTTCATAAATGGCAGCTGCAACTTTGAAGTACAGTCAAGCCATATTCATTTAATTAAGAATCTCAAAGTCTCAAGGGACCAAGTTTCTAGAAATTAAAATATGGGAAAAACACCCTTTAAGAACTATTGAAGATTGAAGCACTCAACTTTGCACTCAGCTTATGCTTGTCCTGATTTTGCAAACTGTATACCTCCCATACCTTGATGGCACTAGACTCTTAAGTAGTGTGCTAGCAAGGCTTGTAGTTTTTCAGCTAAATAAGCTTTCTAAGCAAAATTATTCACATTAGTATTTTCTCTAAATAAAGATTGGAAATACAGCACACTATTAGTAATATCCATGTAATTTTAGTGAAGATTTTTGACCGAAGGCTGTAATGTTGTCCTTGCAGCTGCTCACAATATCAAAGCTTGATAATTGTGATGTTTCTGGACCTGTGATTCAGGAGAACGCTGTAAACTTCTCAAGAGATTTTGGGGAGAACAGCTCATGATTATTCATGATATTGAAAAGGTTAGTCCTAGCCTCATTGTCTTACTGTACAGTAGGCTGTTTTGGTGATGGGGCAAATATACTGTTTATAAGTAATCAAATCACAGAATATTGTTTACAGATTTGAGATGATTATTGTTTGTTAGCAAGATTTGTAAGAAAAAATGATTGGTGTATGAAAGTGCACAACACAAATGTTCTATAGTCTAATGTTTTGATAGGCCAGTATACTAATTTTATTTTTCCCAATCATCCAACTCCTCTCAATCGAAGGGTATTTGGATAATAGGAACTTGATTGCACCTTCAAGTTATCTAAAAAGAAAAAAAGTTGTTAAAGCCAGAGATTTATTTATAAGAGTCAAGATAAAGCACTGACCCAAAACAAGCTTGACAATGATAGAAATCATCATGAACTCGCAAATATCAAACTGCAAACATGGAAAACCAGATCACCTTTTTTTGTGATATAAGCAGAGAAAACATAAACAAGGAGCACACACACACATTCCATTATGAAATGTCAAGTGTACAAAGTCATCATTTTTATTTTGTTGATGCACCCTTCCAAAATTAAGGACAAAGTTATGTGGACCACCGATCTCGTCTCCTATGATTTTTAAGTAGCTATAATTAAGCTCTCTTTCACTCTCCCTCTTTAAGGGAAAGCTTTGTGTGAGCATCTAGGTGGAAGACTCTGGCACAGTGTAGTTTTGAAGTCCATTGTAGACAGTTCTGTAAAAAAAAAAGAGAGAAATACAGCGCATCAGTACAAGTGTGCTTCTTTGCAGAAACTCAGAGAAAGCGTAAATGGAGTTGATTTATCGTTATTAATCTCGAAGATCGTTTGATGCTAGAAAACAGATCCCACAAAACCAAAGGCCAAAACTGAGTGAAAACAGTAACAGTCTAGACCTCGTCATTGGAAATTTGTATAAATTCATCCAACAGTTAGGGATGTTTTTCAGAAATAGTCAACAGATTAATAACTGGTAGTATAATGAGTCAGGTCAATGGAACATTATATCAGGATCATAAACATTAGCAAAAAAGGGACGACGCATGAATCTGATTTTCAGACTAAAGAATTTTCATACAAATCTTATAAAACATGAAAAACTTTGACGTAAAAATGATCACAATCTGTGTTCAATGTCTTCTTTTTGAGAATTTGAAATCTATCCACATAATATTTGAGATCCTTTTCATTTTACAACGTATTTCCGAACTTAAGTAATACTTAAGATGATAAAAACACTTGTGAATGAAATCCAAGATTAATCAAACAATAACCATTATGTAGCCAACCACGTCACAATAGAAAGCTGCTTACCACACATGTTCCAGGAACCCTTTAGTTGACATGGAAATCATCATTACTATCATTATTATCACTGAAGATGAACATGAGCGTGGAGGCTATTCTTTTTGAACAATATGAGCAACCATGAACTAACAAAACCAGTATCTACACTACAGAATGCACTTATAGGAAAAAGGAACGAACAGAGCAGGAAGGAAAAACGAAGGGCTAAAAGAAGCGAGAGTCCAGATGCACCCGAGATACTCACTTCATTAGCGGGAACGTTCCCAGGTTGCACTGTCCAAGCTTGTCGTCGTGGCTCAACTGCCAGTTCATGGCTCCCAAGAAACCCATTTCACGGATGTAGTTCATTTTCAACTCAAGGCTCTTGACGTTTTCGTATCCGACCCAGTCTTTACCTGTCAACAGAATTTTCATTATCTTAAGACGTTTATTGTCGCCATCATGAGCCTGTATTCAGGCGCTGAAAGCTACCGATTTAATGTGAATATATAACGGAATGGTTTGCTTACCGCTGTAGGCGAACGGAACGAGGCCAATGTCATCGAAGTCTTCAACCCAACCAGCTTCATCGATCATTCTCTTACACAACTGAAAACGAAATGATCGCTATACTGATGTTTGTCTCATACATAGTACTACTACTGTTTCACCTAGCTTCTAAATCCTAAAGAGCATGCAATGTCATTTGCTTCTTCAACGAAAATGTTATCAAGAATCCGGGACGACTCTTACCTGAGCGTAGGAGATGGTGCCTCCTCCCTCTGTGGGTGCATGAAGTTCGTGCTGTGATGGGTCTTTCAGAATGTATGAGTGGCCGTAAAAAGGAACGCCAATGACCAATTTGCTTCGGGGACAGCCATTTTCCACGTAATACAGGGCTCCGTCATTCTATGGAGGTGAGAAACAATGCATGTAAACAAAATACATAGCCTAACTAGCTTAGTGTTTCGGTGATGCGTCTACATGACACAAGGCCAACCCAATTAACCTAAATATGCGTTTATGTAAATGTGTGTGTGTGTGTGTGTGTAACTCATGTAACTTTTGGCCTTATTTCCCTGGGAATAATGACAGTGTATTGTAAACTAATCCGTTAATAAGCCGTTCTGGAATCACTAAGCTGCAAATGTATATCATTTAAGTTATTTATATATACGTGTATCTGTGTAATCAATAGGTTGCACTAAGCTTTTATTGGAGAACAACTATTTGAGACATCCATAAAGACTAAATCGCAAATAACTTGCAAGGTAAACACTATGGGCCCACGTATATATAACTATATACTGTAAATGTTCAGACGACTCATTATTATTATTATCATTAAATTTCCAAAGATATTCTGCTTTTACAAAATGAAGAACCTCCAAGTGGTATGTGGACGTCACAAATCCAAGCCCACGACGTCACGATGCAAACTACCAGAAAACTCTGTCATCACACATAGGCTAAAGTTACGATATATATGCAGCTGGCAACTGACTGGGAATGATGACAAGCCACGCCAGTACTGCGACTGAGCTGTGAATCAGCCCCTCGAGGTTCGTACACAACCCAATGGGTTTTCCAGAGACGCAGATTCTCAGGTCGAAACCTCGCTGAAAATGAGCGGACACTGGCACAGATGTCCCAAACACCACCCCTTGTAAAAGGATAGAAAATGGGACAGCAAAAGCTGCTCATCCCTGTGTGAAGGTTGTTTGTTTTTTCTCCCAGGTAAAATGGTAAGTGTTGACAGCAAAGACTGCTGATTTCTGTGCATGAACTTTTCTTTTTTTCAACACAAGCCACCTTTCCCTAAAGCACAAGCTGGCTTCCTTTTCCTTCTCAGCCCTTTCCCACTAGGCTGGGACTCATTACTATAAACATTTCTCTCCTATTGATGGGCAGCAGGAGGTTCAAAGGGTTTGCAACCCTGCCCATCCCCTTCGTTCATCTTCACTAACTAACTGCCAAAAAGGAATATTTTTTGTCTTTTCATAGATCAACACAATTACGGGCTGTTCCTGGAGCAAGAGGCTGCTCCCGCTCCAGCACAAGGCTGGCTTAATCTTAAACAACAGCAACAATTTCATACATTCTCTCATTAGACGAGAATATATTCTTATTATTATTCACAAAAGAGCCCCATGTTCATGGAACAAACGGAACTGCCATGATTTTGCCCATCATGATTTCATAGGACAAACCGCCCATGTGTTAACTTGTTCAGAGAGGATTGGCAGGTAACCATTTAAAACCTATCTTAACAACCTTAGTCTTACCTAACCTATCATAAAGACATGTGGCCTACGTTGTATGATGCTTGCACACACTTCATATCCCCACCGCCTTGAAAAACAGAGGAAGCTAAATATCTATATAAAACTATTTATGCCGTGAAAACATGTATTTTCTTTATTTGTGAAAAAAAGTGTCGGTGTATATTCTCTGCCTTCAGCATAATCAATTTTAAAAATACTTTTTATTTTTGGTAAATTCAGACAGCAAAGTTTTCACAAGATGAAGTGAGACGCCGATCAAGAGAAAACGACACTGGCTGATTAAAAGTTATCCTCTTGTTTTGAGAATTAATAATTTTTCTTTAAACATCAAGCTGAAAAGACCTAGATGCTCCTAAGCCTGAACTGCTTGAGGTATTAATGCCTGCAGTACTCCGTATGCACAGAAAACACAACTTACAACATTCCAGCGTTCGTAGCTTCCAGTGTCCAAGTCTGGTCTGCGGTAGAGCATGGAATGAACATCAGCAAATCCATCCTTGTCACTTCGAAGGTCATATCCCATCATGTAGACGGCATCGAGAGTGCTGGAAGTAATATGTAGATTACAGACGGCAATGACAGCAAAATGAGAACAAGAAAAACCGGAGTCAAATGAGCGTAAATACAGACAGTTTACCTACATTACACTTAACTTAATCTGTTATTGAGAGTCGTTTTTGTCTCGTTGACAGTACGATAAAACTTACGAACCTGCAGATGTCAGGAATGCTGTAAATGCTGCCAGCCCAGGGGCCTCCTGTAGGTGCTGCTATTGTTAAGGTCCAGCCTTGGTCTTCCTTATCGAAGGCTTCTTTCAGCTCTTGAAGCTTCAAAATTCAATGTCATTAATTCATGTACAGGTCACATATTTCTTAGTGAAAAAATAAGACAATTGGTAGATATAACACCCTGGCATCTCATCAATAATGGATGAATATTTTTACATTATCATACCCAATAATTAGCATGACGGATAAAGCAACATCCATTTTGCTGTCAAAAATGCAGATAATCGATAGCTTCGTGAACTAACAACTTACTCATGAAGACAGCTCAGATAATTTTCAGAAACACTTTGTAAAGCACGGTAGCACAACAACTTTTTTCCTGCTCTAAGACAAAAGATTCTGTTGGGGATTCATCAAAGTGCACTTGGACTGAATCTTCTGCTGACCTGAACTGTTAAATTGACAGATCTATCTGTCTGTTTACTGGTTTTTCTCTCTCTGTAAATGAATTGAATTGAATATAGAATTTAGCATTGGGACCTATGATGTCATTCAGCGCTGAAACTGAAATTGACAGTAAAAGGTTTGAAAGGTGTAACAGGGGAAAACCTCAAAGCAGTTGCACTAGGAATCAGTTGTTATGAGAGGGTGGAAAGTAAGATGGAAGACAGAGAATAAGAAAGAAGACAGTAAAAGAAACGACAGGGGTCGCAGCTAGGGGCCGAAGGGATGCTGCAAAGAACCTTAAGTAATGCCTAAGTGCATCGCACGAGGTACACTGACGGCACTGCCCCCCTACGGAGACTGTGAATGCGACGATGCGCTCTCCCTCCCCCCTTATAGAGTATTAGACAATGATCTTTTGAATAAAAGATATTTCTCACCAGAATCTTGTGATTGTTTTTATCCTTGATCTCCGGAAATTCCCAGTCGACATCGAAACCATCAAAACCATGATCATATAAGAATTCTGGAAAAAAAAAATTGAAGCACTCGGTAAGGATTGTCAGATAGATACTTTGATATCTTATGGTGAATTAAATTTGTATAATCTCAGATGTGTCTATAGGTGTACACATTCATATATTTATTATATACATAAACACATGCGGGAATAAATTTATATATATATATATATATATATATATATATATATATATATATATATATATATATATATATATATATATATATATATATACATCACCATATAAAAATATGATATATATATAGGTCCCTGACTGGTTTCGACTTTATTTCTAAGCCATCACAATGGCTTAGAAATAAAGTAAAAACATCAGATCTACACGTAGGCCTCTTATTTTCTCACCTGAGTGACTTTATTTCTATATATATAACGCCATATGGCTATATATATATAAAGTCAAAACTAATTCTAATAGCCACAATGCCTTCTTAACTCAATTCTTCTTTTTTGGATATCTCACCTGTGGTGATGTGAGGCATTATATATTTATATATATGTATGTAAAAGTGACCTTAATTCTAAAATATGGAATATGATGAATATATATATATATATATAAATATATATATATATATATATATATATATATATATATAACCGAATCACGAAAATATGGAACGTGATGAATATATAAATAAGACAAAATCCACGAAGGAAAGGACAATAAGTGCTGCAAGGCCTTTCGACTCCACCGTCCTTTACTTGCTTGCAAAGGATTTATATATACACATACATACAGTATATATATATGTTTTCCTATATAGTATATATTTATTTATATATATATACATATATATATATATATATACATATATATATATATATATATATATATATATATATATATATATATATATATATATATATATACAATATATATATATGTGTGTGTGTATGCATATTCACATCCGTGTATTTGTGCTTCGATGTGCTCACTTTGTCAAAACAAAAGAACATTCACGTTATCATATCTTTTCTACTCTTAGATGATGCTGAATTTCGTTTGACAAGAAAAGCATCTTCTACTTACTGACAACACTTGCGATGAAAATGGCCCTCTTCGCCCCATCGCCTGCCATCGTCGAAAATTTGAGGGCATCGCTGCCCCCACCACCAATGGAGATGTCAGTTCTCAGGTGAGGAAACTTCTCCCTCAGTCCCACAAACCTCCTGTATCCTCCTTCCTCGATGTCAAACTCGTTGGTGAATGATAAATGCGATTAAACTTAATTTGATTCGATCGTGACGTTTAGTTATCTATAATAACATCATTTACTGAATAAATATTCGATTGCACTCCTGCCTTCATAGCTAAATCTTTTATTAGAAAGTCTTATTTCTAGCAGAGATATCTGTGGACCATCTTTTTTTAGTTTTCTGTAAAAGAAAACTGTTGTGCCGGCTTTGTCTGTCCATCAGCACTTTTTTCTGTATGCACTTTTCTGTCGACCCTCAGATCTTAAAAACTACTGAGGCTAGGGGGCTGGAAATTGGTATGTTGATCATCCACCCTCCAATCATCAAACATACCAAATTGCAGCTCTCTAGCCTCAGTAGTTTTTATTTTATTTAATGTTAAATAAAATAATCGTGCGTCTGGCAACGATATAGGACAGGCCACCACCGGGTCGTGGTTGAAGTTTCATGGGCCGCGGCTCATACAGCATTATACCGAGAACACCAAAAGAGATCTATTTTCGGTGGCCTTAATTATACACTGTACAGAAAACTCAATTGCGGCGAAGAAACTTCGGCGCCTGTTTTTACTTGTTTTTTTTTCCAGCAGTCAACTCAGTTTTTTTTATGAATGGTAGGGGTTAACTTCTTTTTTTTATTGCTAATAACTTTTTTCTTTGAATTCATTCTTGCGTTAGTAGTTAATAACAGAAAATTGCTCTCTTTACTCTCTCTCTCTTCTTATCAGTTTAACCACACTGGCTCTGTTCTAGAACCTTCTGGGCTAATGCTTCCCCAACGTCACACGATTCGAGAATCAAGTAAGTATGAGGCAGCTTCAAAAGACAACATTCCTCTCCCTTCTTGTGCGAATAATGAAACTCACTGAGCAATTCAAAACTAATGCTTGAATGATTGTACGATTGAACCGACGAAATTGCAATTTCATATTTAGAACAACTTCTGTTGTACTTGAGAAGAATATATACTATCTTCTAGCGTATGACAGATTGCTATAAAGTTTGTAGCCAAGACGTGAAAACTTAAACAATGACTAAGTAGTAATAAATGAACAAAGTTAGAATGTTACCTGATAATCCCTTGGTTCCACCTCCCAAGTGTCGCCAGAGAGACTGCAAAAGGCGTAAAGGACGTTGGTGCATAGATCTCCCGGAATCTCTTCTATCTCCAAAGCTCCTCCCGGCGCATAGTAACAGCTGTTCAGGGGAGCTTTGCCCTGCCGTCTACCTGAAGTTTCGAAGATCACAAAGAACTTTGCTTGAGGGGAAGAAATGTGTCTTTTCAACGAAGTCACTAGCTATTGAGAGCAATACTGCCCTAAAATGGAAAACTTCAGTATCAGCACAATTTTCGAAATTGAGGTGTGCCACCTGTTGGGCTCGTGAAACACCAACACACAAGTTACTGTAGTTTCAGAATGATTCTTCAGTGCTTTATTTAGGGAGTCCCATTTGCAGTATCTGCAAAATCATTAGTAAGGCAAGGGAAAACTGCAGTATTTACCATTTTTCTCAGTTTTGAATTTTTTGCAGTCTTCCATTTTAGAGCAGAATATGTCCATGATTAGATGATATCACTCTGGGCGCAAGATTTTATGAAAACAATTCCTCACCTTCCAGAACACTAACAAGGCTTGCACCTGCTAGAATCAGGATGAAGCATGCAAACAACAGGAAACTGTGCACGCTACGCATGTCAATCATATTGTTTTTTTTTTGTTAGCCTAAGACCTGAGGACAAGAGAAATCCGCTGTTAGTGAATTTTTGCAGTTCGTAATTAAGACTGTTACTATCTTGTTTTACCAATGATCCTTGGCCAAGTGAAGCTTGTAAGCTTGATTCGACAATGAACTGCTCCCCATAAAACCAGTCACTGATAAAAGATTGCTTTCGTTGGTCACATTTCAAGAAACAAATATATACATTGAAGAATTCTGAAATACAGCTACAATTACTTATCACATATGTTTCTACTTTAAATCTAGTACAAATCCAGTCACTATAATTTTGCTTTCAGAATGTGCATTTCTTAACGAAGGTGTCATTCATAATGATTATACTGGACTTGTTGTAAACGTCATCAGCTAGATAGACTGATTGGTTGATTCTTTATAATTCTGAATAATTTCCAGCAAGAATTCTTGGTGGTTTGCAAATAAGGGAGTTATTTGTCACCTGATTATTGACTGGTCGTTGCTACTTTGGCTTGTTATTTATGCGTCACCTACTCAGAGGTGCTAGTACTAAATGCCATATGGCAAATGTAGAGTAGACGGCCGCACTAAAATATCGTTTATTAATATAATTTGTCGACCAAGCAATATAAAATTGGGTGTGTATAATACTTTGATCCCCAAGGGCCTAGTACTAAACACGGCGTCCCAAGGAGCTTTCGCCATGTTTAGTACTAGCACCTTAGAGTGGGTGACGCATAAATAACAAGCCAAAGTAGCACAGACTGGTCTCAGTAAAAATGGTTTCCGTGGAGAGTTATTTGCTCTTTTTCCTGGTCTACCAAAGGAACTGATTATCTATGTACTCACCAGTCACAAGGAAAGACAGTTTGTTTTGCTCTGTAATCACCAGAGTTCTGGGTTTGTGAATTCACCAGATAACCAACCTCTTTAGGCACTCACTTGGTATGTGCTCACCGGGACATCTGGTGAAATCTGCACCAGCGGACCTTATGTATTCTCCCTTTGCCGAGTCAAGCAGAATATGATAAGCGCTCGGTATCTGTTATACCCGAGAATCCAAGATGTTTTGCACTCAACCCTCTGCTTGCCGCCTCCCGTGGGAGAAAGTAACGCTAGCGTTTGTCGTTAACCCCCTCTCCCATATCAGTGGACAGGTGGAACTACTTAAGGGTTTTCTCGCCGTCTACTTCTTTACATTTCTCACGCTTTCTCTCTCTTTGTACATGTACATACACATATAAATGTATGTGCATATGTAGTTATATACACTCACGACACATATATATGTATGTATAAAACAGTCATTCAATTATTGTATAAAAAGGAATGACTAAATAAACGGAAAACCTTTTTTAAAACCGACAAGTTTGGTTACCACTGAACAGCAAAGTAATGTATGTTATGCACGTCGGATATAAATTCCCTCTGATGACCCTGAAAACGATTGAAATTGGGAACTGCTCAGAACAGGCACTTTGCTTCGAGGTGACAAATTTAATTTTCCCTTTTAATAATGGTGATCTTTAAAAAGAACTATAGAAATTATAATATAATGGCACTGTTTCGCAAAAAGAAATAAAACCTTGAAGATTATTGTAGAGGTGTGTGTTGGTACTATTTGGCTGACGTATCATTGTAAGCAGCAAAACCACCAACAGCAATAGGATGAAAATAAACATCAATTGTAATTGTGACGACTAAGAAAAATGATGACGACGACGCAAAAACTTTAGACGCCAAAGCAATGAAAAGAAATTTAAAGAAACCTGGATAACTGGTGATGAGAAAAATAAGCCAAGAGATGATAACAAGAGCCGGCATCTAAACACGACAGAATTTGAATTAAACTTCGACCATTTTCATGAGTCCCAACAAGAGATTCTGAATTGAATACAGTTTAGGCCGAAGGCCAAGCACTGGGACCTATGAGGTCACTCAGCGCTGAAACGGTTATTGACAGTAAAAGGTCTGAAAGGTGTAACAGGAGGAAAACCTCGCAGTTGCACTATGAAATATTTGTTAAGAGGGCGTGGATAGCGAGATGGAAGAAAAATAGTATAAGTGGAAGTAAGATACAAGTAATGGAAGAGGTTGCAGCTAGGGGCCGAAGGGACACTGCAAAGAATCTTTAGTAATGCCTACAGTTCACCGCATGAGGTTCGCTGACGGCACCATCCCCCTGCGGGGAACAAGAGATTCTGCAGCTAAAAGTCAGTGTCACTCCAACCAAAGGTTTACCTGTCAAGAAGTTAAAGATTACCGACGGGGTGTTTGTCGTGTGAGCGACAGGAGATGGTCTTTGCATGCATAAGAAGCAGGAGAGTCGAATTCTCTTGTCAGTGCTGTCGCTACGAAGTAGAAAAAAAAGGCTTAATAATTGATCGAACTCACTGGCAAGGATTACCGCGATTAAACGCGGCGATTTTCCAAATGATGAACAGAGTGAAAACTCCTTTTCGAAGGATGCTCAGCTGCGAAAGAAAATTGTCGCAAAGTGACAAGACAACGTTACAAAACGAGTGTTTGTCTTTGGCTCTGATTTGAGAGCATGTCTTCCCAGTATTTAAACTCGTCTTTACTTGCACAAGGACAGGAAAAAGCATATACACAAATGTTTCCTACATATAATTATCATGACAAATTTTTATGCTCTCTCTCTCTCTCTCTCTCTCTCTCTCTCTCTCTATATATCTATCTATATATATATATATATATATATATATATATATATATATATATATATATATATATATATACATATATATATACATATGCTACTACTTAGCTCGTTGCTCTATGAGATCAGCTTATGCTTCCCTGTAGCTGACTTTCGTTGGAAATTCTCACTGGAATTTATGATCCGGTTCTCACCTATGTCTTGGAATAGAATAGAATACAATAGAACAGAATATAGATTTTAGGCCACTGCCCAAGCGCTGGGACCTATGAGGTCAATCAGCGCTGAAACGGAAATTGACGGTAGAAAGGTCTGAAAGGTGTAACAGGAAAAAACACTCGCAGTTGCACTGTGAATCAATTGTTAGGAGAGGGTGGAAAGGAACATGGAAGAAAGAGATTATGAACGGAGGTACGGTAAAAGGAATGAAAGAGGTAGCAGCTCGGGGCCGAAGGCACGCTGCAAAGAACCCGAAGTAATCCTACAGCGCACTGCACGAGGTGCACTGGCGGCACTATCCCCCTACGGGGCGTAACATTGGAGAAACATACAACTTTTTCTTTAAATCAAACATTCCTATGAATGTTTGTAGCATAGTTTTATGTGCGCATTACCTTATAAGATTCGGTTTACGAAAGGCGCATCGATACCAGAGTCAAAACGAATGCTCGCTGTTCTAGTTCACTTAATAATTCACCTAAAATTTCGGCACATGCCTCATTAATTTTCTGCTATGTCAGAACGAAGTTTTCTATAGAGCTGTAGCAAAAATATTCGTATAAGATTCTCAGGCAAATGAGCAAAGAGTTAGCAAAAAATAATAAGGTAATGGGTATGAAATTAACCGACCAGCATTCATAAGAGCGTTTAAACGTAAAGAGGAAATTAATCTTGTTTTTCTAATGCATATGAATAGCTGGAGAAGACTACGCCAAACTTACATTTTTCGAATTTAATAACCTCCTCTTGTTATTTACTTTTCTGGGGTTTCATACGGAAAATTAACCTCCTGCTTACTACCACTTTTATCAGTTTTATGTTTTGTAAATGTCATGTAAAGCGTCCTTACAAAGGCGAAATGTTTTGACAGCTTTTACGTCCCTGACACGCATCTGATATGTTTGCTCTTCACGTCACGCTCAGGAAACCTGTCAGGGCTCCGAGATGAGCAATGCTGCGGCTCTCTATGACAGGTTTACGAAAACCGGAGTGAATGCGAAAAGAACTACGCTTTTAAGGTCAAGCAGAACTGCGCATGCTTGGTCCTTAGGCAGCTAGGGAGTGGACCCTGTCGTTCTCAACATTGGTTCAATGAGAGGTAATGTTTACTTCAGTTGAACAAGAACTGCCCCAGAGAAGGAAGCCAGTTTTTCCGGTGAGTGTCGCGGGGGTTAGTGGCTGCAGACCAGTGGTAACCACTCCTCTGCTGTTTTTTAAGTTAAATTGATGGATTCGAATTCAGTTTACTGTCTGTATTATATTCTAAATAGGCTACTGCCGTTTTCCGAATATTTGTGCATGTATACCTTTGCTATGGAATCAAGTCTTATTCTTATTACCCATGCAGTAATGAGAAAACAGCCTCGCACATGGGTCTCTGCAAAAATATGAGACGTATGTTTATTCTTATACATTGTATTTGCTTGACTGCATATATATATATGTATATATATATATATATATATATATTATATATATACGGTATATTATAATGTGTGTGTATGTATGTATGTGTATATATTATACACGCACACACGTGTAATATGAACGAAGGCAGGCTGGTTGGTCTTAATCGGGTGAATCTGCGAAACAGCATCGTTAGGAGACAGCTGTGAATTCCGAGCAATTATTCAATCAACCTAAACAGGTGAATTAGAACTTTGCTCTTCTGACTGAAATAACTGAACTAATTGGTTCAAAATTGACGTTAAATGGGAATGTAAGGCTGGAGGTAATGTGCCAGTTGGAAGCTTGAATTTCAAGTCGATAGCCCCTGTGGGCTTTTTCCATATGAATAGGGTTCATCTTCTGAATAATAATAATAATAATGTCCGGCGCTTGCACAGAAACAGTACAAAAAGAGGCATGATTCAGCAGCAAAAGCCCTCCACTGGAGCCTGTGCAAGAGACACCAGCTAGTTTGCAGTAATAAGTGGTACGAACACCAACCTGAGGGAGTGATAGAAAACGACCAGGCACAGATCCTCTGGGACTATGGTATCAGAACAGATAGGGTGATACGTGCCAATAGACCAGACGTGACGTTGATTGACAAAATCAAGAAGAAAGTATCACTCATTGATGTGGCAATACCATGGGACACTAGAGTAGATGAGAAAGAAAGAAAAAAAGATTGATAAGTATCATGACCTGAAAATCGAAATAAGAAGGATATGGGTTATGCCAGTGGAAATTTTACCCACAATCATAGGAACACTAGGCACGATCCCAAGATCCCTGAAAAGAAATCTGGAAAAACTAGATGCCGAAGTAGCTCCAGGACTCATGCAGAAGACTGAGAAGAGTGTGCTACAAGAAACAGCGCACATAGTGAGAAAAGTTTAGATAATGTTCGAAGCACCTAATTAGCAGCCGCACTGGCTTCCAGTTATTCTCGAAACTTTGCTTCCGGTGTGTTTAGATAATGTTCGAAGTACCTAATGAGCATTCAGTTCCTTAAACCTATTTGGATGGATGGATATGCATCTAAATATGCCACAAATATGTCCGTAAACTTATCGTACCGATTAGTTCGCTTGTGTTCGAAACGTCATCCCAGTCCACTTAACGTTTTTTTTATTCTCTGCGTTACAAACTGTGGGACTCAGGCTACCACTTTAGGCAAGCTTGTTTAACTGCTCTATCATTCGAGGTTAAAGGAAGCAGTTTTCAGGCTTATGTACGTTGGAAGATTATTCTGAACAAACACATCCACACACAGACTGACTTCACAAAACTAGTCAGTGGTCCTGAATTACCCCCCCAAAAAAAATAATAAATAAATAAAAAGTATTTCTGCATCTCTCTTCGAGACTAATGATAAACCGGCACACTATCTGCACTTCATTTACTCTTCCGTGGTTCCTGAGCCTGATTCATCTCTTCTCATATTCACGTTGGTTAAACAATAGTGAGAAAGGGGCACAATTGCAAAATCCGTGATTTTAAGGACCCCATAGACGATACGACCGGCGGATCAGGTTCCGTTCTAACTCCGGTATCCGCGGTACGCCGGTACCCATAGACCAGTGGTTCTCAACCTTTTTATTACCACGCCCCCTCTAAGAGCTGGTCTTTCCCTCCACGCCCCCTTGCATCCATGAGTAAAATTCCCTCCCAGATTAGGAAGAAAATTAAAAAAAAAAAAAAAGAGAAAGAGGAGTTTTGAGGGACAGGGAGGGAAGTAAATAATTACAAAACAATGGTAAGCCTAGCGAGTCTAACTAGAATAGTAGACTATAGGAAACTAACGTTATAAGGCGACACATTTGCATTTTTTTATAAACTTCTGAATATTAGTTCCTCACTCTTGTTAAGAAAATAACGAATATAATTCTAGAATTTTTAAATTTTCCCAGGCCTCGCGCCTCCCCTGGAAACTGCTGACGCCCCCGTAGTGGGCGCGCCTCCAGGTTGAGAATCACTGCCATAGACCGATAGACGTTCGGATTCTCACTTCAGTTTGCCGAAACCTGGTAGAGTGAAGACGCGTCACCTCCTCGCAGTGATGACGCTATAGACTGCGCTTTGCAGCGGAAATTTGAAAACCCCAGGAAAAAAAAAGAGAATCTGGGTGAAACTATGGCTGAAGAAGAGAAATGAATTATCTCACGATTGTTTCGTTAGTGAATTGAAACTTTGCCCGAGAATGGACGAGCAGACTGACATGGAATTATTATATATGGTCTCTCTTACAGAAATAAAAAACACACTTGTACAAGACAGTCAATATCACTGTACGAGAGGTTGCTGGACACACTTCGCTTCGGCGCCACTAGCCGTTCCTTGGGGCATATAATCCCAAAGACATGTAAAGCAATTATTCAGGTTATGCAACACGAGTTTACAAAGGTAAAAAGGAAATATGTTGCATTCACAGCATCCTGCATAGTCCAGTAGTATATAGTCTAGTTTTACAGTAAAGCAAAAGAGGCCCTTAAGCCTGCATTTCTGTAGCCAAGTAAGAGTAAATTTTTCAACTTTTTTGTTCACAAAATTTTTCATTTATACAAGGAAAATTGAAATATCATTGAAAATATTATCATATTTATTTTATGTAAGGAAAATAACAATGTAATTTAAACGATAGCACTAATACATTCATGCACACATACACATCCAATGCAGCACTAAGGAACGTGTGCTTGAGAATATTACAAAATCCACGTGGATTTTGTAACACACACGTAGATATATGTGTGTGTATATGTATGTATTAGTTCTATTGTTTAAATTACATTTTTATTTTCCTACATAAAAGTGTATGATGACAATATCTTCAATATTTAAATTTTCCTTGTATAAATAAAAAATTTTGCGTGCAAAAAAGTTGAAAAATTCACTCTTACTTGGCTACAGAAACGTAGGTTTAAGGGCCTCTTCTGCTTTCACGGATCATAGACCTACTGTATACTAGACTATATACCACTGGACTATGCAGGATGCTGTGTATGCAACATAGTTCCTTTTTACCTTTGTAAACTCGTGTTGCATAACTTGAATAATTGCTTTACATGTCTCTGGGATTATATGCCCCGAGGAACGACTTGTGGCGCGGAAGTGAAGTGTGTCCAGCAACCTCTCGTACAGTGATATTGGCTGTCTCGTACTGTACAAGTGTGTGTGTGTGTTTTTTTAGAAAGAGGGGAGACCATGTATAATAATTCCATGTCCGGTAATTAAACCAGTCACCAGGGTAAAGTTTCAGTTCATAGGGTCAAGAGTTCATATCACGTTATCTTATACAGGGTTGTGGTTGCTTTGTCAGTAATAGTGTTGCAGCTGTGAAAGTTCGCAAAAACGAAATTTTGTTTTTTCATTCACCTGATTTTCTTCATACTTTTATATACACTTCCTCCTTATGCACCTCATTTTTTACCACACTGTAATAACGAAATGGAACGAACTCCAAAGACAAAACTTAATCAACTCTGCTTGCGTTGTAGGAACTATCGTATGGTACTGCCCTCACAAATGACTAAAGAAGAAAATTTTTAGGCAAAATATGTAACATGGTAGATTGGGACCGTCTGTTGAATGAATTTTTATATTTTTTTCTTTCCGCATGAGGTAACGTTTATCAAAGAACATGGAAATTTATGTATATATTACCTACCGATGGAAATGACTTTCAATAATAATAAGTAGTAAAACGCAGTCTTCAGTTCACGAAACAGTCCTTGAATTGGGAAGAAATTTTAATTTAGAATAATTTCTCCACTGGTCTGTATTTTTATATTTTTGAAAATGACAGAAACATACGAGAGATTTTCAAGTAAATTCTACTTTGGGAATAATTTTCGTGTCATTTCCAAGAACACATTTTAAAATCTAGACGACCTGCTGAGCGTTCTCAGCGAACGAAAACTCAACAAACGGATAACTCGATTCTTTTTCCAGAGATGGTTGCGAGAAGTGCAAATGATTCGGAAATCACTTCTCGTCGTAAAAAGCTGATCGCGCTTTGGGAGACCGGGAAGTCACTGACTGAGATTGCCTGTGAAATAGGATTTTCGAGGAAAACCGTCTGGAAGTGGATCTCTCGATGGCAGAAAGAACGCTCCTTGGCGACGCGGCCCCGCAGTGGACGGCCCCGCTGCACCTCACAGCTGGAGGATGCCACCATCCTCGCATCCGTCATGAGTCATCCATTTCTTCCGGTTACTGAAGTGACTCGTCACCTTCAGCTGCAATGCCATCCTGAGACAACTCGACGCCGTCTGCGTGAAAGTCATTTTAACCAATATAAGAGGTACAGAAGACATAACCTCTCACAAGCTGTTCGGGAGGAACGCCTAGGCTTTGCCCTTCAGTACTCTGCCATGACTGAAGAGTTTTGGAAGACAGTCATATTTTTGGGTGGAAAGTCCTTTTCGTTAATGGAAACGGGCACAGAATTGCACTCTAGGCGGCAGGGTTTGACGTATACCCGAGCTGGCATTAGGCGCTTATCAATCTGGGGTTGGATGTGGGCGTATGGGCCAGGAGAACTTTTCTGTACCAACGGACGGATGACCAGCAAAGAGTATGTGAGCATGCTTGAGGACGTTCTCTTGCCCACTGTCAGAGTTATGGCACTCCCTCCGCCTAGTACAATCAGGATAGTACACAACAAGAGCAATATCCATATGAGTAAGGATGTTGTACAGTGGGTCAAAGATCATCCAGAGGTCGAACTCATTGATTGGCCTACAAAGGGACATGACTTGAGTCCCATGAAAAATCTATGGAGTGTTATGTATCAGGATTGGCAGAAGGAAGGAAAGGGCTACGGAGACCTCATAGATGTTGCTAAAGATGCCTGGGAAAACATGCGGGGTCACCCTTCTCTGTGCATGGCCCTTATCCAGTCAATACCTAAGAGGCTGAACGAGGTGATTGTAAAGCAGGGTAGATTAATCTCTGTTAAAACAATGAAATAATATATAACCTGTTCTGAATTCCAAACGATTTTATTACTTGATGTATTTAAGAATACCCAAAGAATTGCTAGATTTATATATATATTGAGCTTGCAAAAAATCATGTCAGCAAACTTATGACTGTTGGAACAAAATGCTCTAATAAGTTTGCGACAGCAAATTCAGTGTTCTGTAAGCCATCATCTGTAATTTCTTCTAGTACGGAGATAATTACCATATTCCCTATTGACTTTCAGTGATATCACTATCACTTACATTCGAAATTATACCTGTTTAGAATGCCATATGTGACTGACAAAGAGGCAAGGTCAAGTTCCAGAAACTGGAGGAAACATCATCCACAGATCACGACATTTATCAGCTGACAGAAAATTTTGTGCTACCTTTGCCTAAAGAATATATATCCGACCATACGTGATGAACGACTTGTTTACTGTGGCATTACGACACTTGGACAGAATATGGTTGTGGCCACTTTGCACAGAGTAGTGTGCACCAGATCTACTTGCAAAGGGCACTGAAGTCTATAGTCAAGTCCCTGCTGGATTAAAGGTAATGGAGCATGTGATGCACTCCGTATCTCTCTTAAAGGAAAGTGACCACTTTTTTGCATTATTACCAGTGAATAATTGCCAAAGGGTTGCGTCATGGGCACAAACACTGCACTAACTTGTTTTCAAGGACAATAACCTTATTATGAGTAAACGCTGTAATCATCAGTGCTCCCAGAATACAGTCTGGTAAAAGCCAAACTTCACAAGTCCCTGCTACTAGTCACTTGTGTGATGCAGGCAAAGTACGTAATCTGCACCATTCAAATGAGGAGTTTATATATCAAAATGAACTTCAACAAGTAATAAATTCAACCAACATGACCAGTTGTTCCTTATATACATGTTGTCAGAAAATAGTGGCTGATTTCAAAATAATCGTGAATCCAAGGACTTCGATAAACACTCACTTTCAGCAATTTCAGATGGCAATGGGAGACTTTTATACAGATTTTTGCTGTAAGAGCATCATTTGCATGAGTTGTATTATTCTGGAAGCGAAGAGTTATAAAATCCAAGTTTACGAGAAAGTTTGCATATCGTTTGATATAAAAAATTAGGAGAAAACATCATGAAGAATCGTTTGTATCCTCAGAGAGTTAATGAAGTATAATATTAAGGCTCAGTTGCTCTTTCATTAACCGCCAGAGTTTTTTTAGATGAGTTTAAAAAGCGTAATGAAAACACGGTTTTGCTCTTGCAGTTCAAAATCGATTATGGCATAACAGCATCTGCTAATTAAATACTAATAAATGGATGTAAAAGACATCCTTAGAAACATGACTATTTTGGTTATATAGAAATTATAAAATAAGTTTGCATCTATAAGCCGAAGGAAGATGGAGATGACTGTCACATTCTTGGCAGAAATGCTGTCACTATGGAAACAATTCATGCTGTATTCGCCCGCTCTTTTTTTCATGAGAAGAAAATGCCGCCAAAAAACAATAATAAGTACCCAGATTAATGTAGAATATGGTGTCCGAGTTTGAGGGAATTATGGGAAGCCCTAAATTTAACAGGCGAAATAGCGTTCCTTGATTTGCCTTACTGATGTCTTCCTTAATAAGTATAAAAACAGTCACTTCCACACGCACGCTTAAGCTTACCCTTTTCCTTAAGTCCTCAACAGTCACTCACTTAAGCTTACGTTAGCTTTTTTCCATTCGTGGATCATTCATTTTTGCCTCCTATTTATCCTCCATATTCAAGAAGTTTTCAAAATTCTTACTCTGTCGAAGCCGGACTGGTTGCACTTCATATAGCATCTCGCCATTTTTTTTTTTTTTTTTTTTTTTTACAAAATCCATAGACTCATTAACCTTTCTCCTTGCATTTACTTTTCAGGTATTTCGGATCTATGAACTTCGACAGACGTATTTGCAACTGTGTACCTTTGAAACTCACTGGTTTTGTAAATTCTTTGCAGGGAAATAAGACTGGATATGCTGATATACTTCAGTGTCGTAAAATAATTGTTTTTATACAACTATTTTACAACATAGAAAGTATATCAGTATATCCAGTCTTATTTCCCTGCAAAGAGTTTACAAAACCAGTGAAGAATTCTGAAAATTTCTTGAATATGGAGGATAAATGGAAGGCAGAAATGAATGATGCACGAACGTAAGCTTAATTGTGCCTGTGGAAGTGACTGCTGAGGACATAATAAGTACAGCTAAGAAGCTGAAGACTTGATTTTCTCTTTGACTGCATGACTTCTAAGGCAATGCTTCGCTTAGTCGCTGACCTGGTCTTTCGTATGTAAGGTGGAATTTCACTCTCTATGGTGTGAGGTGGCCCTGAGTGCTCTTTTTCCATTCAAAGCCTTCTTGAATCCAGATAAAAGGGGAAATACCTGAGAGGACAAGGTTATTAACTAAATAAAAGCAACACCTCTGTCCCACAAGTAGATGAGGGCAAATTAAGCTTTTTACAGTAATAAATTGTCGGTCTTTTAACAGTCACTACTGGGAGGTTCAACCATCCTTCCTTTCATTTTACTCTGAAGCAGGAGAACCTTCTCTTTTCTGAGTTTTTTTTTTTCAAGTTCTAAGAAGGATATTTTTTAATTTCTTTTTCTTGTTTTGTTTTATTGTCTTTGTTTCCTGAACTATAGCAGGAAAATAACAGTTCTGACTAAGATACGCCAGTAGTAAGAATATGGTCATTGGCAGAAGAGTGAGAAATCCATCCAGTTTGTCAATAAAAAAAAAAAAAAAAAAATTGGTCTCTATCACGTTTGTGGGAGAAATAGTCAAATGGACTTGTCAACACGTTAGACTAATAAAATGGGATAATATGCAAATGATTTCGTACAGGCCAAACACGATCTTTCACATAGGTACTGCCTTGGTGCAGTCATTAGTAATGACAGCTTCTGCCCCGCCTTATTTGTAACTGTCCTCTTATGCTGTAACGCCAGTTTTAATAGACGTAATCAATCAAATGTCCTCTTCACTAAATGAGAAAGTTTGAAGTGAAGATCCATTTACAATACGGTGACTTTCAAATCTGAAGAGAGGAAGCAGCTGATGTTAAAGTGACTTTCCAAGTTGAAGAGAGGAGGAAAATGGTCAAAATAACTAAACAAAGTTATCAACCAAGACTGCTATAAACCAAGAGACAAGAAATGGTCTGGATTCACTGATGAAAAAAAGTTATACAACTAAGAAATTTGATGTGTACTTACTCCTCTGTGTCAGTCAGGTCTGCCAACTTAATTTGTTTTTTTTCTTCCTACAGCAAATTAGTTTAATATCTGCGAAAATATGAGAAAAGAAGTTATTATTCCCTATATATGATGACCCACGAAAACAAACATTATTCACGGAAACTGGCTAGTCCAGATTTTTACTCTGGATCACGTAACACCTAACATCCTTTTTCGTATTCAGAACTGTTAATCCTTTTCTACGACTTCTGCTATTATTGCAACAACTACTTACTGCTTTTTCTTGGACAACTGCTACGGATGCACGGCCAGGAAGAACCATTTCGGATTTTCGTAACTGGGTAAGTCTTGAAAACTTCGATGCGGTGAAGTATCTCAAATTACTTAATGATTTCAAATGTGCTGTCTATTCTCCTTGAGGGTAAAGGCAGGACTTCAGTCTTCATGTATACCTTACGTATGGTTCAGGAAAAGACGATATGTATTCTCTCTAAGGCTGACACAAACACTGATTTGAAATTCAGCGGAAATGCGGAATAACTGTCATGGGCATGACGTAATGAAGACGTCACTACAAGAACAGAAAATGGAATTGATTATAAGGTAAACTAAAGTAACGTAACATTTAACAGTGGATTAACTGTTCGTTTTCCGTCGTCAAGTGTATATGTTATTCTTTTCGTGCGTAAAATAAAGACAGTGATACTGACGAAAACTTAACTTCTTAGAGAAATGGGGAGATCAGCGGAAATGGTGGTCATCTGGTTCTTGTTCACCGCTCGCGTCATCGGCAACGAAGGAGCCAATAGGAGTTGCATCCGTGTTGCAGTGGAGACAGTGAGTAATCGCTAAACCCCTCCCCCCCCCTACCACTCTCTCTCTCTCTCTTTGTCGGTAGTGTACAATTCATTTCTCATTTTTGTTTGTATATAACGTCTGTTTTCTACATAAATTATATACTGTATGTATGTATATATATATATACACATACAGTATATATGAATATATATACATAATATATACGTGGTCGTGTTATACATATAGTGATATTAATAATCTTTGTATTTTGTTTTTTCTCCTGGTGATTACAGTGGGAACCTTATCTCTTTATATTTATATATATATATATATATATATATATATATATATATATATATATATATATATATATATATATATATATGATCGTGTTATACATACAGCGCTATCCATAATCCTTGTATTTTCTCTTGGCGATGGCAGTGGGAACCTTATCTCCTGGTCAGAGGCACCTCCCCGCCACGAGTCTCCGGCGTCATGCTGGAGGTGATCGACACAGTGAGAAAGAAATTGGGCAGATGGTAAGGCTTCACTCTTCTTCTTTCTTATTCACCTTAATTCCAAGCAAGTGCTTGTTGCCACACTGTCGTAAATGAGTGCATGAGAATTAATGTTCGGAAGGTGAACTCTATTCATATAGAGAACAAGCCCACCACAGGGGCCATTGACTTGAGATTCAAGCTTCCGGAGAATATGGTGTTCATTCGAAAGAATTAACAGAAGGTAAGAGGAGATCAGTTATTAGAAAAACAGATAAATTGACAAATAAATAAATAAATAAGAATGTAAGTAATTATTAAAATACAAGGAGAATTGTTTTAGGGTAGTAATGCATTTTATTTTCGCTTGAATTTCCGAAGTTCCATTTGCCCGACATCCTCCGGGAAGCTGTTCCACAGTCCAGTGGTGTGAGGGATACTACAAGCGACGGTTTCCTTCTATATGAGATTCAGCAAATGAGCAAAGTTGATTTCAGTAAGCATCAGCACCGAACGCTAAAAAGATTGGCTTGATTGATCTGCATCATTCTATGCAGTACCAAAGATTTTAGCTTGGTGTAAAAGAAAACTATTGAGATGGCTATTTGTCTGTCCGTCCGCACTTTTTCTCTCCGCCCTCAGATCTTAAAAATTATTGAGGTTAGAGGGCTGCAAATTGGTATGTTGATCATCCACCCTCCAATCATCAGACCTACCAAATTGCAGCCCTCTAGCCCCAGTAGTTTTTATTTTGTCTAAGGTTAAAGTTAATAGGAGGAAAACCTCGCAGTTGCGCTGAGTCAGTTGTGAGGAGAGGTTGGAAAGTAAGGTGGAAGAAAGAATGTGAATGGAGGTACAATAAAAGGAATGAAAGGGGTTGCAGCTAGGTGCCGAAGGCACGCTGCAAAGAACCTTAAGTAATGCCTGCAGTGCACCGCATGAGGTGCACTGACGGCACAACCCCCCCTACGGGGAATTGTCTACTTTGCAATGTGCGTGTGACTTTTGTTGACATTCCTTCGACTCCAATCAGAAACGACATCTCGTGGCAATCTTTCCTGGCATTCTGTCCAGCGATGGCGTTGAAGTTCGAAGTAGAAAAGAATAATAATAAGAGCTTTTTCATTCTCCACCAGCGTCCAGTTCAAAGCGCCTGAATTGAGAGGCATGGGACAGCAGCTTCCCAACGGGACCTGGATTGGGCTCCTCGGAGTTATCTTCAAAAAGGTTCGTGACCTCTTTCTTCTTCTTCTTCCTTTTGTGGTCTTGTCCTTTACCTGTTTCCTCGATCATATATGTAGAAGCATAAGGCCAAAACGATTGTAAGATACCAATCCTTGAATACATGTAAACGTAAGAGTTATTTAGGTTTGCATGCATTAGCAGTCACAAATATGTATGTATATATATAGGCCTAAATGTATGTATATATACATTATTTATATGTGTATCATGCTTTTACAGTTGCATATAGATGGCACATGTGAGTCCGACATCAAGGTACTTGGAAGGTTAAATGTAATTTTCGAACTTTGCTTTTGGATTCATAAACAATACACTGATCTTAATGGAAGTCAATTCGACGTCTTTCAATACTTGCTTTCTTGGGGAAAGACCAACGTAGCTCTTGAACCGAGAGCCGACTTAAAGATTCGGATCTTTCCAAGATAGTGACCCCCAAGGGTTTTAATCCGGTGTTTATCCACCTTTGCGGCATGTTTAGTGCAAGCCCCTTGGGGATTGCCGTAAAAATATAAACAAAATACTGTAAATATCATAAAGATAATGACCCCAAAGAAATATTAGTCCTAGATAACGACCCCCGAAAACCCTTGGGGGGTCACTATCTAAAAAGATCCAAAGAATTCTGCACTGCCGCTTACGCAGAAAATTCTCACGAAACCGAGGGAAGTTGTCTGTTTGTGTATGCATCTATATGTCCGCCTGCTGACATTTTGCACTGATCTTCACCCTGCAGGAGGCAGACATGTCCGGCGTCATGGTATCGGTGACGGATGACAGGGCTCGCTACTTCGACTTCAGCGTCCCGATCACCATGGACGAGAAGGTGCTGGCTCACAAGTGGCCTCGACTCGAATCCGACATGAATGGAATGTTCAAACCCTTCACGTCTGAGGTGAGAAGGAGGAGGAGACTTATTCAGTATTTCTTAGATTGTACTCGTCCTTCCCGCCAGAGCCGAGACTGTAATTTATAGATTTCCTTCTGCTAACACAGAGCCGAGAATGTCATTTATAGATTTCCTTCTGCTAACACAGGGCCGAGACTGTCATTTATAGATTTCCTTCTGCCAACACAGAGCCGAGACTGTAATTTATAGCTTCACTTTTATATTTCCTAAAAGCTAGACCTGATCTGTATGAACGATGGATAAGTGGAGGTATATACCAGATATATACTCGCGTATGTGTTCGTAGTACAGCGCATGTAGATGAAAGGATTTGTTTTTCTCAACGCTAGGGTAAAAAAATGAACATCAACCACAAACAGCAAAGTAACACATACCCTATGATTACTGATGTCCAACAGCTTTGGTTGTACTTAGGCCTAGTCTTCCTAGTCGTCTGCGGAGCAACTTTCCTTATCCAGTGGAGACAACCAATAGAACCCACCTTCTCGACCGGGTAAGTGATGCAGGGCTGGTTCTTATATCATGAATTTCTCAAATGCCTCTAGTTCTTACACTCAGTCAGTACAATTACAGATTAACCATGCATGAAAATGTTCTTGGTCCCTAAACAGAAACTGAATTTTGTTCGCTCGAAGCGAATTGAAATGACTGGAGTTTTCCTTCTTTGTTTTTACTATCATTCACGTAACTCGGAAATGACTTTCGCAGTCAGATAGCTTGCTTGCTCCAAAGGCTGTAATTTCGCATGCACCACAGCTATAACAAAATCGAAACTCAGTCTGTAACTGTAAAATAATAACTTCTCTCATTGAAAAGGACGGACGAAGCATCGGAAGAGAAGATGATTCAGTGGAAAGACGACAAGGGTAAAGGAATGGAGGAGAGGGAACATTCTTCTAAAAGCTTGTGGTATTCGTGTTTCTGGACGTTCTCTTCATTCATTGGTCAGCGTGAGTAACCTCTGTGTGTGTGTGTGTGTGTGTAACATATGATCGTCCTTCAGCAAGAGGCATAATAATCTTAGAAACCAGTTAGAAGTTCAGTTAGTGAAAAGCAAGTTGCTTCTGGAGTAACATTACAAAAATTCTACTGATTAGACTTGGCAATTCCTCATTCAGCAGTTGCCAATCCATTCATTTCTTACCCGAGGGGAACTAGAGGAAGCAGAACCTGCTTCTCCCACAAAAGATGGAATGTCATTTCGACTTCTTTTCAGTTTGTTAAAAAAAACAAAAACAAAACTGGACTGAACTTACTGAACTGGTTGTAATATAAGAAGTTTACATCGGAAGGAAAGATATGTGCACAAGACACATATAAGCAAGTTGCAAATTAGTCCACGTATTCAGCTTTCCTTGACGAATATTTAGTTGTGCCGTCCAGTTTGCAAAAACATTCCTCACAGGTAAAAATTTCAGTTTAATGGTGTTCAGACATTTACAGCGTCATAAATCAGTGAAATCGGAGACACAGTGGCAATGACAAAAAGACTGCCTTGGCTTTACATGAAAAGTATGACCGATGATGCGTTTTTTTTTTTTTTTTTTTTTTTTTCTTTTTGTAGAGAAGATGCCTTACAGTTTGAGTGTTTAATTTGTCCGTCTCCGTGAACGGTTTATTTCATGACACTCCATTTTCCCCTCAGTTGTGAAGAATTTTTTTTAAAGGATCACACGAGCTTGAATGCATTATATTGTGCTAGTAAATAATATCTCAATAAATAAATCGGTTCATTTTCTCCTATCCCGTGTCATTTCATTTGCATTAATTAGCCATATGTCTTTTACAGAATTACATTAAATAATACTTTTCTTACCGATTACGTTTCATCATCGGAATTCCATGATACATAATTGAAAACTGTTTTTTTATTATTATTATTATTATTATTATTATTATTATTATTATTATTATTATTATTATTATTATTATTATTATTATTCAGGCGATGAACTCTATTCATATGGAACAAGCCACGGACTTGAAATTCAAGCTTCCAAAGAATATTATGTTCTTGAGAAAGAAGTAACAACAGGTAATGGGAAATACAGACATGTCACTTATTTAAAAAGGAAAAAGTTAATTAACAAATTAATAATTAGTCAAAAATGTTAGTAAATTATTAAAATGGAAGGAGAGTTGTATGAGAGTAGTAATGCATTGCATCTTCGCTCGAACACATTTACTTAGATGTAGGCGAACTCTTGAAGAGAGGTTTCCAATTGGATACCTAAATTACCTTCACGAATCACCTCATCTTTGCAGCTTGCCCCTGGTACCCGAGTGGCCAGTCCATCAGGATCATCACGGGCATTTGGCTTCTGCTCGCCATGGTGGTGAGCAACGTCTACAGGAGCAACCTGAAGGCCATGCTTATCCTGCCGAAGGTGCGGCTGCCGTTCGACAACATGGAAGAACTCGTCAGCTCTGGGATCAAGACGTATCTGCCGGCTCAGAGCTTTGTTTACAATGCGATGATTGTGAGTTCGTTGTCGTCTTCGGTATTTCGAACAGAATGAAAGCGTCAGCGATCTTAAATATTTTCTAATATGTCTGTTACTATTATTGTTATTATTACTCAGAAGATGAACCCTGTTCACTGGTAAGAAGCCAACAGGGGCCACTGTCTTGAAATTCAAGCTTCCAAAGAACATAGGTTCTCATTAGAAAGAAGTAACAGAAGGTAATGGGAAATACAGAAAGAAGAGATCACTTGCTAAAACAGGAAAAAAAATAATGAACAAATCAATAAATAAATAGGCACCAATCTAAAGAGAATTGTATTAGAGTAGTAATGCACGGCATCTTGTCTTGAACTTCTGAAGTTCCAACTGCACATCCTCAGGGAGACTGTCCCACAGTCCAACGGTCTGAGGAACAAAGGTCCTAGGTGCTATTACCAGCACCCAGGACGGAGATGAATTTGCTCGTCCTTGTACGGTAAAGCAGCCTGACAAAGTTAACGGAAATCGTTTATGTTTCGGCTACTTGGCAACGTCAGCTGACGTTCTCAGAAGCCCTCGAGTTCTTAATGCGTTTTCTCCCAAGAAAATTGAATGAAACCAGTGTTTTAGTTGATTTCTTTTTGCTTCGGAAACAATTCTGATTTTCAGATGCTTGCGGACGTCTCCGTCTCTGCATTTTGACGTTTGGAATACACATAGACATTAGCAATGCCATTTCGTATAAAAACCATGATATAGGGAATTTCGAGGGTCATTCGTGTTATCACAGTTGCATTTCAGTCCTGCCAACCCTTGCATTTCAGTCCTGCCAACCCAGGACCCTTGCATGTCTGTCCTGCCAACCCAGTACCCTTGCATTTCAGTCCTGCCAACCCTTGCATTTCAGTCCTGCCAACCCTTGCATTTCAGTCCTGCCAACCCAGGACCCTTGCATTTCTGTCCTGCCAACCCAGGACCCTTGCATTTCAGTTCTGCCAACCCAGAACCCTTACATTTCAGTCCTGCCAACCTAACGAAGTTCATTACACTAAGCCAATCTCTCCCCTCCGATTACAGAACGCTCCACGCGACTCAGCTATGTACCGCCTCCAGAAGCAAGCCCTGGTTCACTTCGACGCCCGGAAGGCCACTGAGGGCGTCTTGAGTGGGCTGCATGCGGTGTTCACGGGGCGAATAATCGTCTGGTACCTCATACACCAAGGATTCGAGCGAGTGTGTTTCTCTCTCTCTCTCTCTGTAAGGTCTCATGTTATAGAAAATGTATCATAAGGGTGTAATTCTGATCTGAGCATTACATTGAATTTTTTTACTACCAGAAACTCCTATAGTTATATAATTTCTTAGTTTTTCTTCTTCTTTTCCACAGACTAGACAGTGTCCTTTGTACATCGCGTCTGAAACATTTTTTGGAGCAGTTACTTTCAGCTACGCTTTCGCCAAGGGATCAGCTCTTATGCACGAAGTGAACCCTATGTAATTCAAGCATAAGTATTCTTAATTGTACACTTGTGTAATTTTATATACATATACACACACACAAACAAAATTATATGTACGAGTATATATATATATATATATATATATATATATATATATATATATATATATATATATATATATATATATATATATACAACGTATATATACAAACACAAGTATATATATATAATATATATATATATATATATATATATATATATATATATATATATATATATATATATATATATATATAATAAATGTGTGTGTGAGTGTAACACATATCTAGTGAAAAATAGGCCAGAGATTATATTGAATGAGTTTACACACACACGCACATATATATATATAGGTGTTTGTGTGTGCGTTTGTTCCCGCAGGCGGATGTTTTGATGTTATTCACATGTCTACATTTCAAACTCGATGTCACATGTCTACATTTCAAAGCAACACAGGAAATGCGAATAGATGAAACTGTTTGTTGCGTCACTGTAGGGTATTTCGGACTGATCACGTGACGTCACATGCATTCCAGAATCCAGAGGCTGAAAGAGGCTGGAATCCTGGACCACATCACCAACAACGCCATATCGAACGTGCGGTTCTGTTCCAAGTTCCAGACGGAGGCCGCCAGCCGACCTCTGGAACTTGGGGACTTCTACGGGGTGCTTCTCATTTACCTCGGAGGTGAGTGGCGTATTGGGAGACTCTTGCTTTTCGTTCATTCACTCAGTTGTTCATTCGTTCATATTTCAAAGTGAATAATTACTGATCAGCAGAAATTTCCTGACTTCAGGGAAGGTCATCAATGCTGAATTCTAGGTATATACTTAAGGAATATCTAATATTTTTTGAAGTTGGTAGGATTTCATCAGCCATATATTATATATATGACATTTTGTCTACCTGTTTGTTATTATAGATATGATATGTATATATATATATATATATATATATATATATATATATATATATATATATATATATATATATATATATATATATATGTGTGTGTGTGTGTGTGTGTACATATATATCGTTATTAGTAATCATCATTCAGTCACTTGTGGAACAGAAATAAATTTTTAACTCACAACGGGATCGAACCCAGGTCTTTTCATTGAAAGGCAAGGGTGCTGCCTACTGGGCTAAACAGTTGGTAGCACATTTGCCTTTCAGTTGAAAGACCTGGGTTCGATCCCGCTATGAGTCAGAAATCTTTTGCATATATATAATTATATATAAATATATATGCATACATCATACACACACATATACATACTATATATATAGAAAAAATCAACACACAATCTTGTGTGGAGCAGAAATAATGTGAGTCAGAAATTTAATATTATATATACAAGTGTGTGTGTCGAAAGGCCTAGCAACCACTCCGTTGTTTCACTTTTCCTTCGTATCATTTGCCTTTTATATATATATATATATATATATATATATATATATATATATATATATATATATATATATATATATATATGTCTATATATATATGTATATATATATATATATGTATATATGTGTGTATATATATACATATACTATATATATATGCATATACATATATATACATATATATGTATGTGTAATTATGTGTATAATTATATATAATTAATTATATATAACCGTAGGCAAATAATTTCTTTTCTATTCCTAACAGGCTTGATCTTCTCTCTCTTCGCGTTTGTGGCTGAAAGGTACAATCATCGACATACACGCCGTAGATAAAAAGAAAAGTACCTCCATTTCATTTTTTCCAACAAGATATCGGCTATTTTTCCCCTGCACGTAAATCACAGAAGTCAATAAATCAGCTGCGGCTTCTGCCACTGCTGTGCAAACAGTTGTTATTCAGGGAAATCATTTAATCCTTCAGTGAAGGTAGTATTGAGTGATAAGGAGAATTTTAAATGGAATTGACTGGGTTGCGGTAAAATATGACCAACCTTTGTTCGAAAAATGCCGTAAAGCTTTCTATACTTGCAATTAACCAGCAACGACTGGTCTTAGGACGGAACTAAATGACGAAATGTATTTCATTAGTGAATTATATATATATATATATATATATATATATATATATATATATATATATATATATATATATATATATATATATATATAGTATAACAGTTGTAATTCAGGTAAATCATTTAACCAATAGGCAAAGGTAGCTGCAAGTGTTAAGCAGAAAGAAAAATGGAATCGATTGATTAAAGATTGGTCTTACGAAGGAACTAATTAACGAAATACTCTTCAAAAGTCAGACAAATACATATACATACATACACACACATATACATATATGTGTGTGTGTACACAAACACAAACACCACTCTTTTACAAACAAGTTACGTTCCGGACGGCAATTTGTATAAAAATTGTTTTTAAGTTGGTTCCTCTACTCCTCATGCCTATTTAAGTACAGTATGATCTAAAATCAATTCAGTGTTGTATGTTTTTTTTTATCCTAAAACACAAAACACTGTACATACAGTACTGTATGTACAAAATAGGTACACAAAACGAAATCTGAACTTACGAGTGGCAAAAGGAAGTGCTCAGGACAAAATTTTAATTTGCGATCCCATTTGTTGTTATCTGAATGTTTGTAAGTTGAACGTTCGTAAGTAGGGGGGTGTCTTCATCTATTTGAGTTCACGTCTGCAACTAATTCTAGTGTTGCTTAAAAGCGAAAAAGTGAATATTAACTGGGACAAAAACAACCTGCGTACAAAACCACTAATGAAGTACTGGAAAGTTTTCAGACGTTCTGGTGTACTTTCATATTAATTCTATCACCTTCAGTTTTGGATATTTTGATACATAATTTTCAAAATTCAACTTTTAGAAGAATTAAGAGGTTAAGAGAATCTATATAAACATGCTTATTTCATATGAAGGAAACGTGAAAATTTGGGGAAAAATTTGAATGAATTACATCACATTGAAATAACGAAGGCAGCCCTGACTGCAAAAGCGCTGTCATCATTTCCCATTTTAATTACCTATGTTACAAATAAAAATTCTTATAATTGTGATATAATGAACCATCTGCTCTCTTTTGAAAAATATTCTACATCAGCAAGAGCATGAATTGACGTATTACTAACCTTGAAGGTAATCTAAATCTGCAGATGATTTCCCCGTAAGTCATCCTTTGGATGCAATGATCATCTTCACTTCTCTCAGAAAATTTGCACTGCCTCTTCGATCAGCGTCAGTTCAGGCAAAGGTTACCTGTCGGTCGGAAAGATGAAGTTGAGTGACGGGAATCGTTCAGAAAGGCGCTCTTCTTCGGATGTTCATTATAGCATGGCTGTAGGTAGAAGGGGAAGTGAGGTAGGGGTTGGGGGGAGGGGAGAGGGAAAGATGAAGGTCTGAAGGGGGAAAAAAAGATGCTGTGAAGGGATAATGTTTTGGTCACTTTTTGACTCTTTGCAGGTCTTCATCCATTTCAGATGTTGAGAGGCGAATAAATATAAGATGAAGCGGGAGTTTTCCAGTGGACAGCAATATTGACTTTACGGTTTTATTTACATGATATTTGGAAAGTTCTATCACAAAAAAAAAAACTTTGGAAATAAGGGCACCCTCAAAAGGGGAAGGGCCTCCTCAGAGGCAGGTTCCCTGGAGGGAGGCAGGTTTCCTGCCAGGCTGGGGAAGCGGGCCTGGGGAGGAACCTGAACCACAAAGGGTGATGGGACCAAATAGTGCCCTAGGGGTAACCATCCCTTAATGACACCCTTAAAAGGGGAAGGACCTCCTCAGAGGCTGCTTCCCTGGAGGGAGGCAGGTTTCCTGGCAGGCTGGGGAAGCGGGCCTGGGAAGGACTTGAACCACAAAGGGTGATGGGGCCCAAAAGCGCCCTAGAGTAACCATCCCTTGAGGGGCCCCTTTGTCAGGGGAAGGACCTCCTCAGAGCCTGCTTCCCTGGAGGGAGGCAGGTTTCCTGCCAGGCTGGGGAAGACCTGAGCCACAAGGGTTGAAAGCCCTGGAGGGCCCAAGGGAAGCCATCCCTTGAGTTCACCTTTGCCACAAGGGAAGATCCTCCTCGGAGGTTGTCGTTATACCGGCACGGTAGAATTGTGACTGCATAGTTAGAATGGATCCGGTAATTATAATACAATATGCATGAAATTTGCCTAAAAACTGGAACGATAATTCAGTAAAAGTGTATATGTACTGGTTTGAGGAAAACTCAGTGAATGATAAGGTTACGAATTCCGTTACCACCTTGAAATTAAGGCTTTCATGGCGGACTAGACACGGCCCAGTGAATAATACCCATGTGAAGAACGTCGATTCTCTAAAAAGCTTAAAGACATGAACAAATTTTGGTGCCATGTGTATTGTCTCAAGAACTTGTTTTTAGAGAGTAACCTTCTTTGGTTTTGAGCGCTGAATGTTTACCCATCTCAAATGCCTATGTAGAGAGAGTTTTCAGCCAGGTCTCATTGACCAAATCAAAATTGAGAAACAAAACTGCTTTTCATCTTCTTAATAGCATTTTGATGAAAAGATCGCATACTATGAAGAATAATTCTGTTGTAAAGATTTTCACGTTACAGATGACATGCTTAAAAGATTTAATGCCAGCATGTATGAAAGGCCAGATCATAATACCAGTGACTAAAGTGACGAGGGAGATGATAACATAATGGAAGAATTTACTGCTATTTGTGAAAATTTTGAATATTAATTGTCATAAAATCACTATTGTTGAAGTAGATAGGTTTGGTATTATTCAGTGAAAATTCGTCAACATTATGTATCATATTTACTTCTTCTAACAAGGTACTTTGTAATTTTTTTCCAACTTTTTCAGATTTTGGTGACAGAAACTGATGTTAATATGCATTAAAGTCTGTATACCAAATTGATATATGGCTAAGAAATGTTTGCTAACTTCCTTTTCGATGTTTAACAACAGAGATAATCGCTTTGGTTCTCAGTTATTCAAAAAGATGCCAGGTATTTATTTATTTATTGATTAAAAACTTTAGGAAATATTGGATATTATTAATAAAAATTGTTAAAAACATTGCCAATTTTGGTTGTTTTATTGTCAAAAACTGCCAAATCCTGATAATGCTTGTGCCAAACTGGACGCCAATGTCACGCCAAGCATCTGGCAACCTGCACTACCGACCCTGTCATTGGGAATGGGAACTTTGCTTCGGCAAGTTCGGCCGGCAGTCAGATTTTTAAAAGAATCTGAAGACTTGGCATAATTCAAACTAAGAGAAACGCAAAAGTGCAGAATAATGCACTGGAAATACCCGAAAAATAACAAATAATCGTACATTTTTCGATAAAATGAGTAAAAAATGGACTAAATAATACGTGAATAAAAACAGAAAAAATACCCACCTGGAAACTAAACTGCATCTTTGTTTGCAATTCTTCAAGTTCACCCTCGGTCCTCGATTCTCGACTCTCGAGTCCTTGACGTATCTCCTACTACCTGCACTGACGTCTATATGCCATTTTATCCGAGGTGAGTTAAGATTACAGTAATTGAGTCGTAATTACGGATATTTTTGGTTGGGCGTTGTCTTAAACTGAGATTACGGTGAAAACAACCCTATTTTATGGCGGAGAAATAGTGAATATAACCTTGTTTTATGGCAGGGTCTGCCAAGGCATGGCTAATGTCGGGCAAATTTTGGAGAGTTTGAAATTTCGGGAAATAAATTATTATAACAGACCCCGTAAGTCATTTCGACGTATTTAATTACCTGTAATTAAATATATGTAGTTGATTGAGACTAGTCATACTATCGTGGCAATATGGAGCCGGCTACCATGAGTAGTCTATGTGTTTTAATCTCTGAATGGATGCCAATTTCATTTTGCGGTTTTGTTACTTTCCCATGAATTTATGTAAAATATTTTCTAGGCTAATAATGGAAAGTCAGGGGAATGAACAAGGCTGAGGAAATGTTATTAGGCCTAGTAGACTGGTTGCATAGCAGGCAAGAAATTAGTAATGTCGAGTAGGCTAGGTCATTTCAGTTGGTTTTAAATATGTCAAGAATTTACTGTTAATTTTTGGCAGTCGACTGTAATTAACCTGTATTTAACCTCAGAACTGACATGTTATTGTATGCTGTCCATCCTGGAATGCTGTCGCACATTTGCACTGTTGTAGGGGAACTTTGGGTAAAAAGTGGAGTTTCACCAGGGTGTCTGGGGAGGCAGAGCCCCCTGATAAGTAACATGGCCTACTAGGTTAGGTTAGGTCAGTATAGTTCCTTTGGTTATTTTAGGAAGACCCAGCCAGTCCCTTCTTGAACATTACAACTTATATTTTTCTTGCAGAGAACCAAAGGGTGGCCATCAAACAATAACATGTCTGTTCTCCTCCCATGACCACGCAAACCCCTGTTAACAGGGAAAAATAAAGGTAATCAGGTTACTTATAATTGACCGCCAATAAACAACACCCCCTCCTTCATAGCTAACACGGCAAAAGTACAGAAAACTCAATTTCCAGGTTACGCCATGCAGAGTTGGTATTTTCATGGATTTTTCTTTTGATTTTGCTTTGTCTTTTAGGAATATTGATATTTTAAGTTAGGCCAATCAAAGAAAAATGGTTTTTGCAAAATGGCTAACCAGACCTTGAAATGAGTTTAAGTGTTCGAAACAGTTATGTTAGGTTTTATCAACCCATGGCATGTGTGCTTATGCAGTTCCCATATCGAGGAACTGTATTTTGTAAGGTCTGTATTATATGTAATTGAAGTTGACAGTAATCTAGTGGGTGGTATATAATTTGTGAATATTTAATCATGCTGTGTTTTTTAAGGTCTCTTTGTTTTTAATTGACATTAACTGTAATTTGCAGGGTAATGTAGTTGTTATATTTTGTGAAATTTTGTTAAGTAACCATAACACTGTAGTATAAACAATACCAGCCTCCTTCAAGTAGCACTGATATTTACAGAAAAACTCAATTTCCAAGGTAATAAGCCGTGCAGAGTTGTTCTATAGGCAATTGGATTTTTTTCATGATTTTTTGCTTTTTAAAGAATTGTTAGGAATATTGATATTCCTAAGTAAGCTGTGATTGACCTTGAAGAAAAGGTACTTGAATAACCTAACCAGGTGGTAGGTGTGAGCATTTTAAGTGTTTCTCAACAGTTATGTTAGGCAAAATTTAACCCAAACACCTATGCAGGTGACTGACATATATGAACTGGTATTTTTAGGTGTATTACTGGTTACAATTTTGACAGTATTAGCTATGGAGGGGTGGGGGCTTGCCGCGAATGAATATTTAGACATACCCTGTGTTTTTTAAGGTGCTTTTTTTCAAAGGTCAATGACAGCTTAGTTACAGTAATGTAGTACAAAATATTACTTTGAAATTTTGTAAAGTAACCATAACATAGAAAAACGTCAATTGCCATAGATACCAGCTGGAGACCGGCTTTAGAATTATATTTGTAAATATTCACAATAACTGTTCCAACATGACTGGCATAGTCTTGATTTTCATATTATTTGTGTGGGTGCAGGCTTACAATTGCATTGCAAGATCAGAACTTGGTCTGTCTTTTTGAACACACATGTATTGCTAAGGGAGATTAAATTGTAAAATTGGGAAGGGCTCCTGCAGTAGGTGAAAGCGAACTACATTTAAAAAAATAAAGTTGCTGTCTTTGAAGTGCCCTTGACAGCTAATTTTGCAATTGATACAGGAAGTTAGGAAGTATTAAGGCTCAAAACTACCTTGAATTATTATTTTCTTGGTTGAGGCATTGTGGGAAAGCATGAAAATACTCTCATTGAAACTATCTGTGAAACTCAAAAGCAGACGACAATGTTGTACGTTCCTCTGCCTGTCTGGTGCCCTCGTAACATCCATCAGGATTCCTCATCTCGTAAACGTGGAAATCACTGATCCTTGGACTGCATTTTTCAGCAACAGCTTTTTGTCTATTATTTTGGGGGGGGGAAAGCATTGGAATTCTCATCCCACTTCTGTTTTTCTTGATTTATAACATTGTTTCCATTAAGGGGCAGTCTGTCACTTTTTTCATAATAAATCCATGCCCTTTTACCAGCCTGTTCCTAAAGTCTGAGCTACAAAAGGACAAGAGGTTGTCTGTTGCACTGCCATCTGTACTTGAATAAAAGTTGAAATGGCTATTTTTGGCCAAGTATAAATCTTGTAATTGGGTGTATTTAACCTTGTTGCTTAATGTACGGTATGTGTCAATTTTCAAATGTTGCCTGGCAGGATGGCATTCTCCCAAATAGTAGCTTTGATGAAATGTAAACTTAAGTAATTACCTGATATCACGGAAAAGTTCACTAAACTGGTAAAATCTGCTCTGCTCTACATTTTATTGTAAAGCAATGTGTAAATAATAAAACTGCAAAGAAATTTTATATTGCATTTTAAATGAAGTTTAAAGTTATTAGTGAATTATTTTCTTACTATTCCGCTAGTTAAGGTTGTATTTTACCCTCTGTGGATTGACGTGAACACTTGATGAACTTTGATGAACGTCTTTGAAGGCTTAACTGGACATTTCATAAAGTAAAGTAAGTATAGCTTAGTTTTACCAGACCACTGAGCTGATTAATTTCAGGGCTGGCCCGAAGGATTACACTTATTTTACGTGGCTAAGAACCAATTGGTTAGCAACGGGATCTGAATACATTATAGCGATAAATGAAATCACCAGAAATAAACTAACTCTTCATGGAATTTTGCCCATCGAATGACGGTCTGAAGCTCATCAACAAAGGGCTTTCTGCATTTCATAATCCATGGTTTAAATGTAAGTTCAGAAGGTAATGTGGTAGCACCAGCATATGATTGGATAATATTGTGCATGCTGTTACAGGGCTTGTACTGTATTATCTAGGAATATAAGATGCACATATGTTGCAATGTTGCTATGTTACAGATTTACATTGGAAATTCATCTAAACATAACATAACTTATTGGCTTAAGTAGGAAGACACAAAGGATGTATTGTATTTTGTTGAAAGTGTGTAGAATTGTAATATACAGTACAACATCGTACTATACAAAAGGACAACAGTTAAAGATGATTTTGTCATTAAGTAGAGTGGGAAAGGATGGTTAGTACTAGTGTTTGGAGTCTAGTAGGTAGTCAGTTTTTGTAGGTTGGCTGGTGGGTAGGTTGTGTATTGTTTTGATTTTCATAGTGTCAGAGAGTAAATGCTTTTATGATTGGCAAATGTCCCCCAGTACAGTGTCATTAATCGAACTTGTTCCATTCCCCTCTAGTGGGGTTTACTTACAGTGCCTTGCTTGGCACACTGTAAACAGTACTGAAGACTCAGCACTGCTCCTTCATAGACCCTAGCTATGTCACATTCAGTGTTGTTGTTCTTTCCCTCTTGGGGGCCCTCCCACCTGTAAGCTGTCCAACTTGTATAGCCTTACCCTGTTCCTCCTGTTTCCAGTTCTGCTTCCAGAATGCTTTCTTTTGATGAGTCGTATGAGTCTCAAAGTGTGATTCAGTGGTCTTGACCAACTATTTTTATTGAGTTATACACAGGTAAACTCTATATTCTCTGCTGTTTATTTTTAAGGTGACTCTGGTTTGCCATTTATTTGGAGGTGACTGAAGGCTTCTCCTTTCTAATTTCAGGTATGGTCAATTCCTGTAACAGTACGTTGACTGTAGGAGAATGAAGTCTGACTGTTTATGCATGTGGCTCTTGTTTTATTGACAGAATGTACAGCTGTTTTAAAGTAAGTATAGGTGGCATTATGTTCAAAGATAACATTTTGCTTTAAATTGTACTTGTGGCTTTTGAATAGTCAGGGATTTGAAAAGTCTTCGTGTTTGAGTGAGACAAAATTCTCTCTCTTTTGTACTATTTTGAGGAGTTATACATCCTTGTTTGTGGGGATTTAGTTTCAGATTACTGAGCTAAAATCTTTATTCTCTGCTATTTATTTTGAAGGGTACTCAGGTATGCATATCATTTGAAGGTGACAAAGTTTCTTTCTTATTTCAGGTCTATCCTCAAGTCATCACTCCATGGAGTTCGATTCAAGTATGCCTCCCCTTGTAGGAGCTGATGGAATTCTACTTCCAGAGATTTCAAGACGTCACTGATATCAACCTTCATTTGCTAAAACCTAAGGTAAGGTTAGTTTTTCTTTAAATTATTGATATTCCAAAGAGGTAAATGTAAGTTACTGTTAGATATTACTAAGGAAGAAGCCTGGAGAAGGAATTTTAAGAACTAGATAGTAGACACAGTACAGTATAATATCTGAAACTGAATACTGTAATGTACTATACTATTGGCATGTAGTTTTAATGTCTTATTTTTTAATTAAGAAGTTATTTTCTTGTGAACACACTTCTTGGAGGAGAATTCTGGATGCGGTATGGTGTCACATTATGTGTAATCAACTAAATTACTTTTATCAGGCAGAGTTCTGGCTGGAGACTGACTTAAGTTAAAAGGAAAGTCTACATACTATATTAGGTGAAAGCATAGTAGCAGTTGGGGATTGTTCCATGTTTTGTAGAATACTGGACCTAAGAGATGTTAATGTGTGGAAAAACTGTGGGCCTTGAATGGAGCTGGTATGCTGATATTACCTTTTGTATGTGTAGTTCTGTTTTGTCATTTGGTCTAGGTACCTGATTTGGGTAGGTTCAGTGACCAGACACACTGGTAAAGGGAGTTGAAATCAGGTGCTTCAGGCTTTCAAAGGTTGATCTTAAGAGCTGCAGGTTTTTCAAGATCTGTGACACATTTTTGTGAGAACACCAACATCACCAAAACCACTGCCATCTGTTTGAGATATTTTGTTTGATTAGTTAAGAGACAACGCTGGTTTGGATAGTTTTTTGTGATCTGCAACACCAAGAGTCATTAGTCATTAATTCCTTCCTAAGGAATGAGGTGTCTTCCTGGACTGACATTTCAGACTTTGTGATGCATTTTTTAGTTTTTCTGAAATGGTTTGTGCTGCTGTTTCATTGCTGATTTAATTTGCATATCTGATATGTTTTCCCCACAACTTGTATCAGATTACTATTACTTTCATAGTAATTAACTGTCAAGGAATTTTTCAGCGTTTAGTCCTCCAGACTAGGTTTCATCTCAGTGGACCAAACTCAGTGTGGCATTGAGGGGAATGCAGATATTCATTGAGATCTTTATTTTATCCGTCTTTATGCCTTTAGAGCAGGTCAGACATGGTCCTCCCAGACTATACAGTTTGACATCTCTTGACCAAATCAGTTAGACTCTAGATGAAGGAAAGGGCCTTCATAAAGAGAGGAAAAATAATATTTTGTGTGTGTTGAGATGTTTATTTTATCATTTTTATACTTTACTGGTCAGGTATTTGATCAGACTCTTGAGGCAGTACAACGTTCTTCCTGTAATGAATTGTGAACTGTAAGAGTTTATATAAATATCAGAAACAAAGACTAAGGAAGCCATTGCTTAGACACTACCCCTAACTTGAGAAACTAAACTATGTTTATGCTTGATCGTAACAAGGGATTTGTGCCTCTGGTCTTTGACCATGTCCAAAGAGACTATTGGTGTACACCTTCATGATGAATTGTTCCTCCCTGTTAAGAGTTTATATAAATATCAAGAAACAAAGACTAAGTTGAAGACAATTGGTATGGAACACACACCCTGACTTGAGAAACTTCACTTGTTCAGCCTGATGAAGATGTCGTAACAAAGGTACATTTGTGACTTTCTTATACTGATAAAGACCATGGAGTCCTCTTAGCAAATTTTTACATGGGCACCTTAAGATGAATATGTGTGCTGTACATCGATGACACCAAGGAGTTCAGCGCGTTGAGACAAGTGAAGAAATAAGAGCTTGAGACATGCCTTCCACACCCACAGCTGTCTTAACTTTTACAATTGAATACATGGTGTCGTCCCGGTTTACATACACGGGGTTCCGTTTTCTTATACTGTAATAAAAATCGTCGTAAGCCGGAACATCTTCGAAAATCGTCAAAAATCATAAGAAAACCTTACAAAATGCTCTGGGTGCATTGAAAACGATATAAACTGCATTATTATTGAGTTTTACATCAAAAACCTTCAAATTATGATTATTCTGCCATTTTGGGGCCACATTTCTTCAGCTGTCTTAACTTCACAACTGAATATACCCCGAACATACCTCCCATTCCTTGATGTCCTTGAAATAATTTCTGATGAATATATTTGAAAAGGTGCCGAAACCCTCGAACGCATGTGTCTAAATCGGAACCGTCCCTGAGAGAAACCGGGACTGCCTGTATAGCCCAATCGCTCACCTCCCATTCCTTGATGTCCTTCCGAGCAACAGGAGAATGCTTCATCACAAAGGTGTACTGTACACAAAACCACGAACCTGGGCATGTCTTAAATGGAGAGGGAGTGAATCGAGGGATATAGAGCAAGTGCCATCAGCGCCTGTGTCGCAAGCCACAGATGGTACCATCACTGAGACCCATGAAAACTGGAACGTGTTGTCCAGATCCTCTGATAACAGATACACGAACTTTTCTACGAAGGAAAATTCGTGAACAGATGGATATAAAGAAGACAAACATGCCTCTGATGATATCAAACTTTTCTACCAAGGAAAATTCCTTAAAGGATATAGAAAAGACAAACATGCCCTCAGGACCATCATTGAAGATTAAACTCATCATATTCTACAGGAATAAGAAAACCAGCAGCCTGGTGATGAAAAATAACCCTGCCCCCCCTCTAAGCAGGATCCTTTGAAGAAAACCAATGTAGTCTACCGATACAAATGCCCTGTCCGAGAGTGCCTCAGCTCGTTAAATCGGTATGACTACGATGGGCTTCTCCAAGAGGAATCTCCTGTCATGCCCAGGAGGGTGCCTTATTTAATCACATTTGGACTGCTCATAACCCAAGAATAAAAAGGAATAACATTATCCCTAACATAGAGACAATAGATCAAGTGACCGATGATCACCACCTATGCCTCCTGGAAGCCCTACACATCGGGAGAGAGAAACCAAGTCTCAATCCACACAGGAGACCTTCCTTCTCCCGATGTTGGCACAAAGGGTGGCACCCACTGGCACCCCAGATGGGCTAACCAGTGAGGAGCGTCCATCTGCGGGCAGCAACCCTCCTAAAAATGCACTCTCTAACATGCACTCCAGGACTCACACGGAAGAGCACACACAACCATCACTGCATGAGAGGAGAATTGCTGGAGGCGACCAATGAAAATTTGACTGGCTCAGAGCATGCTATAAATAAAGCCACATGCACTATATCTCCAGATCGAAACATGCCGACAGAAAGAGTACTAAAAATACCAGAAATAGACTTCAAAAAAAGAAATACCACTGAGAAAATACCATCAGCACAGATGAAAATCAATAGATATACAACCCAGGTTTCAGTAACCTACTGTAGTAGTAAAATAAAGAATTTCCGCTGTAAGAAATATGCTGTTTATATCCATCAAAATATGAACATTGGCCAATTGTTGACCAATATTGATGCTCAGGAGAAGTGAATTATAAGGAAAACTGATAAAACTCAGCCATATTATTATTATTATTATTGTTCAGGAGATGAACCCTATATATATGGAACAAGTCACAGGGGCCATTGACTTGAAATTCAAGCTTCCAAAGAATATGGCGTTTATTTGAAAGACAACAGAAGGTAATAGGAAGTACATAAACAAGAGGTAAGTTATTAGAAAAAAAATGGTTTAAAAAATAGATAAATAAATAGATAAAACTGAAGAAAATGCAACAGTATACTACCATAAAACACTGGCCTCACAAACCACACATGCAGTTTAAACCACACTGAGAATGAGAATATGGATTGCAGTTCCCCTTGCTCAGTGGGGACAGTATAATTTCTTATGAGAAGAAACTGTACACAGTTCTTTCTTCCACAAAAATAACTGCTCCATTTTGGGCATTATGCAGAAATGTAACAAGTGGTTTGTGTATTCCATGGCTGGAGAGATTTCAAATCCATTCCCTTTTGTTGTTAGAGATGTCTAGTATTGTAGGTGCAGGAATAATTTTGGCTGTGGTATTTGTATCCAGATAATAATTTAACATAAAATTAAAGGTTCTAGTCAGGACATGAGTTGTTAAGGCAAGAGTATTTCAAGTAATTGCATCATTTTGTTTTATGAAAAAGTGTTCATATTACAACATTGAATTTATACTTATTTTTGTTCTGAAATTTTTGTTCATATTACGACATTGAATTTATACTAATTTTTTTCGTTACAGGTTACTGAAAGACCAAAATTGTAATGTTCATCTTAGTCACCAGCAACCTTCCAAGGGTTTGGATTTTGGAGACACTTCCAATAACATGCACATGCAAGTACAGTAGTACCATCCACCTGAAGAGATTGGTTTCAGTCACATTGCTAGACTCACTGTTCTTATTTGTCTTGAATAAGAATGACATATAAAAGGAGGTAAAATTATTGAAGTTAGACATCTAACTTCTATAACTGATGAAGAATATGACACAGAGAGCAATGCACCCTAGGCTGAAGGGATACCAAAGAGAATCTTTAGTACTCTGTATTTTGTGCTGGGGCTGAGCCTATAACCTCTGGCTTGGTTTTTCTTAAGGTCAATTCTGAGGTTATCATTATGTCTATCATATAAATGGTTACTTTGGAATAATTTCTGTTTGTATTTTACACATCTTACTCATCTTCACCCACATTGTTATACCAGGTTTTCCTCATACTGTACTTGGATAGATGTTTGAAGAGTTTTCTTCATTGTCTTATACTTGGTGCGCTTTCAGTCAGAATTTCCATGTGGTTGCAGACTGTACCTTGCCCCTAGCTCCCTTTCTTATCATACATTCAGTTTTGCTTGTTTTGATATTCAGTCCTTAACCTTAAGTCCTCATGGCAGTCTTCAGTTTTTCAAAAAATATTGTAAGGATTCTTTCTCAGACTCAGCCAATAACACCAGGACATTGCAGATGGAAGCTGCTAGAGGCCTTCTCTTCATTTCTCTGCAATATCCTCTGTGACTGTGAATAACAGTCTTTGGCCCTGTGCTGATTTGTGATGGGCACCAGTGTTTATCTTATATTCACTGAATGTTTCTGCTACAATATTCACTTTGTCATATCATGATAAAGTTCCAACACTTTTAAGTATTAAGTCCTCTTGTGCCATTTTCCTTTGTAATGCCATATTTAATTGCTTGTCTGGGTACCCCATTCAATGCTTTCTCAAGATATACTGACTTCCATCCCTTGCATGATTCTTCTTATGTAGTTGTTAATTTGAAACAGATTTTTAAACCATTCTTCCACCACCTGTGATGAGTACACCATGTTTGAGGAGTCTTCCTCCTCTGTGCAGGCAATCCCTAGTTTGCGACGGACTCTGCTTACGTCGTTCTGAGGTTGCGTCACTCTTCAAATATATTTATCAAAAATTATTCCCCGGGTTACAGCACACGTTCCATCACCAGTCTGACAGAAGATTGGAACTTTAATATGGCTCCAAAGTGGCAGAATGGTAAAAATTAGGAGGTATTTTGATAAAAGCTCAATCAAAATGCATGTTACATTGTTTTCAAGACATCCAAAGGATGGAAAGTAAGGTTTTCTTAAGATTTTTGATGTCTCAGGTTACGCCATTTTTTGGCTTTTGTCGCGGCGTAACCTGGGGACTGCCTGTATTTTGCTCATTGTAATGAGTTACCTTAACCTTTACATATAATATGTATCTTACTTGTTCCTCTGGTCCCATCTGCTCCTAAAATGCTACCGTAAAGTGCATTGCCCCATCCTTCTTGTGTCTTTCTTGTTTACATTTATAAACTTCATTTGTATGTATTTGTAGATGTCTATGTGTTGGTGTTTATTTGCTGTTTCCATTACGTCAGTTCAACACACAGAATTCTATCCTGCTTGTTAATGGTCCTTTAAACTTGTTCTAAATGTATGAAATGTTTGCTCATTTTCAACAGGCATTTTATCTTCATGTATTCATGTTCAGTTCCTTAACGATTAATTCTCTTGCCGCTATATTTACATGTGAAGGATTTGCCTAACCTCCTCAGATGTTAGATTCTGTGTTGATCCTTTTATCATATCAATATCCTCCAGTTCATGTTATTTCTCTTCACAGAAGAATCTTGCAGCACTTCCTTCACTGTTCTGCCCTGTCTTTTTATTCTAGTTATTCCCTTTCACATCTTATGTTTTCTTTACTGTCATGTTATTCCAGACATATTCTCCCTCTGATTTTATATCTGCCACAGCATCGTCCTCTCAGCCATCTGCCTCTTAACTTCCCTCCTCTTCTCTTCATAGGCTTTGCTATTCTCTCTGCCTATTCTTTGCCAGAATTTGAAATCTCTTCTTATTTGTTGTCCCTCAGAACCTTAGCCTTTATCAGAGTACACATGAAGTGCTCAGGTCATCAGTTCCTTTGGTGTCTTGCTGGTTCTAGGCCTACCTGCTGACAACAGTAGCTGTTTCTGATCCATGACAGTCTTGTTCAGGGCTACCAATCACATTGCAAATTGCATGGCTCACTGTAGATGGGACTAAAGGTTCTCTTTGGTGTTTTTCAACCCCAGCAGCATTGCTTTCTGCATTTTACTTTTCAATCTGGCTTTCTTCAATTTTCAGTTGTCTCCTTTTGCTGCTTATTTTACGTTGCTCAGTGTTTTTATCTTTCACAAAGATTGCCAAGCCTCACCATTTCTAAGGTAGACAAATAGGCCTCATCTATTGTCCTCCAGTTCCCCAGTGAAGAAACTTACAGTAATTATTTTTTAAAAGAATGTTAAATAGAAGCATATTATTGTTGAGTTGAAAATATGAGACTTCTTCCACTTCTGTCATGAAAGTTTGTTGAGAACCCTCAGCATTTTTAAGTTATCCTGTTATACATTTTTAAAGAACAATTTATTTAATGGAATTTAAATTTTGCTGTTAAAAACAAACTATTGAAGTCAGCCCATATGAGAGTTAAGTGTTTAATTTACTTTATAGTAAAACAGGTTATGTAATATTTTGATATCTTATCCCAGGGCAAGTCCAGAAAAGTTCCGGCAATGTAAATTTTTAGGCTTGTTAAATGACTGTACCATAAGTGTAAAGGTGCCTTATTTAATTTTGTTGTGAAATATTTTGACAATAATTTTTTTTTAGTAAGAGTATTTTTCATTGTAGGTTTCTTTACATGTAATGTCACATTGGTTTTAGGCATTTTTGTATTTCTCATAATTTTATAGCTAAAAGTGCAAGTTACATCAGTGGTTTAGTTTATTTTTTCATTGCTTGATAGCAGTTAAAAACATAATTTTTCCAACTCTTGGTTAAGCTGTGAAGATGAAGAAAAACTAGTTTATTTTTCTCTTTGTTGGACTTCTTAGTAAATTTTTTCCTTCAGCTCTAACAAATCTAATATTGTGATGTTTCTCATAAAATTGTGTACTGTACAATATTAGGTGTGGTGGTTTGTGTCTGCCATACTTGTATATGGCATGATCATGAGTGGTAGTTTATCAGTTATGGTTTTTAGAAGTATTTTGTGTGAGATTTTAGGGTCATTTCTTTGAGATGCAAAAAAATTTAACAACTCTTAAAATGTGTTCTTTGTTTAGTATTTACTTTTGTCTGTTGACTTAGCCTTTCTTGTATGACTTTCTGGACACTATAATAAAACACTGTAGAAAGAAAAAGAGCACTAGGCCCCAGTAGTTGACTTGACATTTTATTTTTATGTTAGTGTTTGCCTTGTCTCAGTTGATTGGTGACTACTCTGCAGTTTTAACTGGAATACAAGCTAATATGTAGTTGGGTAGGAGCCTTTATGATCCCAGATGTTGCAGCTACCACATTTGAACACATTTCCAGTATTACTTTTCCTCAACCCTTTTTTAATAGACAGATTTGTCTGTACCTCTTTTCTTTCAGTGCTTGGTCTTTTTTTTTTTTAATTTTGTTTATAAATTCTGCATTTCAGAAAGTTACAGCTGTTATTGCTGCTCATTCTGATCAATTAAGAGAGTAAAAAAAGTCCTCTCGGTTCAGTTTTAACTTGTGTTTTTCACTGGATGTTCTCTTAGTTGCACTACCTATAGATATGCTTCATTTAAGTTTCCATGTCAGTAATCTTCTGCCTCATCTTGATTTCCTTTGCAACTTGCCAATCTGCAAGGTATGCTATTTCTAAATTTTCCATCCTTCACATCTCTCAGAAATTATCCACTTGTTTTGGAAGAATTGCAGTCCAGCTCCTAACCCCTTTGAAATTTTTAGTTTCTTTGTATTTCACTATGTAGGGAGCTCAGTTTTTGGTCTTTTGGACCCTTTCACTTGGTTGGCATTGTAGCAAGCTTAGTTATTGGTCTTTCTGGATCCTTTCACCTGGTTGGCATGGTAGCAGCTCAGGATCCTTCTGCTGAGGTTAGAGTAACAGGTTTGTGAACAACAAGTGACACTGTATTTGTTCACAAACCCATTACTTGTAACCAAATTCCCCTTCTGATTCCTTCGCTTTTTTGCACCTGTATCTGCAAGGAATAGTTTGGTTAACTATCAGTGGCATTGAAGCTTAGTAATAAATTATTGTTGATGAAAACCCACTTGACCACCCAATCCCTGAAGGCAGAAAATACAGATCAACACTTACAGTCAAATATATCTTTAGTGATTGTCCAACTTCCAACAGACAACGTTTATCAAATATTAAACAAGTTTGAACATATCATCAAAATCTAATCCATCAGCAATGTGTAGGCCCTTCTTGAATGTAGTGAATTACTGGACCAGGCTGCTCCTCTTTTACCTTCCTTTGATTATGGTGTCTGGGACTTATCACTATGCATGAATTAGGCCACGTTAGGGTACTGGGCTAGCATAGGATAAATAGTTTTGTTTCTGAAATAAAATTTTAGTTGTTTGCTATCGTGAAATACTTGGTATGATAGATCACAGGGCTTTCGTAGCCTCACACAGGACCTCTTTTTCTCTTTATGCTGCCTTATTTGCTATTTCTTTCTCTTTTATTAGTTCTTTCATTCTGTTTGCTAAAATTTTCACCACTCACTTGAAAACAGATCCTCAGGTGGTCCATATGAGTGGAAAATTGTAACTCGGGAGTCCCTTTAAACTGCATTATGTATATAATAGTAATAATGATGATAACTTTCACCCCTCTCCCTTTCTTTCTTGCATCTCAAAGAAATACAGTAGTGTTAAAGTCACACTTAAACAAATGACTTGTTTTAATGAGTCTTTCTACTCTGACTCTGCTTATAGTGAAAAAGATTTTGGATGCCCTCTGTGGGTAGGATATAAATTTTACATCTATGATATCAAGAGAATGTGTAAAATAATTCAGAATCCATTGTGTTGTTGTTACACTTCATGTTATGTCACTGAAAATTGTTTTTGGGTTTGTAAAAATTGTGAAGGTGATGTTATGTTTGACGACTTTTTTTTTTTAAATAAAATGTCTGGTGTTTGATTCATTGGTAGTAAATGTGTTGTTCTCTCTCTCTCTCTCTCTCTCTCTCTCTCTCTCTCTCTCTCTCTCTCTCTCTCTCTCTCTCTCTCTCTCTCTCTCTCTCTCTCTCTCTCTCCAGAACAAACCTGTTATTTTACAAGAAGCCTTTACTGTATTGTTATTTTCAGGCATAGACCAAGTTCTGGTTTTTATTTTGTCCATTGTAAGTATTTTGGGAACAATTTTGTACAGACATTGCTTGGCACATTATGTAATTAAATGTGAGGGCAGACCAGCCATGAGGAAAATCTTCCAGATGTGTGAGAGTTGTTCCTGGAAGTGGGTATGACTCAAGCTTCTTTGTCCCTTTACATTGTTCTTGGTCTCCCATCAAATTACCATACCCTTAATGTTTTTTGCTCATCACTTTCATTTTTCATTCCTGTTTTATCAGTGTTTTGTGTTTTGCTTGTTTCCCAGTAAATAGTCATTGGCAGTCTATTTTATTCGTTCATATTGTCTCCCTTTAGGCTATGTCTGTAGTACAGTATATGTTCAACCTCAGGTTTTTTTTTTTTTTTTTTTTTTGTGGCCTATGTTTTTCATTCTTGGGTTACTGTTATTTAGTAACCAATTATTCTACATTTTTCTCTCCTGTTCCTCATCAGTACTGCTTGAAGTCTTGTGGTCAAACCTGTAACAAGGTCAGACATTCCATATACGCAACTCTCAGCATGAGATATGAATGAGAGTCATTCATGAACTTGCCTACTCCTGATTTAATCATTCTAAATCCTACTTGTTTTTCCCATTGTAGAATTGAGGGTGAGGGTGCCACTCAGACGTGCCTTCTGGAAACAGGTGAAAGATTTTGAAGGACTTGTTTCTGTTATCTCTCCTTGTGTTGCTACAAGCCTTCTGCTTTTCTTTCTTTCTCCACTCTTGTTTCATACCTACTGTATTGCATCCATCCTGCAGCTGTTGTTTTGGAAACTTGTTTTCAGACCCTTTCTCCCTCCAAGCAACTGCATGTACTGTACTATGAAATCTGTCCTACTGGGCCAACCATTGTAAGGATTTTTCTTGCTTACTGCTTAGGCCAAAACTGTGCGTAGATTGCTTGCTTCTTTTTAAGGCTTGATCATTTAAGAGGATAACACTCTGCATTACTGTAGTGCTTGTGAGATGACTGCTCATTCCTCAAAGGATGATTTCCCTATTCACTTGTAGGTAAGAAAGAGACTGTGCTTTCAGAGGCTTGAGAATTTGTTTTTAGTGACAGACACCCTCCTGTTTTAGGTGACTAGACTCCAATTGACGATGATTGAGAAATGCACCCTGGATAATCCCAGGTTAAAGGCCAAATTAGGATATTGTTTCCCCTTGCTAACTCTTCCTGATGTTTTTCTTGTTGATGCTTATGACCTAATCCTCATTTGACCCATATTGCATGTAGCTCACTTTCATTTTTTTTTCCACTTTGAAATAGGGGCCTGTATGTTTTTTATGGGTTATTGGTTTCATATATGGCACCTTTTCTCCATATCTTTCTTTTCAGTAATGTTCAGTACTGCCTCCTGGTCTTTTATGGAAATTATTCTGTCTTACAATATCATTGTGAGTTTAGGGAGCACTTTCCTATTGTTCACCAGGTCGTTGCCACCTTTATTTACTTGTGGAAATGGTAATCCATGAAATACACTGTTTCCTCTTGCTGCTAATTTTGGAATTCTCGTTTTGCTTCATCCTTCAAAGTGAACTTTTGAAGTTCTCTTTTGAGCAGTGCCCACTTCTCTTGGTGGACTAGTTGAAGGCAGTAGGATACCCATTTCAGCATTATCTGCATGACAGAAAAAGTCAGGAAAGTCGCATCATCTGAGTGACCCAACATTCTCTGAGAAGTTGATATCATGACAGACTCTAGTGGAGTCTTATTCTCTCCTGATGGTGTCATTATCCCAGATGGAGACTACCTTTTACTCTTGTCACCTTCCTATCAGGGTTGATAATTGGTTCCGTTGAGACCAGATTGTTTGAGTGAAGGTCCTTTGTCATTCCATTTTATTGTGTGTGCAAGATTGTGTTGTCCACTTGAGAGTGAAACAAATAGAGTCGGGTTGCAGAAAGGTGAGTCACACTTCCATTGAACAGTCATCATTCCTCATATGTAATCTTGGGAGATTTTCTTGTCAGTACTGTATTCTGTGTAGTAACTCTGCCCTTTTGAGTACATAAAACAGAAATCTTGAAAATGTATTTTGTTACATGTATTTTTGTTGTGTATTTGGATGGGATTTTGATGATATACAATCTTGTTCAGTTACAGTACCAAAGTGTTGCTGGTCAATTTTTGTACCAATTGTTGATAGTTTCTGTCTGCTCTGGTCACTTTTCATGACCTTTCATAAGATTGATTTCATCTGTGCATTTACTATATTTATGAGGTGATTAGACCTAATGTGTCATGTCCAAGGCTCCTGTCTGTTGCATCTTCCTCCATTATCTATGTTCAGCTATGAAATGTACCTTTTCATATAGGATTTTCCTTTTCATGTGTTATTCTATTCATTTTTCCATCAGGTCATCCGTCTCTAAAATTAGGACATATCCAGATCAGCAGTCTTGAACTTATTGTGTTGAGTACACTCCGCATCCCATCTTGATTCTTCTCTCATATTTTGTCGTCTCTTGATGTCTGCTTAAACTACTTCATGATAAATTCATACTCTCCCTTCGAAGGAGACATTAGGCTTCACCTCAGTATTTAGATTTATGTAAGAATCTTGCCTATTTTTCAAGGCTCATAAGTTCTGCATTGTAAACAATGTGGTTTATGCCTTCTTGTAACCTTCACACTTAGCTTTCTCTGTATTTCCCTTACACAACCCTGATATCTTTAAATATCATCCAAGAATCTTTTACATTTTCTGTTTCATTTGCCATCTGCTTCCTGTTTTATATGTTGTTCACCATAGCAAATTTCATAATCACTCAATCAATCCATCCGTAGTCTCTCTTTTGTAATTATTGTATGCCATCACTTGTTGATTGCACTGTACACATTAGAGTCTCCCTTTTTAATATCTTGCCATACTTATGTCTTTCCTTGACTTTCATTATGTCTAAATCTTGTATAGAGCAGGTTCTTGGAAGGGAAATTATCATAACATGTAGTAGGACTTTGTGCCAAATTTCATATATTAATATTTTCTGCTGGGATCATCCAGAGTTGTCCTGCAATGGACAGTGTATTGTTAATAGTAAATAACCATAATGGAGGTCTCTGCCTTCCCCTCTATGAGCTATTCTAAATCATTTTTGAACTGCTGGGTTAATACTGTGTCCTTGTAGCTGCAGTCAAAGTGTTTATTTTCCAGTTTATAGAAATATTGTACTGTCATGATCCTGATCTTTGGAATGCTTCATTACCAATACTGCATGTCCCCCTTGACCAGATCCTGTTTCAAATTTGTTCAGACTGATAATAGTCCTCTTGCCTAGCCAGTCTTCTTCATTACCATTGACAGTTAGTTGTCATCTGTTCACTTAATTCTGGTTCCTTTATTCCGTCCTTTGAGCTATGTACATTTACAAGGTGTTCACAGGGCCATTTAATGCTTCCTGTACTGTGCACTCCATTTTAAACCATAATTTTGGTTTGTTTTTTTGGCTAATTTTGAATATGCATGACCATCTTTGATCTCACATTGCTGTTGACTTATCTGTGGCAACTGGTCTTTGGACCTTTCAGTTTAATCTCCCATATTTTCCATATTTACACCTCTCTGTGACTTCATCTATTTTATCCATACATCCATCCATGAAATTTCTTTGTCTCCTCTGTCCACTTGAATTCTACCTTGCCTCACAATTGAGGAGTTTGACTGTATACTTGACCAACATCATCCATTGATTCTTGGATTATGGCACTCACAGTTTCTTAGATATTGTTGTACCTTTTGCTCATGACCCAATAAATTTCAGCCATCATAAATATTTATATGACTGAATCTGTATTGTTTAAACTCTGCTGTGGCTCACCCAGCGGCACCTTAAGTTCTCCAAGTCTGATATTCCTTTCCTTTGTTTCAAGACGTTCCTCTCTTTGAATTTGGTTTGCCTGAACTTAGCCTCTGACATGTGTTGTGTCCTCTCTTCTTCCTTTACAGGGCTTTTCTTGAATCTGTGACCTCCGCTCAGTTGGTAGTATTTTTGTTTAAGTCTCAACTGTTATGCCAGTGTTTGGCACCAGTTGTGAGTCCTTCCTCTTCTCTTTCAGTTGTTCTTTGTAAGCTTCCAGTTTTTTGTCTCTGCTGCATTTTTGCCATCATATCTTTTTAAATTTCCAGCTGTTAATAGCTTCACTTCCATTAATCGGTATGTATCAGTACAGTATGTTAATGATATCACATATTTTGCCTAGTCTGTTGAATTCCAACAAACCATATTCTTGGTCTGCTCTTGGTATGACTACATGTTATACTTTTATCTGTTATTCACACTGTTCCCAGTCCGTCTTTTTCTTACTGTAACATTGGTTTTAGTAGTGATTCTTATCAAATCCACCACTTCCTTGCCTTTATTTTTTGTGTTCTGACCATTATTTGATACCTATTCATCACACCTGTCATGTATAATATATCTTGACAATCATTACTGAAATTTTTCTCTTCCTCTGACATTTTTATAACCTGCATGTACTCTCTGCTGAGCATGCATTGCTGTTGCTAGTAGGTTTGGACCTTGTGCTAATCTAGGTCTTGTACCAGTTGGTATCATGTCAATTTTCGACTGTTATACAGTATACTGTATATTTATATACAGTACTAATTTTTCAGGTAGCAGTACAGTTCTTCCTTTGAGCTTGGCTGGGTTTCTTCTCCAGAATCCTTGGAAAATCATTTTTTGTTCTAATGACCTCTGGGCTTTTGTTGACAGCTTATGTTGCATCTGTGGTAGAGTACCTTTGCCGTGAGGTCTTTTCCAGTCTGTGGACACTTTCCATCATGACAAGTATTTTGCAGCTTACCGTTATTATTTGGTGCTCTTGTTTACTTTCAGTTGGTTAAAAAATATTTAACACTTAAGAACAAGCATTTTTTAAATTTTGATTAAAAATTTTTTTTAGGTAAACAGGTACTCGATACTTGTAGCAGATAACGTTGGAAATTATGCCAGGCTTGGTTGAATTGCCCAGACTTCTTTTGTCTTATCATTCAACTGAATCAAGCTCTCAGGGTATAGGTGAATCTTGATGTTTATCGCTGCTGGTCTTTAAATTATTCATCCTATTTTTACCTCTGGTTGGAAAATCTTACCCTTCATAATTTAGTGTTAAAGGGTATCTTATGAATGGGGGATTCGTGGAGAAATTAACAAATTGCAGAAAAATGAATATGAAAGCTACAGGTGAAAGTGTGTCTGCTCTTGTAAACGTGGCCTACTGTTGCATGATGTGCTGCTTATGATGAAAATCAGCCATGAAGTCTAACAGGAAATTTCAATATTAAAACTTAGTCTTGTTTGTTGTGTAGTTTCCCTTTCATATTGGATTACAGAACTTGGTCTTTCTGCTTGATTGTACAGTAAGGGCCCTTGTTAATAATAGAGGTTTAATGTATGAAAGTTTTCATTGTCCTAATGTTTAAGTATTCCACATTTTATTTTCTGCAAACTCTCTCTCTCTCTCTCTCTCTCTCTCTCTCTCTCTCTCTCTCTCTCTCTCTCTCTCTCTCTCTCTCTCTCTCTCTCTCAAGATTTCTTGAAAAATTTTCTCTAATATTTCTTGTAAAATTCGATGTAGTATGGGAAATTCTCTCTCTCTCTCTCTCTCTCTCTCTCTCTCTCTCTCTCTCTCTCTCTCTCTCTCTCTCTCTCTCTCTCTCTCAAGATTTCTTGAAAAATTTCTCTCTAATATTTCTTGTAAAATTGCGATGTAGTATGGGAAATTCTCTCTCTCTCTCTCTCTCTCTCTCTCTCTCTCTCTCTCTCTCTCTCTCTCTCTCTCTCTCTCTCTCTCTCTCTCTCAAGATTTCTTGAAAAATTTTCTCTAATATTTCTTGTAAAATTTCATGTAGTGTAGTCTCTCTCTCTCTCTCTCTCTCTCTCTCTCTCTCTCTCTCTCTCTCTCTCTCTCTATTTCTTGAAAATTTCTCTAACATTTGTGAAATTTCAATGTAGTATGGTCTCTCTCTCTCTCTCTCTCTCTCTCTCTCTCTCTCTCTCTCTCTCTCTCTCTCTCTCGATTTTTGTAAATTTTCTAACATTTCTTGTAAAATTTCAATGTAGTATGGTAAAACTCTCTCTCTCTCTCTCTCTCTCTCTCTCTCTCTCTCTCTCTCTCTCTCTCTCTCTCAAGATTTCTTGAAAAATTTCTCTCTAATATTTCTTGTAAAATTGCGATGTAGTATGGGAGAATTCTCTCTCTCTCTCTCTCTCTCTCTCTCTCTCTCTCTCTCTCTCTCTCTCTCTCTCTCTCTCTCTCTTTCTTGAAAAATTTCTCTAACATTTGTGAAATTTCAATGTAGTATGGTAAAACTCTCTCTCTCTCTCTCTCTCTCTCTCTCTCTCTCTCTCTCTCTCTCTCTCTCTCTCTCTCTCTCTCGATCGATCGATCGATCGATCAAATAATTCTCTAACATTTCTTGTAAAATTTCAAAATGGTAAACTCTCTCTCTCTCTCTCTCTCTCTCTCTCTCTCTCTCTCTCTCTCTGAGATCTCTCTCTCTCTCAAATAAACTAACTTGAGATGCCATACTTTAACAATGATGCAATGATGCATAAAAAGTGTTAGAATTAAAAAAAATTACATTTTAGAAGGTTCAATTAAATTTAAATTTGACCATTTCTTAGAGAGTACAGCCGAAATAAAAGCACTTGAGCTAATGGGAGAGCGAGCGAGCGAGCGAGCGCTCTCCTACGTAGATTTCGAATTGTTTGTGATAAGGCCAAAACGAAGGTCTTGAGAGTACCGAATTGCACACTACAACAGTGCCAGAAACTAATAAATATAGCTAAAAAAAGAAAATAGTCTTGAAATTATCAGACTTATTAATATAAAAAAAAAACAATGGTTTAGAAATACCCCCATGAAACTCGTTAATAGTAATATCAAATTGTCCAAGCAATGAGTAAAACTGGTTATCCTAAAAATTGACGTCATGAACTACCCCTGCAGGACATGAATGAATTGTTGACGGCATAGGTTGTGACGTAATGATTCCATTAACTAAAAGGTTATGACGTCACAGGTGACGTATTGCCATTCACAAAAAATAGCGTAGTACGTCCCAGGTGACGTATTTCTATTAAAAATAGTCGTAGTGACGTATGTGGTGACAATTGGTTAAAGGTCGTGACGTCTTTGGCTGCGTCCACACGATCGCGCTTTGTTCGACGAACTATGTCCGATGTAACGTCAGAACCTGAGAAACGGCGGCAAAGGCGGAAGTTTGCCCACTTCTGACGTCACACTGGACAAAGTTCTCGATCGTGTGGACGCAGCTTTAGGTGATTACGTATTTCTGCTATTAGTTGTCAAGTTTGACTGCTCACGTGATGACGTGTCATTCAAGGGTAATCACGAAAGTCGTGACATCATAGATGACGTAAATATTGTACTAACGAACTGTAGAATATAGGAAATAAATACTATGGATTACCCTACAGTATTTTATTTAAATCCAAAAAAATAGGTAACAATGGAAGTTGGTCATGATTTTTTTTTTTTTTTTTTTGTCCCTTTGAGCCAGCGCTGCAATACCCCGGAGGAGGGAATATCCCAAGCAGGAGGTATACAGCCAGTCAGTTAACAAATTTGAAGCCGACCCAAAGGTCCTAAGTTTTCTAAGCTGACAGCTGATTGGCCGAGATGGGAATAAAGCCATATATATTGCCTTTGTGCTTTCCCAGAGATGTATATTTTTCTATGTCTCAGATGAGGAATGTTATAGACCGTTTTAAACGTCACAGGAAATGGACAGAAATTCCAAGATTGGTGTGGTCAAGTTACCACTGAGACGAGCCTTAGCTTACGTTCAGCTCTTAAGGCTGTGATTTCGTGCATGGGCAGACTCTTGCTTGAATAGTAGTGTCTAATGAAACATGGCGTGAAACCCCGCTGATTTTACCGCCAGAATTTTGTTACGAAGCATAATGGCCAAAAATTAAAGTCCACTTCCTCTATGAACAACTTACTAAGATATCTACGGGGTGTAAACATACGTTCTGACATCCTACTCCCCGTTTTCATTGAGATTTCGAAACCTAAGTTTCTCTGACGTTTTGTTAACTAGAAAACGAGTCTTGTACTCAACTCTCATAGAAAACCGAACAGGAACAATAAACCAAAGACTTTTAGGATAATAATATATCGAACGTAAAAGCCATCTAACATTGGCGCTGTACCAGACAGAATTCTTGACTTTGAGAGCTGTGGAGGTTCATTTACTCGTGAATATGAATTGATAAGGCTATTCTGTAGTCATTTCCAGAGATGTTTATATAGAAAGTTGACCTAATTCTTCTCAAGACCCAGTTGCCTAAAATAACTTAGTACTTTTTAACGGCCTCAACCAGCCTGTTTTCCGACATCTTTCAGCATTTTGACATCTAAATCCCATTCTGCCGGTATTACAAAAGATTCTAATTTTGCCCAAATGTTATTTTAATATCAAATCTGACTGCAAACTGCTAAAATAAGAAAATAAGCTCCTGTGACACCCCATCCGATGTAGGAATGGTCTGTAGGAGCGACTTCAAATTCAATGATTATTTTCAAAGTAGTCTCACTCAGTTAACTTTTTAAAATTGAAACTGGTCATTTTCACTTGATAGTTTTATATTTAGATTTCGTTCCTTCAAATACCTTTGCCTGACTGACTTTACACAAGTAAATTTGATGATGAAATACGTTCTATTGTAACTTGTAAAACACCAAGTTCCACGATTAGAGGGTCATTTTTTGACCATAGAAATCACTGAAAGATTTCAGTTTGACAGAACTCGTAAAATGGGCATTTTTAAAGTTAAATATATATACACTACATTATCAACTTTACCGTATATTCACAGCAACTTTTGCTGATGACTTGAAATATTTTTTGCAAGATCACATTTCTGCTGCACTCGCGCAAATGTTATATATTTGGTTACTTTACGACTTTAGTAAAATTTTAGTTGCATTTTATATTATTTCAATTGCATTTTTAAACACTACATGCACCAAAAATATTTACTTAGTAGGGTCTAAATTTTTATAATTCTAAATTCAGTTGATTCAAAACTTAAAAGTCACATGCTTAATTTGGTGCTATTTTCTTAAACAGCAGTTCACATGACTCCACAAGACTTAATACTTATTTATATTCTCAGATGTCTCTCTGAACAAGAGCATTACAGGAATTTTACAAATAAACCAAACACAATGCTAATTAACTTTATTCTATGCCAAATTACAAGTCATCCTCCGGTCTTTTGTTACAACAAAAACAATTAATTACACCAAGACATACAGTCCCTCCAAAAGCAGACAAGTGACCCAAACCCCTTCAGGTGGAACAAGTGTGCCTTGAGGCACCCCCCTCCCAAAACAAACCACCAATTCGTCTTATAGGCCTAATGACACCATTCAATGTAAGTGATTGAGTCAGGCAAATGGTCAGAGACGTGCAAAGCTAATGTCCTCCTGCCCCGTTCTTCCTCCCCCAGCAGGACAGCAGGTCGGACTAACGTCAACCTTCACCGTACACGTGGACCACCAGGCCAGTTTAGGTTCTGTGTGATAAATCTTACAAAAATCCATCCCATTGCCAGGTAATTAGGGAGGAATATCCAGCACCTGATTGGAACATTCCTTCGTGTGTTTTTTGAAGTCTCTGATCTCTCAGTTTTTGCAAGTCTTTGAAGAGCAGTTTTGTATTGATCACTAGAACAGGGCTGCAAGACAAAGAGTTGTTTCATAGCTCACCAAATATAAAATCATAAAATTTCTGTTTGTCTTCCTTATCAGAGTAGGGCTATATGGCTAGAAATTGCCTACATATGAAAATTGCTGTTTCATAATGGTCATGAAAATCACAATTTCGTGTTGCTCTCTAGAACGGACCTACAAATTAAAATTATCGTTTCACTTAACCCCGAGAACTGGTTTACAAGACACCAAAAACTTTCTGGGGTAGAAAACTTGTAAACCCAACAGACTTAGTGGCTAAAATCCACAAACTAATACTTTCCAGGCTTAACAAAAACCCTCCATTGATCAACAGACTTTATTCACACACACACACACACACACACACACACACACACACTCTCTCTCTCTCTCTCTCTCTCTCTCTCTCTCTCTTTCTCTCTCTCTCTCTCTCTCTCTCTCTAGACAACAAACTCTCAAACTGGTACAAACAAGCCAACACAATTTCTAGAAAAAAAAACCCTCTGAACTAACCAAATTTCCAAGCAAAACATTCTCAAGAACGAACACACACAAAAAAAAACACGTCTAACTAACAATGTTTTCAGGACAAAAACCTCTTCCAACCCAACACTTTTTAGGCAAAAACCTCAGCTGAACTGACACACCTGTTATGCAAAAATCTCTTTTAAAGATCCACAGACCTTAAGCAACACCTCTCCCAAACAGACACACTTTCCAGGAAAAAAAAACTCCTTCGAACTGACACAATTTTTAGGTAAAACTTTGAGCATAAAACTCATGATATTTGAGGCATTTTAAGCAAATAGTTCATGAATCCCGAGAATAATATTCCCAGACTATTAGACATTCAAGGCAAAAACTCTACCAAACCAGCAAAATTCTCAGCAAAAAAAAAAAAAAAAAAATCCAACAGACTTTCTAGGTATAAACACAAAAGAATCGACTTCACAGCCAAATATACTCGTATAGCTAAGACTTTTTTTTTAGCCAAAGAAACCACAAAATAACAGACTTTCTAGCCAGAAAAATATTGCAAACAATTAGACTTTTTACTTGAAATATCCAAAATAACATTTTCTACAAAAAAAAAAGAATAATAACAAGACCTCTAAAACCAAAAGGGAAGGAAAAACCCAGTTTGTAGCAAGAACTAGTAAAATTCACAAACTAACAGACTTTCTAACAAAACCAAATCCAGACATCTCGAGAGCCAAAGTATCAAAGCTAAAAGACTTCCGGAAGGCAAAACAACCACAAGCTAAGAGACTATATGAAAGTAATACACAGACATTGTAAATGAAATATGTCACAAACTACCGGAAACACTTTAGGCAGAATTTCACAAGTTAGTGTGCTTTCACAAACCATAAGTATTACAAACCAAGACATCCCGAATGCCAAAAAATATCAAAAGCAGACTTTCTGAAAGCAAAATATCGTGATGAATCAAACTTTCCCCAGACTAACGTCCACAGGTTTACAGACGTTCTAAAAGTGAAAGTATCAAAGACAACAAACTTTCTAAATGCAAAAGCGTTACAAAAAAACTTCCTGAAAGCAAATTATCTAAAGAGACTTCCCAAAACCCCATGCAGTGAAATGTGAAGGAATCACAGACTATAACTTTCTAAAACCAGCACCGACAGAAACTAGCAGACTTCCCAAACTTCAGTTTAGGAGAAGCAAAGATTTCCTGAGTCCCACTTAATCTTAAAACCAACATTTTTATTTTCTGAATCCTGGATTTGTTTCAAACACCAGCAACCATTTCCTGAATTACGAACTTTATATCTTACACTTAAACGATTCTAATGATGAATGCTGGATTCCATCATCCTGCATCAAAGGGACAATCCCAAATGATCACAAGCAACGCGTGAGACCCTATTTACTATACTGAAACCTAAACAAACTGAATCTCAGACTAGACATCACAAACAAACACTCTACGGCAAACTGTTATTGGGGACCAACACTCAACCTGAATTCGATACTCCACCGTCACGAATTTATTTATAAACTCTGAATGTCATTATCATTAACTAATTAATGAGTACGAAGAATCCATTGCCATTTATTTATAAATCTAAAATTTGAGTGTCACCAGCAAATTGCTAATTACCAGACCCACTACCTTCTAAAAATTGCTGATCATCAAATCCTCAGTCGACAATTAACATCCGAATATTTAATCCATTATCACCAGGTAACAGCTGAATACCAGATAGTCACGTAGAAACGCTTTCAAAATGCCTAACACTACTGTAACAAACTATTCGTGACCGTACTTAATATTCCAAGCCAAACTTTCTTAGTCAAAAAGTAGACCATCATGGAATAACACTTTCAGCAATCTTTTATCACAAGAAAATACAGTCCAAACGATCGATTTCATCATGGTCTACCTTTAACCGTCAAAATCTAGAGAGCATCAAGCTTTCCTGTGAACCAAAATTTACCGTCACGAACTAAAATGCAATAATCGCATCCTCTTATCATTATCGCTTACGAAAACCAAAACTACAGGGTGTCCATAAAGTCTAGGTACATGGGAATTTTACTATCTATTTTATTTATTCATATTATTTTCCTTCTTCAGAATGAAGATGGCTCTGTCTAAAGAAGAACGAATCGATTTGGTACTCTTCAGTGGACGAGAAGGATTGTCTTATCGCAAAATTGCGGAAGAATTTAACCTTCGACACCCTTACGGCAACCTATTTGTTTTACTGCCGTCGGGAAATTGGTCACGAGCAAAGACTTCAGACAAAACGAAAGAGGAGGAAAGATAATATAAATAAATAAAATAGATAGTAAAATCCCCTATGTACTCAGACTTTATGGACACCCTGTACGTATCAACAGCTTTCTATAAACATCAAAATCCAATCATTAGTGTCTCTTTACAAAACTCTGCCATCGTAAAATAACTCATCGAATTCCAAAGTATCACGAGCAAGGACTTGATGAAAACACAAGCCACCATCATGAAAAACGACGTTTGTAATCCTACATTACATATATTGTCAGCTTCGACCTTTTATAATACCTTTATAATAAGGCTCCAGAATATCAAATTTTTAAAAACCTCTACACAAATCCACCGACATCGTGAAAGGTGAATAACTCATCAGTGTAAAACTCAGGAAAAATTCTAACCTGCATCATGACCACTGTCAAAAATCAAGTTACCCAAAATCATTTATATTAACTGCAAAATCAGTTTTCAGTCTAGTAACTTCTCAAGGTACCACAACACAGTAAATCATGTCAAGATAATTTTGGAGCAATGAAAAAGCTATATCAGTTATACATCTAAATGTCCATAAAACAATCAAATAAAATCTCGTATCACATATTCTCCCAGCAACAAAATCCCTTGTTACTTAAGCACCCTACATCAGAGAGACACATCTTCAATTCTAAGAGCCAAAACAAAGCTCAGTAAACCAAACCAATACAATGTTACCATTATTTACAAACCTTCAAAGAAAACTTGTGAACTTCTTAGGTCAATTAATTTAACCATCTTAAACTGCGGTAAATATTTCAAGACTTGACATCAAAGGTTTCTGTAACTTTTGTAAGAAATGGCAACTAGATTCTCCACAGCAACTAATTCTTCTGAACCTTACTAACTTTTTCATTGAAATGCTGTCATACCACTCAAGCCTTCCATTGGAAAGGCAACCTAAAAATGACAGGGAAAGCCATTGTTCAAGATCTCTTGCAACCAGTGAAGTCTGGATATTATCTCAGTCACAGAATCCCAGTATGCCTTTGGTAAGGTATTTGGTGATAGTATAATAACCTTCTCATATACTGAAGGCCAGTTATGATGTGTTCCACTTGTCAAATAACTTAGTTCCTTTCAGTTTTAGGCCAAACTTTTCCATCAAAATTCCTCCAGGATTAACACACACTAAGTTTTATCTAATTAGTGACGATGTTATAAATTTGCTCGGTTTTTCACACAGACTGCTAAAACTGGACATTGTGGTATTTGTCCTTTCTTTATTTCAAGTACACGAATGAAATGTCAAACCCAAGACGAGAAGGCGTTTAAGCCCCAAGCTGGTACCCCCTTCTGAAATGGCTCATGTGTCCGGAACATAATTAAAAGTTTTGTCATATTTGACCAAAAGATGACTTTTAACTCTCCAGATATTCTGATATGGACTTACTTTACGTCTTTTAGCACAACTTTTAACTTTCTAGATATTTTGAAACTTTGTATCTTTTAAGACATCTGGCAGAATATAAATGATACCGAGTACTTAGAAATAATCTTTGAAACATTGTCTATTAAATCATTTAAAAAGAACCAGCATGTGATATAATTAAATCGAACATCAGCAAAATTCTTCTCAAGAAAATTAGTTCTATAATCTTGGTAAATAATGCTTTACAAGTTAGAATGATTCAGTTACGTCACAAAATTCACATGAACTGGGCCAGGAAATAGTATTTTTAACAAAGTAATCTAATAATTAACGGCAGAAAACTCTAGCAGTCACTGAAGAATATAACAAAACAAAATATATGATAATTCAGAATACACGTTTCCTCAAAATGAAAAATTTTCTTAAAAAATAATCGAAGCATTAAGTCAAGCAAATAAAATATGTTCACATCTAATTATACGAAGCAATTTTACTCAATTATCCATAAAATTAAGTAAGTTTTATATGTAAACATCTCTGAAAACAGATCGATTAACCCTATCCACAAATGTTCACAAGGAAATTTATAAACAGCTCTAAGAAAATAATTCAAGACATCTACAAAGCCAATGGTTAGTACAATGGTCAATACATTCGAAAATATAAACATCCTAATCACCTGTCTTTTGCTTAATGTTCCTAGTTTTCCATAAGATAAAAATATAAGACTAAAATTCTGAAACAAGACTAGAGAAAATCCCAGCACGAAATCTCAAAACGAAAACCGACAGCAGAAGGTCCAAATGTATGAAAATCGTAGATTTTCTTACAAGTTATTCATAGAAAAATGAACTAGGGGTTTTCTGGCCATCATAAATCATCTGATACAAAATTCTGGCAGTAATGACCTACAGTCTCAATACATTAGATCAAGACACTACATGCCAAACAAGCATACGCCTATGTACAAATACAGCAATATGAGTGAATGGGCCACGGCTTCTCTTAGAAGTAACCTAACCACACTTTTCTTGGACTTCCTGCTCATAGACGTTCTCTTCTGACATTAAAAAGGTCCAAAAACATTCTCATTTGTGGCATAGAAAATTGGAACACATCTGGGAAAGGACGAGGGAGTTATATAAGGTTCTTCCCACCTCAGCAATCAGCTGTCAGCTTAGAAAACTTAAGCCCTTCGGGTCGACTTCAAAGCTGGTAACCGACTGGCTGCATACCTCCTGCTGGGGGCATTCCCTCCTTCGGGGCATTGCAGTGCTGACCCCAAGGAGTCCTTTATTTAGCTTTTCCATCTTGCTATCTACTCAGTACAGTATATACATATATACATATCTATAATGTGAGGACTTCTGTACTTCAACTACAGTTGCTTAATAATGAGCAACAATTCTTTGTTTACTTTAAACTGTTTTTAGGTTTACTAGTTATTTTTATCTACAGACATTGCTCTAGTTCTCATTTGTACACAGCACTGAAAAAGAAGTTTCCCTTCTCAAATATTAAGATAAGATGAAACTCCTAACTCAATCAAATTACAAAACATGAACTCAAAATTCACGGCAAAAAATCAAGCAGTCACTGAAGAATATAACAAAATATATAACAAATAAAATACCTTTACATCCAAAGATTTACATGAGTTTCATACCTGAACAGTTTAAGATCCAAATATCTATTATCTTGGTACAACTGAATACCTACGAATGTTTTAAGTGTGTGCTTAATTCCTTTGTGTAGTTAGTGTAGTTTAAGAATGTTTAGAGTAAGAAAAAAGATAAGAATGAGTTCCTTAATCCCAGTGCCTGGTAGCAATGGCAAATGCTCCTTGGTGTGTAGTGTAAGTGTGTGTTTAGAGTAAGACCTTCAGTCTGAAAATGGTAAGAGTGAGTTACTTGATCCATGTGTAAGGAAGTAACAGCAAAACCACCTTGGTATACTGTGTGTGTGTTGTGCGTGTATTCAGCAAATCCTGTCAAGTGTCCACAGAATCCTCCAGTAGAGAATGATGCTTTGAAGCATGTATGGCATACAAGGAAGATTCGAAAAAAAAAAAATTATGACTTCATGGAACTATGTAAAGACTCCCCAAAGACTCAAAATGTGGAGAGAGAGAGAGAGAGAGAGAGAGAGAGAGAGAGAGAGAGAGAGAGAGAGAGAGAGAGAGAGAGAGAGAGCAATGCTTCTACAGTGCAAAAATTATGGAATTCTGCAGCTTTCAAGTTGAACTGTAAATTGGCAAAGTGTTTCTAAGTAACTGATAAAATGATCTTGAATGTGTAGTGTGTGATTTCAAGTTCATAAAAGGGGAAGACTATTCAGAAAGGAAGGTTGAGAGGAAGTAGCAAGAACAATATTATTTTTTTTTATGTTAAATTAGAAAAATACCTCCTTTCTATATCCTGTTTGTATAGTTAATGACATTGCACAAGTGTATTGCTACTTCAGATTTCTGCCAACGTTGGCCAATAAGGAAAATTCTGTATAGCTATGAGTCCCCCAGATTCAAAATCGACAAACCTAGATTAAAATATCAACATGATATACCATAAGTAAGGAGACACTTGGATGTTATTATAATTTTCTTGGTATTTTTGGTGCCACGAATTTTTTTTAAATGGTTTGGTCTTACTTTGACTGTGATGAGAGCTAGAGGGACTTTTTCAAGCTAAATGAAGGCTAAGATTTGATGAGAACTGAGCAAAAAAACTGAAATATAGAAGTCCTTGTACAATAAAATCAACACATGATTTGATATTACAATAATTTTCCCATTACACAAATTTTAAATCTCAACCTTTAACAATAATGGTTAACTGAATTTTGATTTGATCAGATTACTGAAATTCAATGGGAATTGTATGAAACATAGTAACAAAAAACGCACAAAAATATTGATTCATATCTTAACTTAAAATAATCTCCATATGTCAAGACACTGCTGCACTTGAAATTCTAAAATTCCTTTCCTTTACTTTCCATCTCTTGAGTATCTTCCACTCTGCTGTTCAACTTCTTTAACCTAACCTTAACCCAATTTATACATTTCAAGGAAAGTCAGTCACTTTGCAAAAACCTTACAAGGCAAGATACACAAATGACTTGCTTGTCTTGAACTATTGAAAATAATAATTAATTAAATAGCTTCTATCCTAATAGCTAAGAAGTCCATTGAGCAATGAATTTCCCTTTCACATTTAAAAGTCAAGAAAATATTTAATGCTCCAGTGAAAATATTATTGACTAGTTCTCAAGAGGATTATAAAATCTCCACAAAGCCTACCTTTAAATTCAACATTAAGGCGAATAATCCTTTCTTACAACTGAGAATTTTCACTTATTCATTCATATACCAAAAATACCGTCATCAAACTCCCTTTCCAAAAGGGTACTGTAGACTTTATTCATTCCTATATATTAGATACCATTGCTAGCAATACCTAGACTTATTTGAAGCAACATTTTGAATTTGAGTTTACTTATACGAGTAGATTCATTGACCTAAAATACCTAACTTCTCTTAAAGCAATACCTTGAATGTTTGAGTTTACAGGTAAGATAATTTATCTGCAATGCTAGTGTTAACAATACCAAACTACAGTTACAGTGACACTTTCATTTTAGAACCTTCACACGCCACCAGTGTCTTGAAATATGCAGACACGCCATGATAATAACGCTCTTTTATAGTAAAATAAATTACTATGTAAATATACAAGCAAAAACTTTCGAACATCTGAACTGTGTTCCTCATCAGTGGTAACGTTAAATGCAAAGCGAGAGTGTGAATTTCTTATCAATGTTTTTCACGAGATTGTGAATTTCTTTGCGATGTTTTTTCGAGATTGTGAATTTCTTAGCAATGTTTTTCACGAGATTGTGAATTTCTTTGCAATAATGCTCTTGTTAAGATTGTCTTCAGTTCTTACGGCATTAACTTTTAAATGGATTAAGTTTCATGTTAAACAAGAAGCGTTATTTTCATGGCAAGCTTTGTACAAAATTCAAGGAGTATCTTTTACTCACATGATCATAATGACAAGTTCTTTACGTCATCAGATTTGCATTAAAACTAATAAACTACAGTCTGAAATATCTCCTGTCTGAACAATGCAAAAGTATAAGAGCTTCAGGCTGTGATATCCCTCCTGTATTAAACAAAAGCCCTCAGTACCCTAAATTTTAAAGTAAATGCACTAATGCTTACATATTACAATAAAGCAAGGCCTAGATACTATTACAAAATAAATTCTAAAGATCTCTGATGTAAATCAAAGAAACAAACTGTGGATGAAGGCTACGTCAAGTGTATTTAGCTTAGCCTCAACTTCCTTCTATGATGGAAGCCAGTTTGAGAATACCTACAGGGCTTAATGAGAAAAAAATATAAAAAGATAATTCGAACTTTAGCCGAAAATATTACTCACTCTATTCGTATAAAGGTTGATACCTCAAAGGATTTATTCCGCGCAAACCATTCATTCCTAAGTATAATGACAAACACGAAGATATCCCATAAATCACTAAAACTTATTCCCTCTAACTAACGAACCTTTTACTCTTGATAATTTTCGAATGTCAGAAAATGACTGAAAATGATAAGCATAAGACACTGTTAACCTCGCGTGCCCTTCGTACCCAGGCAAGTATGCACTGAATACTGGATACTACAAAACAAAACTTAGTTGATGAAAGACTATCCTTAAAAATGCGTGACTTCTAATTATAAAATAGTCAAAATAAAACCATGACTACCTACTAGCTGATATTAGACTGATGAGGAATTCACGTTTGATATTATGTAGCCTAAAACATCCTCTATTACCTGATGGCTGATATTAAACTATGAGAATTATAGGTAAAACAAAAAAAAAAAATGGAGTATGTATCCTGAAATATTCTTATCTACTTGGCAGCTGACATTAACACTGCTATGAAAACTATGTATCCTAAAGATAACTGTATTAAACTCATGCAATGTTTTGGCAAGAAAGAGAGAGAGAGAGAGAGAGAGAGAGAGAGAGAGAGAGAGAGAGAGAGAGAGAGAGAGAGAGAGAGAGAGAGAGAATGTATCCTGAAACAACCGGAGGAGACCTTAATTTGACAGGAATCTCACATAAAAAAGCATATATCCTGAAGCTAATATGACTAAGAAAATTTAATTACCTGTGTATCCGAATACGCTAAGACGCTCCTCGTAGCTATCAAACAATACTAGATTCAAGCGAAAGCAAAACTATGTATCCTACAGATAAGAAATTTTCATAAAAACGTACATATATACCCTGAACGAGTTTTTGGGTTGATAGCCAATTTCAAACTAGCAAGAAATTGACTGCAGTTTTCCGAAAAATACACTGAAATAGACGGCACATTAAACTTATGAATCTCACTTAGAATAAGGCTATGTGTCCTGAAGTATAGTGAGGTACCACTAATAAGTAACAAATACATGTTAACTAAGGTTTATCCCAAATTGTGTTCTGAAATATGCTGAGTTAACTGATAGCTGACATTCAAATGATTATGTCTTAGCAAGAAAACTACGTGTCCTGAAACATACAGAGCTAGTAATCTAATATTAAACTTGTAAGAAGTCTGACTAAATTCTTAATAGGTACTATTTTACGCAGATATGAGCTTCAGGTATGATAAAAGTCTATGTATGCTGAATAATATAGAGTTATGTGACGTCTAACAAATATTAATGTGAAAAGAGATGAACGTGGAATAAATATGTATTATGCATATATATATATACATAGGTATGATTTATAAAAATGTCTCACGCTACCTCAGGATACGTATGAATTTAATAATGATAAATGAATTTATGTGATGTCATTTATCACTTATAAAAACATTAAAGTGAAAAGAGATGAACGTAACTTCATGAATAAATATATATATATATATATATTATATATATATATATATATATATATATATATATATATATATATATATATATATATACATTATATATATAATATATCTTTATACACATATATATATATATATATATATATATTATATGTATGTATATATATATATATATATATATATATATATATATATATATATATATATATATATATATATATATATATATATATATATATATATATATATATATATATATATATATATATATATATATATATATATATATATATATATATATATATATATATATATATATATATATATACTATATATATATATATAAATATATATATATATATATAGTAGAAGGTTTAGCAGGTTAAGTAATAAATATACTGAATCACAGTGATCTACCTAATACGATAAAATATCCTCCAGTTCCAACCTAAAAAATTACAAGCATCAAAGCTGAACTCGACTCGGCAAAATGCGCTATGACTATGATAAACTAACCTTTGAACATTTACTATAAACTTACACCTATCCTCGTTTTAATATCAATATGTGCAAGATTTTAAACTGCTTGATATGGAAGTTTGACTCTTTCCAACATTTATATTAATAGGGCCATTATTTCTATTTCGTTTGGTCATCAACCAGATTTGTTTTGGTCATCAAAAACAAGTCTGGTTGATAAATGAAAATTAAATTCGACGTGAAGCTGATGTTTTTTCTACAGCAGATACTCGTGGAAGTCCAACGTGATATTGACGTCAATTCCACTTGTCCTATTTATGCTCGAAAGGTCTACACGCTTTCCTGAAGAGATGAGGAAGAAGTTAACGACATTATGTCAGGCTGACATATACTGGCTTACAAGGTATCAATATGAAAGATTAAGATAAAAGATTAAAATGAAAGGCTATTCACTCGTACAGCACAATACAGTAGCAGGTTCAAAATACTTCCAAAAACCCTTTAGTTGACTACTTCAAGTATGGCTGTGTAAAACTGTTTGCGATTTATAATCAAGAGTTCATAGTAAACAAAGGCATGACATACTACTCCTGATTCAATTTGGCACACAGTCAGTCAATGGTAAGCCTTTTCAAAAAGGTCTCTTATTTAATAACTAATCTGTAGAACAGCTTCCGTTTTATCAAGGGCTTACCTTTACAGGCTATGAATTCAGAGAATTAACTGGCTCAGGGGCTCTGTAGTACATGACCCAGAGACTTCAACTGCCTACAGGTGCTGGCACTGACTACCAGTTCTCCTAGTTGCTCGGCCTCAACTGAAAACATTTAAATCATGATAACGTCATCTCAAGCCATTACAAAAATCCTCTAAATCATCTGCTACATTTTTTTTGAGAGAGAGGAGTCAATTACATTTGATTATGCATAGCTCTATTGACAAGGCTTCCTGAAGCTGTACAAAAAACTGGTAGATGACTTATGTACCTTAAGTCATCCTTCTCTAAGAGGCCATGACTAACTGGAGTGTGTCAAAGCCTATCTGAATGGTCTCCTAAAAAGCTATAACAGAATTTCATACTTCTAGACTCACCCATGACTGCGGATAGGTCCTCTTTTGTAAGTTTTCACTTGGTTTTCTTAAAAAAAAAATACTACTTGACATAACACTCTTGATATGTCCGTGTGTTCTCATGTCCTTTGTCCCTAGCACAACTAAGTGCTCTGACGAACCGTGCTTGAAAAAAATGAGTTTGTCTAACATCTTTGTAACAACCTGGTTCCACCGAGTCGTATTTCTCTGGGCTCGTAGTACAGACACACTTTAACTCTATGAGGTAACCCAATGACTGATCACCCATTACCCAAGGCAGGGAATGGTCCTCCACACAACAACATAGAAAAAACCCTTTAGGCTTGATTCTAGTTCTGTATTGTAGAGACATCAGAGGTATATGCTAAATGGGAGGCAGCATGGCTCAGGATGTGGCCGAGAGTGAAATACCACTATCCTGATCATTCCTCTTAGCGAAATTGAATAAGAGCCTGGCTCTAAAAGTGGGTCATACAAGCCTTGGAGGGAGCTGTATCGTAGGCACAGTGTCGGGTGTGGGAGTTTGTACTTAACACTTGTTGGCACACCTAAATTCTGTTCCTCGTTTATGTGATTACAAAGATAAGTTTCCCTGCCACCTCTCGATATAATTAACTTGCATCTGACCTTGTGCTTTTTTTTCATCTTATCAGATATTCGCCGTCATAATGTAATTTCTATTGTCTCCTTCCCATAATATTTTAGAGACTGAAGTGGTTCTGTTATTGGAAAATTCCAATAGTAAAGAATCTTCCACCTGCTATGTACACCTTCTGAATACTTCCAATTTGTGAAATCTTTCAGTTCACTCAAAGTTTTTTTTCAGTAATGAACCTGCAAAGGAAAATTCTCCATTTAGAAAGCAAAACTTACTTGTATACGACATGACAGCCTAAACCAAGCCCTAAAGTTAAGTCTAGGCCTAAACCTTCCTTTAATGAGCTGATCAAGTCACAGCACTCTTATGTAGGCTACCTTACTTAATCTGTGTAGTTTGGTGTGAAATTTAAGTGACAACGATTAAAATCGGAAAAAAAAATCCAAAAGCAAACTATATCATGAAGTGAATAATGACAGACAATTAAAAGACTTTAATTTATGATAGAAAAGACATCCTGGAACGTCATTTGTGAGGGCTCAGATTTATGTTACAAATTCACTGAGTAGGCCTACTAACTCCTTTAAAACAACATTCTACAGACGAGACTTTACCAATTTCGTTTTCAAAGTTAGGTTTTGTAAAACAAACAAAATGCGTGGGATGAATATCTATATGGATTAAATTCAGGACGACAAACCTCACATTCAAGTAACAAACTTGAATTCCGGGTGAATGTGGTTTATAAAAATCTGTGCAAATGCAAATGAGACTGGCTGTCAAACAGAATCTACGTATAGTTTTAGTATTACATGAACTTTAAAGTATTGCTGTCTCTAGGATACATATTGTGTACATATAAAACCTTCTAAAGTCGTTATTTATATATATAAAAGATGATTTATGCATTCGCACTAAAATAATTATTTTACGCTCATGCTGACGCCTTAGTTTTCAGTGGAGTAATGAGCTTGCTCAGAGATTATCAAACCAGATTATAGAGAGAGAGAGAGAGAGAGAGAGAGAGAGAGAGAGAGAGAGAGAGAGAGAGAGAGAGAGAGAGAGAGAGAGAGAGAGAGAGAGAGAGAGACTTACAGATTTCAGTGGCTGACCTCTGCCCTGTCATGAAGGTTTACACCAACAGCTTTCCACCTCGATGTATCGCGACCTATTTTGATGTTCCAAGAGGTTCCCGATTCCTGTTTCGTGATTCCTGGTTCCTTCTCCGTCGTTTCATTCAGTTTAAACCAAAGTCGTTTCAGTACACCAGTAAAGACTTGATATAATCGAGATCGTTTCCATAAAAATAATTCAAAACATATAGGCCTAGCTGATTTTTTCAATTATTTACGAGATTTTTCATTAAAATAGTCGCATATAAATGCGACTATTTTACAGGGCTATATTTACAGGACTCTTAAGTATATTGATACTTAAATATACAAACTTTCATAGCGCTAAGGTTATTAGAGGCTTTCCTTATACATAACCTAAAAGGCTAAAACCTAGTTTGAATAGACACAACTATTGCCTTTGGCAGGTAAGCAGGGTTGGAGTAATTACAATTCAAAATCTTAATTACAATTACAATTACATTATTAAAACTTTAAATTGCAATTATAATTACAATTACTCATGTGAAGTTCAATTACAATTACAATTACCACAAGACAGTCAATTATAATTACAATTATAATTACTCAGCTTCCAACAGTAAGCTTTGGTTGGAAAGAAAAATGCTACATCGTGCTGTTGTCATTTATTGAAAAATTACAACACTAGCTTGCACAATAACTAAATTAAAAATTTCCTATGATTAAAGGTATTTGCTCATTTAAATAAACAGCGGTGCATCTAGCTATGTAAATAGGAAAAAAATTGATTTAAGATTTAATTCTTGTACTTTTGAAAACATGGGTGAAAACAAATCTAACTTCTGACAGGCTTGTAAAAACTAAAGGTATTTGCTCATTTAAATAAACAGCGGTGCAACTAGCTATGAAAATAGGAAAAAAGATTGATTTAAGATTTAATTCTTGTACTTATGAAAAAATGGGTGAAAACAAATCTAACTACTGAATTTTAGTATGACTTACTTTTTTGCCATTACAATTACTTTATAAAGTAATTAATTATAATTAAAATTACCTCACTAAGTTCTACATCCAATTACAATTACATACTTTAATGTAATTAATTACATTTAAATTAAATTACAATTACAATTACTCCAACCCTGCCTGAGGTAAGTTTTTCCTAATTTGACTTTATTTTCATCCCTTCAGTATGGTCGTCTTTTATTCTATGCTTTTTTACTCGGTGTAAATGTATATTATTAATTTTTGCACTAGGTATAAAGGTATATTAAATTTTTCACTAGGTATAAAAGTATATTATCAACTTTTTACAGAGCCTGAGGAAGGAATTATGTCGGAACTCTGTACAGTAAGCACTAAATCTTACAACCCCATAATTTACTTAGTTTTTCATTTGTTTAATTGCTAATAAACCCGAGGTTATATTATAAAAAAGTTTCTTCAACGGCGTGTTAATTTCGCGAGTCTAAATTCATAAGGCTATAAATATTTTGCGATTATAAATTGACATAAAAAACGCAGTAGGCCTACGTAAGAACTTGCTCAACCAAATGGTTCTTATAATTGTATGCCGTTCTTGGTTAAGGGATTGAGTTTACAGGTTTATTAAATGCCGCATCTGAATTTAGCGTTTTTCTCTTACGTCTTAGTGGGACAATAGGCTTAAAACTTGCTCGATTTATTAAAATAAACCTCGAATTGTATCGAATTGACTTTACTGATGTACTGGAACGACTTTAATAGATACAACAGCAGATCTTGGAGCAAAGCATCGTCTGTGAATAGAAAGTGAGTCTACGCTAGTTAACCTTTTCGTAAAAATGATTCGATGAAACAGTATGGATGAATAGGTCTTAAATAAAATGGAAATTTAGTTAATTTGATACTAGGAGTCGAAGAAACTGACCAATTGCAGTTCGTTTTATTACGTTAAAAACTCGATTCCACACACACACACAGTTACAGTTACCTCGGGGCTAAGTCTAAAGTTTCTCAGGTAATTATTCTGATATTAATCTGAAATATGAATCAAGATCTTGCATTTATCTTTAAAAAAATTTAAATTTCGCCTTATTTCCTTCATAAAATGTATTTGAAAGGCATTTTTAACTCCCATATACCTGAGAGCCAATCGCTCTAAATGTCTGCTGCTCCTGCTAGATTAGACTTATATTATAGCTCACAGCAAAGTCTTCGAATATCTGTATATTCAGGTGACAAATGAATCTAAGCCTTGACAGACGCCCTCATATAAACAAAAATATTTTTACTTCCCCACATTATCGGCCAGCATCTCACCCTGCAGGCCTGGGTAGATTAAAAGTTGCTGCAATGAGGTTTAAAACATCGTAATCTATAGGCCTATATATGTGGGTATACTGCCAACATAAGCAATGGACATTCTTTTCCAACAGTTCTAGGTCGTAGTCTTTATCCTGGTAATACAAAACTCTCGTTTTACAGTTTCATTAAAGTTTATTAAAACAGAAACCAAGTCATTAAATTCACCCATCTTTAGGATTTTGAGAGAGAGAGAGAGAGAGAGAGAGAGAGAGAGAGAGAGAGAGAGAGAGAGAGAGAGAGAGAGAGAGTCATTCAATCCTAAGCTACTGTCCGTCAGTTACGATGAAATTCTTAATTTTTTCATTTAATTACAGGCTGATGAAATAGCACGTGGGCGTAGCTGACTCCTCCAGCTGTCAAAGTTGGTTGTAAACACGATTCAAGACAATTTTGAAATTCTTCTTCCAATTCCTGACAAAGATACCTTAGTGGGGAAAACTGTAAAAAAAAACTCAAATTGATAGGTTAAAAAGCACCGAGACTGCTTGTATACGTGGGTTATGTCCATTCTTTAAAAGAATTTAGAAAATAAAGCAGGGCTCCACTAAAATTTGTGTTCCACGGGTCAGCAAAGCAAATAATTACACCTATACCCAAGGTTGTTCGCCTAATTAAGGAACGTTGCAAATTTTTGCATACTTTCAGCAGGTACTTAAGCTATTGCTCTGTTAACTGCAGAACCAGTGATGAACCAAGTTTGCGTTTTGACGATAAAATTAGTTCGTAAGTAAAACAACGTTGTTGTCATTAGCCAACCAGTGAATTAATACAAATTTTCATGAATTTCGTGGATTTTTGCTGACTTGACCATTTATCTGTGACCGGAGAAGACTGTCAGAGGTCGTCTCTGTTCGTTGCCTAATCCAGAGGGCCACACTAGGCCTCTTAAATGTGGGCTTGTTTCATATGAATAGGGTTCATCTTCTGAATAATAATAAAAATATATAAAAATAATAATACACATACGACAAAAGTTCTGCCATGGACCCCAGACCACAGATAGGTCCCAGTGGTTCAAAATTTTCCTAGACGTTTTAGAAAGCCATATTTTAGTGTTTATAATGGCATTTTAGCTTCGAAGGGCGTCACAATTGACCAAATTGTCGAAAACTCACAAAATTCTACATTCATTTCCCTAGACACCCCTTACTATGGGCATTTTTAATATAACCCATGGTTATTCTAACAACCAACGTCAACAAATTCAAGCATATCTCGTAACGAATATAAGAAAAACTACCTTGAAATTACTTGTCCTTACCAGAGTCCTAGCCTTAATTTCACAAGCACTTTTGTTTACAAGAACAACCTTCCATTGTCGTCTTCAGAACTATACTGAGGCTTCCAGTGTCTGGGAAAGGAATTGCTTTGGCCAATCAGAGGTCTCCACCATGCTCAACTTTTTGTCCCCATCTTGCATTGGCTGAAAACTTTGGTTCTTCGTAAACGATTTTCCCATTGGCTAGTGGGATGAGACCTAATTTCCTGAGAATATTTCCATAGGGATCACTGTTACCCTAAGCATTTAACATATACATGAATAGTTTGTGAGTATACATGCATAATTAATAAGGAAAACAAATTAATCAATAAACGCAAGAGTATACATAGTGAAGAAAAAGAGAAAATATAATACTAAATGTATGCTATACATACACATTTGCAAGCGATTGTGCATCTGCAAGTCTAATGCACGTGCACTTCACACATTAATATAAGTAAGCCTCTTCAGTCTTTGTATGGCCATATTTGTGACTTTTTTTAATGTGGGCATCTTCCTTGCTTGTGGGCACCTATATCTGAGACGTCTTCTTTGTGAACATCAATTGACCAAACTGACAGGACAGATCTCACTTAATACAGTAGATAAACGTCATACAGGGCTTCTACGTTGTTTTTATGTTTTCTGAAAAACTATAAAGTGGTTTAACCAAACCAGTGGGTCAAAATGCCCAGATCTCACAAGTATTGCTTTGAAAGGTTTGACTGTATTACTAAAATGTTAATATTATGTATTTAATTGCATAGCTCTTCAAAAAAGCCAAAAATTTTGATCCTGATAAAATTCTCTTAATTTTCAGTTAAAAGCTTTTGGGCAACTTTCTAAATAAACATATCCCAGAACATTACAGCTCAAGAAATTCTTTGATGTGTTTATAGGCGATTTTGTGAGCTTACATACTACTACCTTGTCAATCACTAATTGTCAGATTTTGTGACCTGTCACAAAGCTATAAACTGATAAATTCACGCAAGATATCCTTTCAGCAGAAGAAATTTCTCTGAGATAACTTTTGCATTACTCAACAGACCTATTTTTCTTTGAGGTAACTTTTGCATTGCTCAACAGATCTATTTTTCTTTGAGGTAACTTTTGCATTATTCAGCAGAACTATTGAGGTTAAAATATAAAGGAAAATATTTTGGTTTTGTACCATTTTTTTGTCCATTTCAAAAATACATTTTAATTGTACAATAATTACATGAACATGGATGGGTTTCCTTACTTAAACAACATTGATGAAAGACCATGTAATTCTAAATCACTCTCTTAAACCATTAATTTATATTATAAAGGGGCCTTATGCTGTTACTGCAGCCCTCGAATGTTAGCAAAGACTTAAATTCTGTGCATTCAAGCAATGGGTCTTGTGGGTTTATCAGATATCAATTGGTCAAACAAGAGTGAGTAATTCAGAAATGGTATAGACTCACTTTAACATGGTGCTCATATTGTTCAAGGATTCAATGATCCAATTAACGAGTTTAACCTTTTAATTAATAAATGGTATTTACCACTCATTAAAGATCATGGGTTTTGGAGATGTTAAAAAATCAGCGACGAGAAAGATTGTTTTTGTGTCTGGTCTCAGTTAACCTCAATGCCACCATGGGCAGGGATCCAACATGCTTTAGTGTTTACACCAGATTCATATAATTCATGAAATAAAAACCTTATTTTTCATGATGACATTTTTCGAACAATTGTTCAGAATAGCTTCTACTGCACTCCTAGAGCCAATGAAGATGTCTGAGTTCTGTGGTGAATTATTTCTAAGAGAATGACTTCTGTATTTATTTAGCACAGTTCTTCTGTGAAAACAGAATCAATGTTTCCTAAAGAGAACAGACTTGTTTTGTTGGGTGACATGGCAGCAAGTCCTGAGATACTAAAGGGCAGAGAAATTGTCACGCCACCTACGCGGATCTGTCATTTCAAGAAGGCTCACAATGAAGGTGGCACCTTTATCAGGCTGGAGGTGAAAGGTTACAAAGGCGAGGCAACAACAACCATGCAGCCTTCTCCCACTAAATGCAATGCCTTTAAAGTCCTCTACAGGCAGTAAACACCTGCAGGAGCAGGAGGAACAAAATGCCAGGCTCAACCCCCTGCATCACGTACAGAAAAGAGCAGTCATCCTCCCGGAAGGTGGCCACCAGTGAGTAAGTCATTCTTAAGAGAGGATCTAAAATTACAACTGACATTCCTGGCCAGCCTTGATGTGTTCAGTTGCACAAGTGAAACTTTAACAGGGAACATCATTGCCAAGACCCAGCTAAATACAACGCCTCACCTTAAGAGATGTCTGTAGTTATCAGCAACATTATCATCATTATATTTTGATATGCTACTATTTTATGATACATTTTAGATAAATCTCTCAAATCGAATGTGAAGTGGGAAGTACAGGTTTGTTAAGGTTAGGAACTGTGTGGATTACTGTTAGCAATATCTAAAAAATACTGAAATCAAGTACAGGTTATAATATAGGGGCTTTGATACTTAAAAGACTTTGTTGCTTGTCAGAAAGCCAGACCCCCACAGTATCTGTCAAACTGAGGTGCTACTGTGAAAAGCTGCTGGTATTCCACACATACAAAGTGCAATGAAAAAGTTATCACTAAAGGAAAGAACTGATGTCAGAGTGTACAAGGAAAATTCTGTTAGACAAAATTACTGTATGTACAATAACTGACTATGACTGACATTATTGATACATTATTTAAAAAAAAAAAGTGAAAGTTAAAGTGATTAATGCAAAAATAAATCAGCAGAATAACACAGAAAATTAAAGTGAATATACAGAAATGACTCACAGTCATCAAAGATAAAACTAAGGGGCAAATTACTTTATGCTTACAAAACAAATATACCACGTACTGTAAATACACAGAAAACTCTGAAATGTGCATAAAAAGGTGAGTAAAGAAGTAAAATAAACAATTATTGTCTCTGGACCACAAAAGCATAAAGGAAGAGGAAAAGTTATCAAGAAGATGGGCTCTCACTCCCATACGCCAACTGTTTAGTGACTCTAAAACTGTACTTTCTTTGTAATGATTAGAATAAAAAAGGAACACTCTGGCAAAACAATGCAAAAACATGCTGGAATGAAAAAAAAAAAAAACAAAAAAGCCAACACACACACAAGATGAAAAGGAGTAATTATTCACAGAACAGAATGTTACAGACTACAAAACAATCAGGTAAAAATCACACCAACAACTTACATAGTAAAAAAATGAGTGACTACAATAACCTGGTTTCATATGACCTAAATGATTAGCAATGGAAATTGATGTAAGCTGCCAACATCTAGCCAAGACTCCAGTGAGACTACCTTCTGTATAGCAGACTAAAGACCACTGATCTAGTGAACATCATGGAATGGAACAAAGTTTAGGCCAAAGGCTAAGCACAGGGACCTACGAGGTCATTCAGTACTGAAAGGAAAACCGAGAGTAAAAAAAGTTTGAAAGATGCAACAGGAGGAAAACCTTGCAGTTGCACTATGAAACAATTGTTAAAAGAGGGTGGAAAGCAAGATGGTAGAGAGGGAATAATGAACAGAGGTACAGTAAAAAGAATGAAAGATGATGTAGCTGGGGGCCAAAGGAATGCTACAGAGAACCTCAAGTAAAGCCTACAATGCACAGAGTGAAATGCACTGACAGCTCTAACCCCAACAAGGATAGTGAACATCATGGACCTAGACACAGATAATACACAAAGAATCACTGTACGCCATATGCATTTTGCACAAGTTTTTTAATTAGTTGAGGAAGTATACTGTGTATAGTATTAACTCTGGCTTTATTACCTATATCACTGACACAGCAAACACAGCAGCAGCTGTACAGTATATAAAAACAGCAGCTGCAATTAACAGAAACAAGTGATTTGAGTTGTTGTGTTAAACCCTCACTAGTATAAATAACAGATCAGACAATGTGATATATAGCATTTAATCATTTTAGAAATAAGACAATGATATTCTTAATCATATGCAATTTAAAAATTAAGCCTATGACAATTTTTTTTACAAAAAAAGCATAGCTGTTTTAAGAATGGATGCCGCTACACAAGAAAAAGCTCGTAAAATATTTTACCATAGTGTACGCATTACAAAATCACATATACTTCATTGACAATAAAACTTGCATTAAAGACAGACCCTTTACTTTACAACATATCACAACATAAATGTAAAACTCTTGCAAGAGGTTATTTTTCATGTCAGTTTAATAAGGCATTAAAAATCACTGGTCAAGTTCTGGGTGAAAAAAAAAAAAAAAAAAAAAAAAAAACAGAAATGCACCTTTGACAACTACAAGAACAAATATAATGTGTTTGTTCTTGCAATCACCTTAGCTATGTAGAATATCCACTCTGAAGAAAATGAAAATGGTATTCATGTACAAGAATCATATGTTTCTCAGTGACAGACCATAGACAAGCAACCTGCTGCAAACTGTTAAATACATGCTTTCATTGAGAATTTTTGAATTAAAAGACACAATGATCAATTCATGTCCCTTGATACTACAATACTGTATAATGCTTTTTTTTGATCATGTATTAAATGCTTTGACAAAATGTATCACCAATACCTCCCTTAAACAACTAACAAAAATATAAAATATATAATACATAGCTCTCAAAAATAAAATTCAATGAAAAACCCAATATCATCCAAATTACTAACTATTCAACAGTACATTTCAAGGGTATTAGTACAAATACATGAAAAAATAATAATAACCCATTTTGTCTGGCAATACCTGGAACCACAGCTGGTTCTCATTTCATTAAGCATCAGAGAAATAAATCATACCTCAAGCAGTTCCTTTCACTTGGACTTCTAGGAAGCAAACTGTTAAAAACAATCAATTAACTGTTTAACCACCTGCTTAAGTTGATCAAACAGTTCATATTTCCAAAAGACATGATGGCTTAGTAGACTAGAACAAAGAATTCAGACAAATGACAAAATTATACTGCCAACCATTTCAACTTCTGACAAGGATAATCAGATCACCCACCATTCAAATTTGACAATGACAAGTCTATCGTTAGCCTTTCCTCTGTAACGCAGAGCGCTGTAAAACCTAAACTTCACTAAGTAGTCATCTGAGGTAACCCAAACTCATCTACCGGCAATCCGTCCTTGACTGTGTCCGCTCCTGGCTCCTTCTCAGGGGCATTGGGGATGTTAACGTCATCTAGGTAAGATGCATCGTCATCCACCATAATGTCGTCTCCCAGGGCATCAAGCTCAGCTGCAAGGTCGTCCTCATCGATTTCTGGCATGCCATATGTGCGGCCCAGCGCTTCCTGGACCTCGTCGGCTTGCTCCAGCATGTCTGCCATGTCGTCCTGCAAGTCCTCTATTTCGTCGATGTTGATATTCTTGTATTCCTTCTTCATCTCCTTGACGCCAAGCTTCATTGCGGCCACTGTAGTCTTAGTGTCCTTCAGGGTCTGTGTAGCATAGTTGGCCTGCTCCATGTTGAACGCCTGGTTCCTCAGGTTTGTAGACTGAGCCTCGTACATTTTCTTCTGCTTCAGGACTCTTAGTGCTTTCTGTTTCACAGCATTCTTTGCAGGACCCTCGCGCATCTGCAAGTGAAAATGAACATTTCAATTCCTCTCTTCTATTTACTTTGGTTTTTTCACTTGACAATAGTCAAATTAGTACCAAGATATCTCTGATAAAAGGAGCACTGTCCACAAAAACATATTAAAAGCTTCACTGTCATTCAATATCCAAGATGATTATGTTTAAAATGAATGTGAAATATTTATTACTGTAATAAAAACAAAGAAATATTAAAAAACTCTTATGAAACATTACTTACAATAAAAAATATCTTTAGCAATTGTGTCACTTTCAACCTTTAGCAATTGTCACTTTCAACCAACAAGGCATATATCTAGTATCAGAAATATATTCTTGAGATAAATTTTGTCAGAATCTTCAACTTTATGAAAATTTTTAAGTTATAGCACTACAACACATACAAATATATTAAATATGATTTAATGTTAGTTCATTATGATCAAACACTTGGGGTCTGCCCTATGAGAGTTAAGTATCTTAACTGTTTCAACTAACATTAATAAAACTGTATGTTACAGCAAGATATTCATATGTATTAAATTCATATTTATTTAGCCCATAGCATGAAGACACTCATTTCAACTACATTCCAGTTTTAAGGTCAAGAGATCACCAATGAGCAGCAAAGGCAAGAGACATGCCAATGCCTAGGTAATGAGAGACTGGGTTTTCAAGGTAAGGAATGGTGCAAAGATACAGAGCGTTTCATTACTCTACGAAAAACAATTTTAAAGGAACCATTGACTTGAAATTCAAGCTTCCAAAGAAAATGGTGTTCAATAGGAAGGAGTACAAGGAAGTAAAGGGAAATACAGAAAGAAGAGATCTCATTTATTAAAAAAAAAAAAAAAAATTATTAGGCTAATAAATAAATAAAAATGTGTTAAAATGCAAAATTATGACAATACCAGCTATGAATTAAACCATACCTTTTTCATTTGATCCTTGTACTTGACCAGCTCAGCATCAAGGCGCGCTATCTTCTTTTCAACAGACTCTGCACGGCTGTCGACATTGCCGATACAGTCAGTAAGATTTGGAGGAGGTTCCTTGCCTTTGCCACGGCCAAATAGACGATTCATTGTTCTTGTCTGCAAAATAAATGTGAAATTCAGAACTCTATGTCCTTCTCTGAATTATCAGCATCTTCCTCAGTTTAAAATGACAATTATCAAAACTGAGGTTTTGCTTAAACCTGACATTCTTTGACAATGACAGTTTCAATAATACGCTATTACAGCTGCATATTTACTTTAGTGCACTGTACAGTTACACAACTTATTATAATCGGCCATAAACGAAACTCTGTGTAACTGTTGGTACAGTACTGTACCAACAGTTACACAGAGTTTCGTTCATGGCCGATTTCAAAGATGTATGTAGGCTAAACCATAACCCCAATTGGGCTATTCCTGTCACGTCCAGGTTAACGATTAGCCCACTGTAAGCAACATCACACAGTCCCTTTGAAGCCCCCAACAAGGTCGGTACGGCCTGTGGCCTAGCCTCTAGATTAGGTTAAGCTAGAGCTAGTTATGTTGGGCTAGGATGTATGTAGGGTATGCTTTATCCCTAATAAGGCTATTCCTGTCATATGCAGGTTAGTAATTAGCCTACAGAGGCCTCCACCAGGGTAGGTAAGACTTGTGGGTATTATTTCACTTATGGACATTAATTGCTTTCAACATAAAATATAGGTTTTTCTGTTGTATTATGATGTGATTTGAATGATTTTGAGGTTTATTTCCATCGCAAATGGCAAATGATATACTGTATACAAAATTAATAAAATTACGACTTGTCAGAATACTGCACCCCCTCTCCATAGCTAATACGGCAAAACTGTAATCAGTAAACACATGCTATGGAGAAAGTGCAGTATTCTGACAAGTCAATTTTATTAATTTTATGCAATATATCATTTATTAGTATTCACAGTAAACAACACCAGGCAATTAGGTAAGATTGTGGCCTAGGCCCTACATTAAGTTAGGCTACGATGTACTTAGGCCATACCACAACCCCAATTAGGATACTCCTGTCATATACAAGTTAATGACTGGCCTACTGTAAGCAATAACATACTGTAACATTGAAGCCCCTACCCTATGCCCTAGGTCAGGTTAGCCTAGTCTAGGATTGACCTAGCCTACATAGACTATATTCTTTCTAATTAGTATACTCCATGTCCAGATTAGGTTAGGAAGTGCTCCCGTGGAGTAATTGCCAATAAAAAGTGAATAAAAACAGTTAATTCAAAGTTATGTTTATTGTATTTAATATTTTATTAGTGAAAGTTACTGGTTAGGCTGGACTAAAGGTTACCGAATTCGGGTTATAACCAGAATCATCCTGTGGGTTAAATAAGCTCATAATTGGCCTGAATTAGGAATAGGGGCTAAACAAGAAGAAAAAATTGTATTTTTTTTATAAAAGACGTTATAAATAAAATTCCACTAAACACTAAAAATAGGCTAGAGAAAAAAAAAAATTACATTAAAAAACTCTTCCCAGAAGTCCGACGTTGATGCTTTACTACGACCTTATAAGTTATCCTAAATCATATATATATGAAAGAATATGGTTTAAATTTGGCATAAATAACACAATCGTGTGTATATTTACCCGAGGAAGGTTAGTTACCAAGGTGATTCAGAATCGTATGACGTTCTCGAAGGGTGTACGTTCTTGTTCTTCACCTGAGCCTTTTGTTTCAATAACAAACCGTTCGCTGCGGGAGCGTTTTCGGGAGTTCTCTAGCAACGGGAAAAATTACGTAATTTCTCTCGTTTTTTTACCATTTTGATAAAGTTTTTGTTGCTTTAGATTGATTTAAACTATTTCATGTTATCAATGACATGACAATTATTTAGTATTCCAGGTTTTTTTTATAATAAACGAAACCTCCATCATAATGTAAAAAGAACATTGCGTCATTTTTCTCGTTTTTTCGCCTTTACGGTGTAATTATCGTTATTTTTATGGTAAATATAAACTATTTTCGGTTATCAATGACGTGATAAATTGTTTATATTATTTAGATTCCATGTTTTTTTATTATAATAAAGGAAACTTTCCTTCGTAGGAAGTTTGCGAGTCCTGATTATGACGTCATAGATCCTTCCTAGAAATACTGCCGTTGCTAAATAGAATATCTTGACGAGCCGTTCAACCTGTGACTAATCGTACTATTAATAGATAATTACTGTAATTGCTTATCTTAATATACCTAAAACACATCTCAGGAAGTTGCAACGTGTACCGGGTGCAGTGGCAATATTGATAAAGTGTCGCAACCTCTCGATTTGATTACCAATTAGGCCTATAATTTGGGTAGCACTGGCGGCATATCTAAGCTAGAACGATGTTGAATAAATGATTTATTACTCTGAAGTTATCATTATTAGTTGTCCAGAGTATTTGAGATTTTTTTCTGTAGTTAACGCAGCCAGTGAATGACGTCAACACAAAATTAACTGGATATAGTTTCATGCTATCCTGTTTATTTTAGATAAGCCTTCAAATTTGCAGAGCCACTGTGCAGTAGGTTCCAACTTGATATTGGGAGGACTGAAGATGTCAAGACTCAGAAAAAAAATTAAAGATTATTTTCTGTGTTATGACAGTGTGAACTTTACAATCAATATCAAGGACTCAATATGATTATGGAAAATAAATCTGTAGGTTCCACAGGATACCCTAAACTGTTAGACCAGAGAAGATGTCTAATATAAGTAAATAAGTAACGTAATTTTGACCAGAATGAAATTTCTACCTTTGTGAGGTGAAATGTCAAAAATCAATACTGTCTTCACTTTTGTTAACGTACCTGTTCCTTCCAAATTTATTTTCCCGTTTCTTGGGAAGTGATTCCAAAATGTAAACATGGCTGGTGGTAGGTTCTAAGACTGGCTATACAGCCAATATTTGTGAAGAGAGGCCAATTGGTTTTTCTTTTAAGTTCCCCAAATGGTTATAAACCATGTAAAAACCTTGTTACTGATTTTGGTCTATGTCTAACTATTGTGCTAAAGACCCAGCTTCTTTGTGAGTTCTCTCCTAGTTAAATATGAACAATTTACAAATACTATCAGTTTGTTTAACCATGTGCTTCTCTCATCTGTGTTTGACCTGTGATATTTAGCCTGTGGAGCCAAGCACTGGGTCACTTAAGAGATTGAAATATATGGGTAATTAATAAAATCATAACAATCTTTTGTAAACAGACAGTTAGAGTAAAGAATTATCTATGTACATAGCCATTTGTTGATGAGAGTAGTGTGTTTGCTTTCGTTAGGAAATGTATTCTCTCCATCTAGGGGAAGAATCTACTACTTTTTACTTTCATAACTGACACAATATAGACACAATCAGCAGATTTGCTCAAACAATACTTCATTTGCATTTCCTATACTAAAGGCAACTTAAAAAGGCTACTGAAATAAAATACATCGTACATGTTTTCTATGAAATATAACCGGACTAACTGTAAATCTACAACAATCAACCATTCTATGGAAGACATCTGGTGGTTGCTGTGAAAATATAAGTTTTTAAGTGAATTATGTAAATCAATCACGGCAGACTTTCTCCTATGAAAGCAACAATGAATCATGTAATATATATACAGTACTGTATAATATAATGGAATACCAAAGGAAAATAACATGCAGAATTCTGGTCACGTTTATTAACGTGACAATGAGAGTGAAAGTTTTTGATGCGACTGTCTGTCACAAATGTGAAACAATTAAAGTTTGTTCTGGTGTAATGTTTTTGGAAATTATTACACATCATAACAACTAATCATTTTTAACCGGTCCAGCTGGCTGCTGAGATTTATTCCATACACAAAGACTGAAAGGTTTGTACCGTGTATGAACAATTAGGGCTTAGAAGATTGAGCGAGGCCAGTTTCCTGTTTAATTACAAAACTGAGTGTCTTTGCTCATTTTAACCTTATAAAAATTCATTACAGTATACACAACTGTTCACATTTTATAAAAAAGTATGAAAGTATTGCTGCTGGTTTTCAATCCAGTTCAAAATTTTATGTTTGAGGATAAAAGAAGGTTGACTCATTAATCATCACTTGAATACACATATAAATTATTAAAAGAAGGTTCACACTTTAATTACTTACATACATATATTCATATAAATTATATTTCGATACTAATTCTGGTTTAGCAATTTTTCATTAGCAATGTTTAGAATGAACTTTCCTTTGATGCAGGAAAATACAGGGGTCCCTGAGCAGAGGAGTTGATTTTTAGAGCCAGAGACTTATGTTTGTATATATTACAATCACACCTGGCAGCTTATAACTGGTCAATGGAAAGCTCAATTTAAACATTTTAAGTGCCTGAAAAAATTTAGCAAATCCCTCAACAAAAAATGAGTATATAAAACACTTATTGACATTCAGACCAGCCTACATGGCAGCTGGCCCAAGCTAAAATGATATTACAATTAATTGACCTTGTAATGACCCCCAAAACTTATAACAAATAGCGCTCGCTGCTTCCCAGATCTTTTGGGCCTTCTTATGCACCAGGAATGCCAAGTGCTGCTTTGTGAAATCAATCCTGAAAAAAAAAAAGATTAAATTTATATTTTATCTACACAGTTTGAGAAACAATGCATATTAATCAAATAACACAAGAAAATGTAGACAGAAGAAAATATTTCAACTATAAGGTAAGATCTGTATAGGAGTGGAATGGAATGGAATATAAAATTTGGGCCAAAGGTCAAGTGCTGGGACATATGAAGACATTCAGCGCTGGAAGGGAAATTGAGAGTAAAAATTTTTGAAGGTGTAACAGGAGGAAAACCTTGCAGTTGCACTATGAAACAATAGTTAGGAAAAGGTGGGAAGGAAGACAGAAGAAAGAGAATATGAATGGAGGTACAGCAAAAGGAACAAAAGGGGCCGCAGCTAGGGGCCAAAGGGATGCTGCAAAGAACGAAATAATGCCTACAGTGCACCATGTGAGATGCACTGATGGCACTATGCCCCAAAAGGGTATTTCAACTCTAAGGTAAGATGTGCATAAAAAAGTGACAATACCTTTATTCCTGGTGGTGGTGGCTCTGAGGTCATTTCTGATGCACCATTGGAATTCTCTTCAATTACATCTAAGAGGCTTACGGGGATGTGTGCTCGCTGTCAAGAAAAGCATGACACTAATTATCAATAATGCACCAACAGAAAAACATTTATGGCATCTACACTCAAAAAATGAAACATTAAAAGTCTTTTTTCACTTCTTAGTTGACATATCATCCAAAGTGCATTAGTTGTGTTAATTATACAAAGATTAAATACAACTGCTGTCTGGAAACATCTACAAGCAGGGAAGTTATTATCACACTTCCTCAAGCTCTGAAAAAAGATCCTGAACATCAAGTGAAATTTTTACATTATTTTCATGACATTCCTATAGTTTTTATAACTCCTATATCATATAAGTTTTTGTACTATAATGAAAGTAACCAAATCTTCCTTAAGTTTGCAGTTTGACTTTTGCAATTGCCCTGGGGTGCTTGCGATGTTCTTTTAATCTCCTGTGCTGCCCCAAAATCCCGCACACTGACAGCTGGAAGCAGCTCATGTTACAAACCTGATTATCAGTTAATGTAGAAAGGTGTTGTCCCAGCTGTGTGCGCAGCTCTGGCGCACTGCTGAATACATCTGAAAGTTGTTCAGCTGGGAGCTGGAGGAGAACGGTGTAACTCTGGGGTGTAGCACGTTGGCAGCACTTGATGAAACCTTCCCAGACTTTCTTCTGTTTCCAAACCTACAAAAAAAAAAAAAAAAAAAGGGTGGAATGTCCGTGAAAGGTTAAGGTACAAAAATTAACAAATATAACAGTTGAGAAATTTTGCTTCTTTAAAATGTACCATAGTCATAAGTTGAATGCTTGTGATATTAATGATACTGTACTGTATACTGTATATGTATATGATTCTATTCTGCATACCAAAGTTATGTACTGCATAACAGATACAATAACCTAACAATTTAATGATGTCCAACTCCTGAGATAATGCAAAAGTATTCATTAAATTTTTCTATAAAATTTGGGTTTGATCAAATAAATGCAGAAATGGACACGAAATACACAAATAGTAAAACATTATGTTGAATAATTCCTATTTCCAATTCACAACAAGTCATTCACTTGTCTTCCCATTAAAGAAATGGCATACAAAATCAGTCTAAACAAATACATATGCAATCTACCCCATTCAATAATACCCGAATTCTCTTATCACTAAAAGAAAAGCAGATCTGTAGATGCTATATTTACATACCTGTTTTGCAATAAGTCTCTGAAGAATATTCATGATGAATCCTAAGAGTTTGGGATAATGAGTAAGAGTCTGAATCACTGTCCTCATGAAGAGAGTTGGTAAATTTGGCTGTTCCATCAGCTGCTGGAGTACGAAAGCCAGTACCTCAGCCGTGTAAATGTTACGTTCGGCAAAACACAAGCCAGTAGCTGTTGAAGGGAAATGTACATTAATCATAATCACCAAATTAAAATTAAAATATACATTCCTCTTTTTATGATGACTTTCAAAGCATCCTTTGAAAATTTATCACCACTTGTCCATACATCCATGATAAGTAAATTTCAAACCTGGATACATAATCACTTCCAAATTAGAACCATAAATTTTTGTGATATTCATTTACAGTCTTCCATCACAAAATGAGACATCTGATATAAAAAAAAAAAAAAAAAAACACAGACACCACCCTACTTACAAATATTCAATTATAAAATGGGATCGCAACTTAAAATTGTGTTCAATGCTCCTCTTTGACATGAAGAGTACAGTAACCAACTTACAAACAGTTCGATATGCAAACGGCTGTCTGGAATATAACTCGTTTGTAAGCAGGGTGGTGTCTTTATATATACAATGCTCAATATTTTTTTCATTAATCTTTTTCATATATACAAACTTCATATTATTATTATCATTCAGAAGATTAACCATATTCACATGGAACAAGCCTACAGGAAGGAACCGTTGACTTGAAATTCAAGCTTTCACAGAATATGGTGTTCACTTGAAAGAAATTACCAAAGATAACAGGAAATACAAAAAGAAGAGAAATACTTGAGTACAGGATGAATTGTTTTAGGGTAGTAATGCATTTCATCTTCACTTGGACTTTTGCATTCGAGATTCAGGTCTCTTAAAAGATAAACAGGAACAGGTTGTAGCATACTAAAGCAATTTTATACCTTTAATTACAGTCTTGACATCACACTTTTCATTATCAATTAGATGAAGGGCCACTAATAAATCCACAGGAGTTAGTGGAGAAGTTCCAGTGTCTAAAGTCACTCCCCATAATCTGTTGAACACCTGGAAAGAGAAATAAAATATTATGACTTATGATCAAACGATGCAAGCCTGTTACTTTTACTGATATTATACCTAGACAAAGATGGCAGGCAGTAGGTTAAACTGCTATTAGTCATAACCATCATTAATGTTTTACATAATCTTTACCCACTATGGGGTCAGATGTCAAAGAGTTCTCTCCACTCCATTACAGGATGAAGAGGAAATCTAAGCATCCCCATAACACCAACTCCCTGCTTTAGATCACATAAAGGAATGCCCTTGTTGTTCATGCATTTATGAATACTTTAGATGCAATCAAACAACAAGGAATGTGGGTAAAGCAGAAAGAAATAAGAAGTTTTATGTTTATTACTTATTAAACAGTCTACAAGTGTCACAAACCTTAGGAAATAAATATTAAGGGATATTAACATCAAGTAAATATCATCTAGTTCCATACCTCTTTTACGACATGTGGATTCAGTTTAATCAGTTTTGGTAATACAGCAATAACTTCCTTTTTGCTAAGTCCTGTCAAGACAGGGATGAGGAATCGTACGTCTGATACACGACGGTTGTACAGTTCTCTGACACGACACACAAGGGCTTCACTGGGTGGAGCTGGAAAAAATAGATTTTGAAACTTGAAAACAAACATCAGTGGTGTAAGATGTGTCTAAATGCTGATATATTGTTAGGGAAAGCAAACTAGACACACAAGGTGAAATGAAATACAGATGTCTGGTTACTCAATAAAAATAATTCCTTAACTAGTGACAATAACAAAAGCATACAAGGGACAATTTTGAATGGCAGGAATACATGACACTATTACCGAGGTTGCACAAAAGTGATTCCAATATCTAAAATATCATAAAGTGTATTTAATGTTTGCTAACAAATCTATATATGCATCAATTTTTAGTAGACAATGAAACAATTCAAAATTGACTGAAGAGGGGCAGTTGCAAAATGCAATACACAGTGATAAGAGGCAGAATCAGTATTATTTTAGTTTACTGTACTGGTCAACTGGTAAGCCATGGACTAAATCTTATTTTGTTACAATGGACACAAGGCTGATGCTAGGCTAGTTCATGGCCTTTTCCCCTTGTTAAGTAATCATAAAAATTTTGCCCTTTATGGAATTTGATGTGAAATGATTCTTTTACAGTACATGCCTTAGTTTTTGTTAAATTCCACTTACCCTTTTCAGTGAGTATATGAATAATCCTTGTGATAAGTGTTTCTCCTCCCTTTGGGCACGTTTCAACAAGCTTGAGCAAATGTGGCGAGTTCATTCCCATGTGTTGGATGGGCCCTTCCAACATTCTCAATATGGCCCTCTTGGCTTCGTTCACTGTCTTGACGTAAACTTGTGCTAACCTAGGGGGTAAAACACAGCATATTCTTGTTAATAAGGAACAGGTTAATGTGTAATTCAAGAAATGGCATATGCTACAATGTATTAAACCCTCTACCACATCAAAAGTGGTGGAAATGCTTGAATCTTTGTTTTTTCAAACTATTTTTTTTTAACCACAAATGTCTTTCCAACAGAACCAAGACCTGATTGTCATATTTTTTCTTTCTTTTTAAGGGGATACAACGTGTCTATGACCGTTTAGTCCACATGAAAGGGCTAATTACGAGTGTATGATTCAAAAATGATTTTCATACAGAGTATCTCAAAAATAATGACAAGACAAAAATAAAAAAGATATGACTTACTCATAAATAAGTTCTTGATTCATGGGTAACAATGCCAGGTACAAGAATAAGCAGGCCTTGACGGATGTCTCGGCCCACTCTACTTCCTTGTTTGGGCGTCCTAACTCATGCAGGCAGAGGACTTCAGGAGGGCTTTCCAACAGAAGATATTTCAAGTAATTTGTGGCAACCTGTGCCACTGCCTCCTGTATGCTTTCGTCATCCTTGCACAGTTCCAGGATAACTGGTATGACCTGTTCTCTGACCTGTAATAAAGATATGTTTAATACATAATAAGGTGCATAACTTGAAGAATGCATGTCTTTTAGATAAAGGCCGTTGAGAAATGGAACCCTCACACTGAAAAATACTACAGATATAAAATACTGTGTGAAGACATTGAATTTCTCCTTCATAATCGATAAGTATGCAAACAGCCCTTTGATATGCCGAGTACATATGAGTATTAGGCATAATATTGCTCAATTTATTAAATATAATTACTTTTCTCATCTTTCTACATGTTAGGGAGTTGTCTATTAATTCATTTTTGATTCCTAACCTGAAATTATGATTTTTCTAGATAACATCATCCTCTCAATCAAATGTATATGCTTATCTTTCAATTACGATAAATACACTGATCTGGGGATCTGTGCTACTGAGGGCAAGAAATGAAAACTACTGGATGTCGACAATTGTCAGACTTGGAAGACAAGGCCAACTGAAGACATGTGCTGCTTGGTTGTTCCTGGTCCTAGATTCAGTTCTCTTATGGAAAAGGATGGGTTTGTATAACTTGGACTGTACCATAGTCTTCCACATTTTTGGTTTAAGTCCCCTTGTTTAAGAAAACTCTACTTAGTCTTCATTTTTCTTTGCTTATTTTGTTTTTATCTGCAGAGGCTTTCCAAATATGGCTGTGGCCTTTTTGATTTCTTTTCATGAAAGTATGCTCATCATGAATAATAATAATAATAATAATAATAATAATAATAATAATAATAATAATAATAATAATAATAATAATGCATGCTTTGGGTGAATTCATCTCATGCAGTTCAGTCTTTTCTATTAATACAAAGTTTATCTTAAGAACAACAAATAAGCAGAAAAATAGAGGAGACTTCATTAGATAAATGAACCCAATAATAATAATAATAATAACAATAATAACAATAACAACAACAACAATAATAATAATAATAATAATAATAATAATAATAATAATAATACTGAAAAACACCTACTTGTCAAACACCCATGCAACAAAAGTTATATACAGTAGTACTAACCTGTTCTTGATCATGTGATGCCAACAGGCAAAGTGCTCTAATTGCTGGTTTTGATATTGGGGGTCTCCAAAGTATTATGTCTTTTAATATCCTTACTGTAGGTCCATATAAATCATTAGTTAGAATTGTATCTCCTGCACATCTTCCCAAAGCAATAAGGGACGTGACGGATTCTTCAGGCACCACTGGACTTTCCAGGAAGAGACGAAGGAAAAACCTGGAAGAAATTTGGAAGGTAAGGGGTACACAATAATTTCTATCCTTCTATTTCCTTCACTATAAAGATCTTCAGTTATATACAAAATCAAATACACTTAAAGTATTGTCAAATTCTAGCAGAAGCCAGTTTCTATAAACGTAGCTATTCTACATAACGTGAAAACTCACTCTTCCGTTTCTTTATTGACTCTTTTAGCAATGGCCTTCGATATGATGCTTGTGAATATCTGGGTGTAGCTCTTTTCCTTCTTTGTGCCTGGTTTGCTGTGGCTGTGAAGAATGCTGTGGACTTTGGAGAACTCGTGGGAGACAGAATATTCTGCATATAACCATGACAACATGAGCTCCACGTGGTTAGCCATGTCATCAAGGATGAAGTCCTCTAACTCTGCAGAGGAAAAAAATCATAAGTGAACGTGAAGCTTAGTTATGCATAAATGAAACCTGAACTAACTACAATAAACTGCCTGATAATGGGGATTTTCCCAAGTAGTTAAAACCAAATTTTAACCATAGCCTGTTTCACAAAAAACCATTAATCATAACTGGCTCCCTGTCAATGCTAACATAATTAACTATGTTCACATTACCATATGTATACAACAGAAGACACAGTACAGACTAACAACAAACACATATAACCATAAGTTTCACATCCTAACCAACACTAAATAGTTCCCCAACTGAAGACAACACAGTACATCTATTCAAATTGTCAATTTGCAAACATGAATAACACAAGGTACCTGATAATGCTGGCCAAAACTTCTTCTGTAATTAAAATCTTGCATCACTAATCTCTCTCCCATTACTGTGACATTTATCAATAATCATCATTTCAACATTTTATATTTTTGCAGTCACAGACATTTCTATTTCTACTACAGTTATCTCACATGCCCTTCTCCCTCTTTCTCTAACATGGAACTAAATGTAGGTACAACAAATAATTTGAACTGGAATATAAAATTTACACTAAAGGCCATGTGCTAGGACCTATGAAGTTATTCAGTGCTGAAAGGGAAACTGAGAGTAAAGAGGTTTTAAAGGTGTAATAGGAGGCAAATCTTGCAGTTGCGCTATGAAACAACTGTTAGGAGAGGGTGGAAAGTAAAATGGAAGAAACACAATAAAGTATCAACGGAGGTACAGTAAAAGGAATGAAAGCGGCTGCAGCTAAGGGCTGAAGGGACGCTGCAAAGATCAAATAATAAATTTCAGGCTAATTACTGCAAAACCAACCTTCACATTCCTGGGGCGAGAGGCATCCTGAGAGTACGGACACGATACGCATGCGCACCTTTGGCGTGCTCCCCTGCAACAGCATCTTGTCGCATTGGAGCAGACGGCGCAAGAGAACCAGCTGCATTTTGTTGTTTGCAGGGGACGGTAATGGTTTGGTGACCTCTGCCAATTTCATTGTTCGGACTTTCTGCCTCATTGGCCTTCCTATAACTCCAGCAGGGGTGAGGACTGGTCCTGCTGGCTGAATTATTTGAAAAAGCTCTGAATGATCTTTTGTAACTTATCTACAAGTTCAATCGAATTTTATTTGAAACATGTTCTAATGGTATTTTTCACAGCATTTATATAGACATTAGATTTGATACACAAAAAATATTTGCTTATAAAAATATGTTTTTGAGACTAAAATAATTTCCTTCTAATTGATACCCTTATTAGTATATAAAGAAGGAACTTTTCACTTAATCAAACTGATGCTAGTGTCATAATACTTCAAGTTATGTATCCTCATCAGAAAAACAAAGCAAGACATGTGGATATTAAGACAAGCTAAATGACAAGAGTAATTAAGACATAAAACTTAGTTATGCTTTCCTTAGATCAACCATTATCTTGCGTATAACACTTGCTGTGTGGAAATATGCCAATACATGCAGTCATTAAGTATGAACTAAGTTATTCTCCCAGCACAGTATTTCACCATAAAGTTCTTAAGCCTTGGAGCTGAAACTACTCAACATTTAGAACAGAAAACCAAGATGCTCCAAATTATTTTAAAAATAAAGAAAATGGCAGTCAGTCATTAGTTCTGCATATGACTGGGCAGATCCCAGAGTCTTCAGCAGCTATATGTCTCATTATTTGTAACATCTAAACCAAAGGATGTGAGAAAATGAGGCTGGAAACTTGCATTACAAACACAGGGTCTGTATTAAACAAAAATTCTCTTTCAAATAACTACAAGACATTTTGTTTCACCACAATGTTTAGAAGTTGAAAAGAAAGCCCAGAAAATACTAGAACACATCAAACATCAATTTACTAGCCTCAACCCTTCCTATCTCATGATGAAAGAAACACCAGGAACCTGAGAAAATAAGATATTATTCACGTGCTAATAAACAAATTCCCAGCTTACCTGCACATGTGCCTCATCTGTATATCCAGACACCAACCTCCTTATGTTGCCCTCTTCGTCACTGTCATGACCAGTTTCTACCTGCAATGGACAAAAATGAGCGAGATCTAACACTGGAATAAAAGACATTGGACTAAGAGTGTGATTTCTGTGTTGCTTCAGCACACTACTGTAGAAAGGATTGTATACGCCATCTTTTGTTACCTGATAAATTCTCGTGATTATGACAGCTTTCAAATAGGCTACAAACTGACATAATGCAAATTATTACCATTACTTTACAAAGTAAGTTTAATGGGTCTACTGAGGCACAGTTTAGCAGGTCAAATACGAGTTTTCAAAATAATGCTTGAAAATACATGACAAAAATTTCAAGTCTGGAAACTATAAAGAAACTACATAAAATGAGAATACCCACACCTCTCTAATATAAAAACAAAATAAAAAAACTGAAACCATTTATGTGCAGTACTAATTTAAACACAGCAGAGTGATACAATATCGTGTAGAAATTCCATCCAAATATGATTCTAGTCTTGTTAACCTACTTCATTTTTATCATAATCAAGATATCTAAACTTACCTCATCTTCTTTTACTTGTTCTGCTCCAGGGCCTAGCCCAGCTGCAGTTAACTGGGAGGCCAGAAGTCTAGCCATATGTTGGATCTGCGAATGTGATCCAGCAGCGGTAATCGGTGTGTAAGCTGCGCTAAAAAGTGGCGGCATTTCCTCTGGAAGATTCAACTGGAAAACAGCAAACAATTTAATCATATTTGTAATTGAGTTTCTGATTCCCCATCAACATTTAACCATTTATCTGAGCCAAGTCTAAAAAAATATCACCAATGCTTTCTTAGTTTTAGTTCCATAAATGCAAGCCTGTTCATTTCAGCAATTTTATTATTCCTGGCCATTGTGTCAAATAAGATGGAATTAATGTTTCAACAGCCATCATACCCACTTCTTTCTGTGATTCAGGGACATGTGCCACTGAAAGGGAATGGCGACAGAGCATTCAGATACCAGAGAATGCCAATTTCAAACTTCCCACAATTAAGAAAAGATACTGTCAAGGCATAAGAGGGCATTGTTCCTTTCTGAACTGTTTACATAGGATAACAGCTGGCTGTTCAAATAAAGTAGAATGTAAACAGCAGCAGAATAGCAGAGCATCTCTGTTTTAGTTCATAAATTAAGAACTGCATAAACCAATGGGTAAGAGAACTGCCACAGAGTAGTAACCTTTGATGAAGAACTGTATCTAAGCATTGCTACACACTAAGAGTTAATTAACAGGAAGTATTCTACAATATTTATAAAATTTTAATGCAAATAAAAATATCTATATAGTAATTCCAAAGGGCTTTCACAATAATTATCCACTAAATGTTAGGGCAATTTTCTAAAGAATATTCAATTAAAGCAGATAACAATGGATACAAGACTACATACCATATTAACCATGACGAGGGATGCGACTGTTTCAGTTGTCAACTCGTCTACCAGCCAGCGTTGCGTGATGTCTATAGCAGACTGCTTTTCAGTAACCTCCTTGGACTCTTTCTTTTCATCTTTGTCGATGCGAGATTTTTTGCTCGTGGGTTCTCCTCCCTCATCGGTCGACTTGTCTCTTCTCACTCTCTTGCGTATCTGGTCCTTCGATGGCATGCTCTTGTTAACCTGGATTTAGATTTTTCATCAAGAAATTTTTGTATGAGAAGTAGTTACAAATGAAATACTACAATGACAAGAAAATCTCAAGTTTCCTTTTTCATTTTCAGTTTGAAAAAAGTATATGGAGATCATTTTCCTAAAATATGAAGACAGTATACATAACAGTGAGGAATTTATGTATATATACACCATCTACAACGTGACATTATATGACACTCTCAATTCCTATTTCAGATAAAATATATGATTAAGCCTTAACATACCCATTACAAGTACTCAGAATGCAAAGAGCAATATTGTCTTTTATTTAACACAGTACTCTTAATCCATTTTTATACTCTTAAGCATTAACAAAGTGGTATTGTTTTTGTTTTATCAGTAAGACTAATATGTCAACTAGTATTACACATAATAGTGAAAATATTTATTAGTTAGAAACTAATCTTTTGCAACATAATCTTTTACTTATTGTCAATTTATACCTTAAGACAAAAATTCCGTCAGCCCGGTTCTTACCTAGTTTATACATGTTTGCAAACATATCTTGCAGTGTTCTTAATTTTCTTTTGTGTATTACACATTGAATTTCTGTGTTCTTAGAGTTCATTTGTGTTTTTCATTGGGCACTGTACGAGTGTTTTTTAGTTACTTTGTCAACATACATACTTATACACATTTGCATAATAATTTACAAGCTTAGCTGTTAGTTTCATAGGTATTCTTATATTTGTTAATTTTCTGAACTGCTTAACATCAATTAAAATGTGAATGGGGCACTAGCTAGATTACTCTCCTAACCTTTAATCCCTAAAATGGCCAATAATTATCATTACTAAAATCAGTTACAGATTATCACAATAGTATCTATGTTTTCTAAGATATAAAACCTGTGTTTAACAACTTGATAAGGCTAAAATGTCAAAAATCATATACAAACCTCTGCTGCTGTGACACCAAGGTCATTCAGAACAGTCGTGATATTTTCATGGTGATCATAAGATGCTGGATGTTTCAGAAGATTCAGCATTTGTATCTTCAAATGTTTTCTAACGCTGTTCACCTGGGACTTAGTCAAAGTGGGTGGAAGGTTAGCTGGAATAAATGAGACAGTTAATTAAAATTCATATTTGATACTGTGCCCTAAAAAACATTTATAAAACAGACTAAGCCTTCTACTGGATAATTATAGCTAAAATCTGAACAAGCGTGTTTGGTTAGTGGTATAAAAGAATCAAAATTGTTCACTATAAACAATACTCCTGTTTTACACAATAAAAATTGCTCACTGTAAACCATACCACTGTTTTACAAAATGTGTGACTCTCAAGGAAGGTTTCAGGTAAATCTAATGCATATAAGGTGGGTTGTTTGAATCAATCACATAAGCAAAGGCAAGTCCCAAGTTCATTAAGTCAATCAGATCCAGTTCCAAACCTTATATCTTAAAAAGCAATCAGGTATCTCACCAAATGTAAATATCCAGATATGAGGAATTACTATACAAACCATGTAAAATCTCCAAGGCATTGATGATTTTGGCGAGAAACTGAGGACGGGCTCGAGCAATGATTGTCAGAGAAGACATGCACGTCATTAAATTTACACTGCTGATATGTAGGGATCCTTGGAATGAGATGAGCTTATTAAGTACCATTCTGAAATGAAAATAAATGAAACAAAGAGATTATTAGAGATAAACTTCCAATGCAGGTAATTGTATGTATGTTATGCTGAAATCATTACATTAACAGTTCTATAGTTATAAAGTCCTCAGTTACAAGATATAGCACTGGGACCTATGAGGTCATTCAGCCCTAAGAATGATACTGAAACCATTGTCAGGAGAGGGTGGAAAGCAAGATGGAAGAAAGAGAATTTGAATGGAGGTACAATACAGTAAAATGGGTTGAGCTAGGGGCTGAAGGGACAATGCCTACAATGCACCATGTAAGGTTCACTGGCAGCACTACCTCCTACGTGGTACAAAATTTTGAGGTAGGTTGACCAGTAAGGAACTAAGGCTAATAAGGTCTTATTATTATGGCATTTCTTACAAAAACTGTAGTGTCAGTGATATTCAAAACCTGCACATCAGGGCAGAATATGACTGATGGAGTTGTATGAGAAAAAATTAATTTTGTGTCATAAAAATCTGATATTCAAAGTAGTAATCCCTACAATTCAACTCAGTGGAGACAGATACTACATTTTAACCAATAATATTAAAATCAACTTTTTGTATTCTAACCAATATCAAAATCAAATTTTAACAGCTAAGCAAGCACAAATATAAGCAAATGCAGTAAGCCATTACAATAAACAAACAGCAGTATAAACCCATTTCTTTAGTAGCAAGAATAATGTCACCCTCTTATCAGCCAAGTCAACTACTGTATATAGCAACATTAAAAGGAAAATAAGTGTCCCATGTAAATTACTAGAATAACTCTAAAAATAATTTGTATTTCACCAACCTAGCTTCTTCTTCCAGCTTCCTAGGACGAGCAGCCTTTAGTGTTAGGGGCACAAGATCCAAGTTGAACTCTCCTTCCCTGGTAACAGAATCTGCCTCTTTGTATGTCTGCAGTAAAACCAGTGATTCGAGAAACTTGATGGCCTGAGTTCTAACGCTGTAAGAGAAATCATATGTGACCAAATTATGAAATGTAGATGAAAGTGTGGTGAACCATCTGCTCTTTTCTACAGCTACCGAAAATCCAGAAAGCAATGCTGAATTTAACCCTTCATTATATAATAAAGACTATAACAAAAAACACATGCAATAGCATGTTAAAAACAAAACCGTGCCACCATCAAACAGTATGGCATGAGAGAAGCCCTCAAAGGCTTACGATAAAACTCACCCATCATTATCATGATCAATCATAGAGATTATGGAGTTCTTAATCAGTGTAATGATATGCCACACCTGCTCCATCTCTGGAGTTGTGGTTCGCGCTGACGACAGCCAAGCGAGGGTTGCCCGGTGCAGTTGCGCTGCTGCTTGAATCACGCGCTTCACTACAGCAATGGCACTGTCTGCCAGTAGGATCTGTATGTTGGGCACCAATCTGGGCAACATAGCAACATCTTTTTTGCTGAAAAAATAATTTCAAGAGACTGAGTATACACATAAAGATTTTACTTCATTTAACAATTAAGCATTCTGTCATTATCTTAATATTTTGCAACATAAAGCCATCATCATCATTATCTTTGGTAGCAATTCACATCCCTTGATATATCACATGATGAATAATCTTTCATCTCCTTTGTATAATACAAACCTAACAGTAATACACATTTTATGTGCTTACATCCAGTTTGAACCCTAAAACAAAAATTTTGCCAGAACCTTCTTAAACTTAACCATTTATATCATGTACTGTACTGTATTTAAGAAATTGTAATCTTATAAGATATTATTACTACAGACTGATATGTAAACTGAATATGAGAGCTGACTAATATTCTAAAATTTCCTTCAGTCTGCTATAACCCTAAACACACACGCTGGTGTACTTACCATGCTTCTTCAATGAACCCAACAACAAATTTTCGAACATCCGAGTTGCGGTCAGTCTGAAAAGCGGCGACTTCTTCAAAAAAGGAGTCCAGAAGTTTTTGATCAAGGTGAATTATAAGCTCTTGCACCTTGGCTAAATTCGCAATCTTCTCCTTCTCAGATGTCAAAAAAGTAGCTGTGTTCAACAGTTCTACAACCTGTAATGATAAAATTTAATTGAATGAAGTTCTACGGTTCTTGACTTTCAAAAACCCTATGTTTTGTTATAAAAAAAGGTCTGACCTAAGCCAATGACATTTCCACTAGTACAGTATATGGGAAGTGTAGCTGGTACACAACTGGCTGGGGAGTGGGGTAAGGGGAATTAGACCACAGCTACAACAGAAATGTTAATAAATTTTCATAACATTAGCATCACCATTAATAAACTCTCCTTGTTTCAACTTTAGTCTTTTTTTCTGAGTACAGCATCAGATATTTCCCATTACTACCTGCAATATTGTTTTCTAACCAGATTCCAAATAAAACCAGCAAATGGTCACCACAGCCTAATGTCACATTACTGCATAAAAAGGTACAGGTTTTGATAGGTTACATCTAGCAGTAAGAAAAAACTGACCCTCTTTGTAGGCATGACTTTAAATGGGAATACTAGTGACACTCAACTTCAATGAATTCAAGTCTTGGTCAGATTAGGATGGGGTTGTCAGACATCTATGCCTAGGTAATGACCCAGTGCCCTACGTGAAAGTAGGTTTTATTCTATGACTTTTATGGTGCTCTAAGTCAGGTTAGGGGGAAGGGGGCCAGGTAATGAAATGGCAGCCAAAGTGAAGTTAGATTAGGTTAGGGTGCATTCCTGTATTCTAAGCTGTGATTTTTTAAGTTCATGAAGGGAAAAATCCCCTGGCTAGGTAAGGACCCAGCATGTGAGGTTAGGTTAGGAGTAAGGGTGCAGAAGAGTTGTGCTCGCTACTCCCGTAACTCACTGCCTTGAAATATATCAAAATTGGCTACTCTGGCATATTAACGGCCAGCTTAAAGACACACTTCAACAAAGATGCATTATAATCTATGGTACCATGTCCTGACCTGGTAGGGGGGGACCTAGCTACTTGTGTTCAACATCATAAAACTGCCTGAACAAGTATCGACGTATCCAAAGATTAGCCTGGATGACATCATACATAGCTGAGCAACTTGTGCGCAACTGTTCTGCAATATTACTTTCAACTTTAGATTAGGTGGCATCCTGTACTTGTCCTTACATTTTCATGCTTTATAAATTTTTGGGTGATTGATACTACTACTGGCACATGTGAAAGATGTATGTCTTGGTAAAACTGCTAACTACTACCACAGCCTGATTTCCACCAGAAGCTGACCAAAAATTTTAACACCTTCTGTTTATGCTAATGGTATTTATCGTCTTTATGTCTTATGTTCATTCCCAAGGGGCTGGTACTAACCAGTGCTAATTTTCCAAATAAACTGGTAGTTATCTAATTAGAGGGGTGTACTAGGTTAGTAGTCTGCAGTTTTACCTATTCTTTGACTGCTTAAATTGTGAATTATGTGCTGCATACCCTTCTGAAGGATGCATTTCCCTCATTTTAGTTTCCCATTGTCAGTAAACCACAGTTTCCAACTGGGGTCTGCTGTAGGCTAGGCTATTTGTCAGGTACAGGCTAAGGGGGAAGAAAAACCATAAAAACAGGAGTTTGCATCACCAGTAAAGGTTACACATCTAATAAATATAAAATAACCTGTTGGAAAAATATTTGGTTCATGTAATCTGGTTAGAAAGTTTCTCCTAGGCTTGTACAGTTTTAACTGGGAACCTTAAAATTAAAATTGCAGAGAGCTGTGGCCTCATATAGTCTTACTGACCTCACCATCACAGTACAGGGTAGAACTAAGTATTTGCTTCGTGTCTGGTATTACCCTGGAAATTGACTTTTTCTATAGTATTCTGGTTGCTTATAAAAAATTTAGCATTATTTTATGTTGCTTGACTATAATTAACCTCAGAACTGATTATATATTTACTATCGTGCATGGGCAGTGTTATAGGGAAACTTTTGGTATAAGTTACATGGCCTACTAGGTTAGGTTAGGTAGGGTGCGTTAGGTTAGTATGATTCCTTTTATATTAGATTTCCTTAGCCAATCCCTTCTTGAACATAGCCTATGGCTCCTATTGCCTCTCATATTTGCAGAACCATTCCATACAGTCTGAAATATTCAGTAAACTAACCAAATACGAGAAGAGCATAAGCTATGTGGACTAATTAATAACCTAACCAGTCACATGAAATCCGACGGTAGATCGGCTATCTAAGATAGCCTAGCTAGTCATAAGACATCCGAAGTAGGTTTTTCTGTCAAAATACCGAAATAAATGAGAAAACCTGTTCTCCACAGGGTTAGGTTAACCAGTCAACAGCCTAACCATTCACGTTAAATACGGTAGACCAGCAACATATTTGGTTTAACGAACCACCAGACAAATTAGCTCTCCAAAGTACATTTTACATTAGCCTTACCCTTTCACGGGTTGTAGGTTCAGTTTCAGTCATTTCTGTCTTATTCCGTCTTAAAAAGTCTAACACAAGACATTTAATTGAGACAAATATTGTAGGGACCGGGAAAACGTCTCAGATGCCCAACTTTTGTTTACTAGTGGGGATCACGGCGTCAACGCCCGGTCAATAAGACAGGAAACGCCGCTTTTCTCAATAACGATTAAAAGGCTTAGAAAAGAGAATAACGATAAATAAAAGATGGTACGGTGAATAATAAGGAGAGATGATGTTATCAGAAAAAATTGGTAAAAACGAACTAAAAAGGCCAGAAAAAGTAAAGTAGTAACGTCAACGTCCGGTCAATAAGGTACGAAACGGTAAAGGTAAAGACGATTAAAAAGGCTTAGAATAGTGTAAAATAATTAATAACAAGGGCAGAAAGCGTAATTTGGAGGAAAAGAGGTTAATGGAACGAGTTAAAAGGCTAGAAAACGAATATTTTAAATGTAATAACTCAAACAGTACAGTGTGTTTCTCTTAGGAACCAAACAGTTAAGAGGGAAAGAGAAAGTTTAGGAGAAAATCAGTAAATAACGGAGGAAGACATTGTCATTTTGAGAAAGGTGAATTAAACAACGAAAGAAAAGTTGGGAAATCCTGTTTTAAGTTAAATTACTCTACATCTAACTGAATGCGTGGTCGCGTTTGAGTGATCGCTTGAGAAACAGTACAAAATTCTGATGAAAAATGTGTAATTAAGTAATAATCTTACGATAATTTACAAAAATAACGAGAGAGATCTTCATAAAAGCTTTTTCATATTATCAGAATGCTTACCTCATTGAAAGTGATTTAATGCTGCAAAGAAACGATTGTTTAACAGCGGGCAATCGTGCACTTAACGCCCGGTAATAAGACCTCATCATTCGGTGGCAGTTTCAACAAAAGAACCGTTATTAAAAAATACGTTTTGGATTATTAACCAAGCAACGAGAGTTCTAAATAAAGGCATTTCCATTTAACTAGACTAGATATCGAATGTATGCAAATATTAACTTGTTATCCAAGATGATGCAAGGTTCAAGTCTCCACAAATTCCACAATAACCGTTCAGTACTGTGTCATCCTGTACAGTATAATCTTGTTTACACTTACCAACTTCCAATGCCTTCCACATTAGCTGCGGAAAACCTTCCTTATACATACACGTTATATTATATATATATATATATATATATATATATATATATATATATATATATATATATATATATATATATATATATATATATATATATATATATATGTGTGTGTGTGTGTGTGTGTGTGTGTGTGTGTAACTGTATCCTGAACTCATAAAGTATAAACAAGAATACGAACTGTAATTTTTAGCTCTCCATTAGGCAAGATGCACGAAGAATACTGCAAAATGAATGAGAAAGCCAGCATTGCAATCCTGATATGCTCATTAAATGAGAAACAGTATGAAAATGCAATCCTCTATCAACAGATTTGTTACGTGGAAGCTGTAATGCTGTATTTGTTTGAAATATTCATCGTGAGTTGCTTTTCTTGAAGCTAATGGGTACAATTGTACAAAGCTGAATCCCCACACTCTAGGACAAACGTTTTGCCTTAAGAATCTATGAGAGACTTACGCTTAAGTATCAAGTATTTGCAAATTCCATAAAAGTAAAAATGTGTATTTTTTTGTTTTTAATTTTGCCTGATAAACAGTGGTCAGTGTTACAAGGACTTTACTCTTCCACCAGGAATAACAGATTAAGAATCGTGAAAGATAAGGAAACTTTACTCAGAAAACACTGAGAGGACACGTATCAGAAGCCTTGTTTAGGGATATATCTTTCTATCGTTTCCATACGTGATATAATTTTTTTTTTTTTTTCAGCCACCAAAAATTCGGCAGAAGGGGCACTCCCTTTGCAGCAAATACTGGAAAATGAACGACGATAAATGTACCAAATCCCGACCAATGTTGCTTCTTGAGTTAGATGACAATAAGCATCACAGTAAAGCAACACTAACCTACAGGCATACAGAGAAATTACATACTCTACTGACCTATGAAGTCCTGATTATTATACCACTTGTGCAGACTGCCAGCTGTGATTGTACATCGGGCGAACTATGATGTTCATTTTCTCTCTTCAGATAATGCCACGAGGTGCTAAAGCAGGACATAATAAAACAGGTAATTCGTACAGTGAAGGTAGCAAAGCGGATATTGCATAATATGCGTTAGTGCCGCCCGGGACATGGTCACTTATTTACCAATGACTTACCCCGAGACAATTCTGTTCTGGATAATTGAGCAATTTTTGAGGTACAGCTGCTTCAGACTGCTTTTGGCACCTTTTCTGAACAATTTCTTCCTGTTTCAGATGCTTTTTAATGGTAATGACACCTCATCTTTTTTTTTCTTACATGTAAGGTTCATTATCTGGTTCTCTTCAATGAGGGTGCCCTCCTAAACCCATGTCCGTTACATACAAATGTGAAGATTTATGGGCTCACACTGCTAATTCCCACTAACATAACACTCAAAGAGGAGTCTTTAAATATTTCTTCTTGAAACCTTAATCTACATTATACACAGAGATCTGAGAACTTTATAAAAAATCTAGGCAAGATAAGTATTGCAAATGCTGCATATCTTCAAAGCAAATAGCTTTGGGGAATCTGTTATTTATAGTTTTCTGTTGGTCATCACAATTTGATAGTTGGTGCTTACAAGTTAAGGCCTGGAAACCATAAAAATAAAGAACAACTAAAAAACTAAAGGGAATGAAGAACTACCTGAAAGGGTAATCATTTTAAAAATATTTCATATATACTGTGCAGAACTAGCAGTGACAGTTGCTTGAAAATTAAAACTTGAAAACTTCACTTCACAAGTGATATACTCTTTGTAAGGAAAACTTTAACTATTATAGAATTTGACAGTCTAGCAAATAACATTTTTCAAAGCCTTTTTAGGGCCTTGGGTTTACTGCCATCTCTTTTAAATCCATGACAGCTTTATAAATTAGCTCAAACTATGGAGAAATCAACTTTCAGAAATGCCACTTCAAAAACTGGTTATTTCAAACTTGAGGCATTATTTTGTTGTTCTGCAAATAATGTTCTACCAGTACACCCATACTAAAAAATGAGTTCTGACCCCAAGGATGTCACGTACGGCTCTCAAGCTCAGACCTTCATTCTCCTTATATAAACCTGTAAGAATACATATCACATTCTATTGCACATTAACTCCTCTACTTACCAGTTACAGATTGGTTTTTGCTGGCACCTTTCTGGCAAGATGCATTTGCAGATAAACTGTATTCCTCAAATATTCTGGCATAAGAGTTTGCAACAAGATCTTTGTTATTCACATTTATTTGTACTGTAATTTAGGTAATCCTGGCATGAAGGATTTGTTTTGAGATGATGAATGAGCAAGAGAAATCTGATTTGGTGTGATCCCACTCAAAGATTCTGTATCAAAAGCTTTGTGCTGAAGAACCACCTGTGTACTATTCAAGGGATACTAAGAAACATTTTATAGTCCCATCTCTCTCCTCCATCAACACTAAAATGGCTAAAATTCATCATCATTGTTTCCTCTGAAAACATGAGCTATGAAAGATTCTGTGCAACTCTGCCCCTCATTTCTTTAATGTGCCTTCATTTTATTATGCGCATTTTAAAATCCTATCCAGGTACAAAATATATACAAAATATAATCTTCCTGTACAGTTGCTTACAACCAATAAACATGAATAAACAAGGTATTTCAAAACAAACAAGAGTTTAAAAATCACAGCATGATATTTAGTATTCAGTAACATGTGGAATACACTATCACCATTTTCATAACCTCACAAAATAATCTTCGATCTATGTAAAACAGACTGGTAATTCATGCACAGTTCAAAACTGACACTGCCTATACACATCTACCTAGTTACTGATACATTCAACAAATTTCCTATTAAATACTGTACATACTTTTCTGGTTCACGTTAAACAATACATTCGGTAAGTTTAAAAAGTATTTCGTTTGCATGTTTGATCATCTGCACATTAATAAAAATACAAAATAATTGACCCCGTTATAAGTGTCACATCTGTACATGTCCAGTTTATAATCCAACAACTTTACCTTTTTCTGTCAGTTTTATAACCATAAGAAACTAGTCAGATTCCTACATAAAAACATAAATTCACAAATGCTCAGCTGCTCATCTCGGTGAAATGTGAACCCTGAATCACTTAACATATGCAGATACGTAGCAAAGAGATAGCAAGAAATATAACGGGTAGAAGGAAAACCAGAAATGTATCAGACTTGCTAAAGAATTATAATACATATCCCTTTGGTTTTTTATTACCACCAATATATAATTTAATGATACCAATGTGTTAGCATTCTCAACAATCATAGGACTGGTCCAAAGAGTTTGTTCCTAATAAATGTAAATTTATTATTTAACCTGTTATAAATAACAACTACAGTATTTACAAATTTAATGATTAGATCTGATTATGATTATTATTATTATTATTATGAGTTTAACCAGCCTGCTGAGCTAAAATCTTAACATCTGTGAGACTGTTATTATTTATAAATAGTTTAACCAGATCACTGAATTGAGAAAATTAACTCTCTCACAAACTGGTCTGCGGGATTTGTGCTAAATCAAAAAAAGAAAATCTAGTACATAATTTGTTGGGCTGCAGCTTCTTAAGAATGTGAAACTGAATAAATATGGGATGATGAAATTACATAAACTACACTGGAAGAGCTTCTATAAACATTACTGAGTACATAGGTGGAACTGTCTCTTTCCTGACTAAAATGGTCTTGCCTATTTCTAAACCTAACTACCATTTTCCTTGTTTTTAACCAGTGATTCAGGGCCTGGTAACTATAAGTGGACCACATATGAGGTATTTGTAAAGTGACAGGTTTTTTACATGTTAGCACCTGAATTTTTTTACACTTTATGAAATAACTATTCTATATTTTACAGTTTCTTGACATCTACCAAAATCTAATTTATTTCTTAAGCACAACATATGTATATATTCACATCACCGTAGATGGAAATCAGAGGAAGCTGCATAGGTAAGACAACTTCAAAAAAGGAAGATAATCTACCCTATCAGCTTAAGGTGACTAGTGTGCGTTAATTGATGTACATTTTAAAATATGTTCTTTCCCGGAGCCATTGAATAATTCCCAAATCAAACATCATACAAGACTGCCACAATTCATGCTACAAGTGAAGATATCTTGTTTCTGCATAGCTGCACATTCTCGAATGACAAGACAAATGAGTACTGGTCTGGAATGTTTATACCCAAGTCCTCCACTGGAGCGATCTATTTCTTCGATATTGACCCATTTGAATTGAAACTTACGCACGAGCTAACAGTTTTGTACACGAAGTTACTTACACAATGCACATAAGATGTTCTTTGAAAACTCTGTAACAAAATTGTCTAACCAACACACTATACATCTGTTATGAAGCAACTCACATTCACATACTGCATCAAAAAACACAAATTTACAATATCTACACATGCCAATATAACATTACTAAAAATGGATAAAGGCTAATCCTTTGCCATGACTTCAGATTTAGAAGATTCGGGACTGGCGTCGGTAGGTAATTCTTGGCCCTCTTTCTCGTCTTTGTTCCCATACACATTTGGATACTGAGACATACACTCTGACATCTGTCTGAAGGGTTCTAGACAATCAGAGCCTCTGGGATCTGCTGTCGAGTAGTGGAAACATGTGAAAGCCTCTCGGAATTCAACTCCACACGGGCCCGTTGCCATCCCTCCCAGGCAGGGGCAACTCCAGTTAATTTCGCCATCTGGTTGTATTAGGCCAACTGGAAAAGAAAAACAACATAAGGAAGTGAAAGATTAAGAACACCAGGAAACTGATTATGAATTACATACAGACACCACCCTACTTAAGAACATTTAACTTACGAACATTCAGATACAAACAAACGGGATCGCAAATTAAAATTGTGTTCAGATTTTGTTTTGTGTGCCAATTCTGTACACACAGTACTGTATGTACAGTGTATTGTGATTTAGGATGAAAAAATGTACAGTACTGTATTGACTTTATATTATACTGTACTTAAATAGGCACGAAGAGAACAGTAACCAAGTTACATACAATTCAACTACAAACACCCATCAGGAACATAACTAGTTCATAAGTAGGGTGGTCTCTGTACTGCAATATTACTGAGACACCTTTATTATTTATTGAAGTACTGTATTCTAAGGTTCATTTCTTAAGTCAGCATTAAATTTCACATAAACTACCACTGAGGAATACCAACTACTGTACTTTTAAAAAATTAAATTTTGGCATAAATAACTACCAGGGTTCAACTGAGTCTTCAGTGTGACTGAATTTACCAATATACAGCTCATTCTGATAAATTCTCTACATTTTATAGTATCCTAAGGCTATTCACTTCATGACATGAACTAGGAAAATGATTCTTTACAAACTAAACCACTGCCTTGGACAACTTTACATTTTATTTTGAAGAGAACAATGTCTTACATTGCCAACTTTATAGATATGCTTAACCACTGGGATCATGAAACACTGAGTAACTACTGTGTATGACAACTTGAAATAAACATCGACAGAAGCCAGAATAAAATTGCAGTTTCTGTTACAAGGGCTCAAAAATAAAATGGGTTTTCTCCCTCACATCAGGAGAATAGCTGTAATAATCTGGAACTTTTTATGTGTGAAGAAAGAATTCCTGCACAACTACAATGATGGGTAGGAACCACTCAACAGAAAATAGAAAAATGTGTGCACAAATGAGAATTTCACCTTGTCAGCTGGAAGCTTTCTTTTTTACTAATGGATGTAAGGAAAAAGATGTTACGATTTTTACCCTAACAGATATTTTTCCTCATACTTCAAAAAGATCTTCAGGACTATTTAAGGTAATGGTTTGTTTGATATGAATGTTCTTTGAGGTTCTCTTCTTCCACCACATATGCAAAATCTAAGCAGTTTTCTCAAACAATTAAACTGCAGGAGTGGCTATTAACATTAAAGAAGTCAACTTTCCACAAACTTTATATGGTTTTAATGTAATGTGCTACTAAACAGGTTATATATACTGTATCAAAAGATGATAATTCATACGGTAATTCTTATAAAATATATTTTAAATAATATGAATCAAAGCCATAATTAAAAACATACTCCAACTCATGCATACAGTTCTGTTCCTCTTAAAAAAAGAAAAGCAATCAAATTATTTGGCAAGGCCATTCTAGATCTAAAATTACAGTAAATCAACTTCCCAAGCCAAGTAAACGCAGTTCAAGAACACAATTACCTGGTTCATCGCCGTCTTCAGGTAATGAAACTTTCGCTGGTGTCTCATGATCTTCCTCTGTCACAAAGATTACCCTGTCTTTCCCTGCGAATAAGTGGACATAAAAATTCTGAATTTAATATACTTCCATAAATTTGCACTTTAATACTAGGATTCAGTAACTACTAGTTCAAAAGAAAAAGGTTTCCTGTTTTGAAGGAATCTCATATCCAGGGATCATTTGCAAATGTGAAAAACTGCAAAGAAGCCACTTACACTCTGAGGTGGATCAGAATTTCAAGAACTTGTGTGAACAGTGTTACTACAAATTTCATAAGAGAGACATCCTAACCTAATCTAACCTTATACAGTACTAGGATACAGGTATAATTGACAAGACTGGAGAGATTTGGTCCTCAGGGGTCACTTAACTTGGTTATATTGCTAATTCCAGGCTTTGGAATTTAAAAGCTGCAGTTCAACAATAACAGGGGACTTATATACCTGGTGTAAGGTTGGGAAGCCACCAGCAGTTACCTAGCCTACTGGCTATCCAATGCCTTTCTTCAGTTGACAGAAATGCATTAAATCAACACAAGTGTTGGTACCATAAACTTTAGATTACATGTAATGGCATGGTAAAGCTGAAGACTACTATCATGGCCTGGTGCCTGCCAGATGCTGACCAGAATATTTAAGGCCTTTTATTTATGTTTATGTCTTATATTTGCACTTGATATTTACTGACTTTTGTCTATGTTCATCCCCAAGGGGCTGGTACTAAACATGGCACCCATTTTGCATGTAAACTGGCAGTTACAGAACCAGAGAGGCAGTGTTGTTGTCTTCAGTTTTACCAGTGGCATTAGCCTATACAGGTATTATCCTACTTATGATGAGGTTAGGTTCCAGAAAACCCATTGTTTGTTGGAAAAAACGTATCTCGAATATAACCTAGCCTACACTATAAAGTATACTCTATACATACATGGTATAGTAATTATTAATATCAGCTAATTCTGGAGGTTCATGCCAAGAGACTTATGATAATTCAGTACAAAGAGAAACTGAATAACAAACAAGAATAATTACCTTAGCCTACACTATAGTATATCGTATACATATACAGTAGCGTAGCCAACATTATACTGTATTCTAAATTCACATATTAATATCGTATTATACAAACATCAACATAATGAATATGCATCTTTTTCATGGATCTTTTAAAATGTTATGCTTTACTTCACTGTATCCAATAATATTGTATATATTCTTATATTGCTTTTGTATCATAAATTGCGATCATAGCAATCAATGTTTTGGTTTGCAAATCGATTACGCGGTAAGTTTATTTTGCCGTATTTAACTCAGTTCAGAGCGCTTTTCTTGTTTCTAGTTAGAGTAAATGAATCTCTATATACTTTATTTATAAAGCGCAAGGTTATTTTTCGTTATACAAAGTGTTTTCAAGTCGAAATATAACTTAAATACGTCTCGTTGTGAAATTAATTTAGCTGTTTTTTTCGTTAATAGATGACGTTGGCCATTTGAGGGCATGTTTGTTTTGTGTTAAAAAAAAATCAAGATTTTGTTCGCTACTTTCACTTGATTTCATCATAATATGAGCTTTACGTATTTATCACCTATCAGCGTAAAAATAGCAGTAATGTTTTCTTTCATGCCCAGTAGTTTTGATTAAAATACTTTATCTCCAATTTTAATTACGGATGAGTTTCATCCATGTTGCTGATGCACGATAATTTATAATCATTAGCAGCCTGATCATTGTTTTCTCAGCTTCAGCTACAACTTGCAACTTAAATTTAGCAGTATATTTCCTTGCCAATCTTTTATCCATAGCGAATAAGGGTATAATGTACAATATATCAGTCCTATTCTACTTAACATCATTTGTAACATAACTACGGTAACTGTTTACAGTACGACGGTTGAAATACAAGCAAAACAGCTGTTGCTATCTGATTCGGTTATAAGTAAAACAACAGTTTCTTGTTCAGGTGTTTATGGCTTTATGCACTGATGCAAGAGTATAGCGTTACTAACAATACTTTTATCATTCTCTTTTACTTTTCTTTTAACTAGAAGATGGGATAAAGAGATGGAGGAAAAGAAGTTGATCTATTGTAATTTGGTCTCTCTCACTGCCTGATTGTATGCTGCTGCCTGCGGCTGCGTGAATTTAAAAATATTTTATAAATATTTTATAAATATTGTCGTTCTGGTATTAATTGCTTACCACGTTGCAAAATTGAACTATCGTAAGGCAAATTATCAAAACTCGAGGACTACCTGTAGCTCATTTCATGAAATGTTCCAGGAATAAAAAATTCCTTTAATGACTTGTCAAAGAACACAATACTAACCTAACCTTACCTAAGGTAATGTGCCTTAAGTGGGCGAATGAATGAGGGGAGGCGGCTTTGGCTCTTGTAATTAGGCTATATGAAGACTTTTAATAATTCCACTATTTCTGCGATAGGTTTGGCCTTGCTGGGGGGGAGGGGATCTTTAACCCTTGTTATATAAAGATTTTTGAGAATTTTGGCCTTTTCTGATAAGCCCAGGGGGGATTTGACCCTTGATAAATGAAGATTTTTTATACCTCCGGCCATTTCTGATAGGCCTAAGCTATATATCCTGGTCTGCAGTCAACCTGACAATTCTTTAATAAGCTTACAGAATATCAGGTTAAGGGAAGAATGGATTTGGGATGATGGGGCAAGACCTCAACAGGCCTCTCACAAAATAGTCTTAGGCTACAGGCAAACATCATTGGCTACACAAAGGGTAAAGATATAGATTATAGTCTATGATGGCTACTTTACATGTATACTGTGAGGGTTAAGGCGTAAATAACTATTAAATAATATAGGCCTCGTCCTAAGCTACAAGAATAGGCAACCTATGCCTACAGGTAGGATTTCCTATATATTTGTACTTTTTGTGTTTACCGGGAGCTTAGTCAAACGTAAATCAACCAGTTTCCGGCCTTTAGACCTATAAACCATACGTAGAAACCCTAAAAATTTAAGATATAATCTAAAATATCCTTAAAAATCTCGTAGATTTAAAATAATCCGATGTAAACAAAACCATGAGCCTACCGGTAAGGTTAGGCTACTCATTCCTGGTCAGATATGGACACCTTCAGCCTTTAGGCTTACAAACTATACTTAAAGGCCCTAAAAGTTTAAGAGATAATACTTAAATAATTTTAAAATATCGTAGACCTAAAATAAAATCCGAGTGTAAACAAACCCTACCGGTAAGGGAACTCATTCCCGGTCAGATTTGAACCCTACCCTAAAGGTATGGGTAAATGCCCCATACCCATAAGGTAAGCCTTAAATATTACTTTATTATACTGGCTTTAAATCCGTCTCCTCACCCTCCTGCTTGCAGTAGGACATAATCGTGAATTGGTGACCGGAAGTTAAAATTGGGATGAATTGGAATTTTCAGATTCACGCCGACTCGGGGTCTTGTTATTGTTACGAAGGAAGCGGACGTTTCAGCGTACAGCATTCAACCGTACGTAAAGAATTCGTATAGTTTTTTTTCAATTTTTATAGGAATAAATGGTTAGATAGTGTTCAAATAATAATTAAATTGCTAGATTATTTATATCCGTTGAAAAATACGATATAATTTTGTATTCGGAGGGTTAATTTGGGAGGGAGTGGATGATACCCTCTGGGAATAGTTGTGAACATCAATCCGTTCATATCTCTTCAGTTTATAAGAGAATAAGTGGTTAAATAATATACAAAAAAGCTAAATAGTTATGATTATTGAAAAATATGACAGAAAGCTGTATATATGGGTGTAAAATTCAGAGCAAGTGGATGATGTCCGCTATGAATGGCTGGTAAAGTATCTGACAAAAACTACACGATGGCGTAGCATTTCATTTTATAACTCGCCGACTGCAGCCGACAACAAACCCTGAGGCATGGGGCAGCTATTAGTTTTATTAGGACATTTTCTTTACGGTAACAGAAATATAACATTTAATTATATAATACATATTATTAAATGGTATATTGAAAATTACCATAAGTATGGTAACAGAAATATAACATTTATTTATATAATATATATTATTAAATGGTATATTGAAAATTACCATAAGACTAAGTGTAGAAAATATGTATTCTTTAAAGTTTCGTTACGCCTTTTTGTGAGAAACTTCTAAATTACATGCATTTTGATAAATAACACTTCATTTTATTATTCATATTAGTAAATTGCATGTTGATAATTGCTAAAGACTGAAAGTCAAAATATACTTTTGTAATTCACTTTCATGACGAATTTTTTGCGATAAACTCTTCTAAATTACATGAACTAAACAGCAATGAACATACATACATACATATACACACACACACACACACACACACACACACACACACACACACACACACACACACACACATATATATATATATATATATATATATATATATATATATATATATATATATATATATATATATAATATCCTGATATTTTTAAAGTCACGAGTGCAAAGTTAAGTTTCGAATTTGAATACGTATTTTTGCTGGAATTCGATAGGTTATGGATACACTATAATGAGCTATAGATGATTTTGCTACACAATACGAATAATAGTAACAACAGTAATTGATTGATTGATTATGAAATTTAGGTCTTGAAGACGATCAGGATTATTCAGGGCCAACAACAGTAATTCAATTTATGTACAGGTATGTATGAAGGCCCAAGTGAGTTATCACTCACGCACGTGATCATAGGATGACATTTTCTAGTTCATACTAATTTTTCAAGTTCCTCTTCGTGTATTTCATCCTTTCTCCCTCTTCTCAATGATTTAGTCTCCTTCTTTTCGTCTTCTAATCTATGGCCACTCCAATTCCTGTTTAACAAGACCTCTTTATCACAGAGAACTGACCATTTGAATAAGCCCATTCTACCAACGACATCAACTTAATTTTATAACCTCATTAATGATCTTAATTTTTGCTAGTAGATTTTAAGGTACTCAAAGCTTTTGATAAATATATTTTGTCTAGCATGAGATCAGTTTTGGCAACCAGGAAAGACACTACTAGTTACTTAGAGGTGCCTCTTAAATTCATTCTAGAGACGATTCTTCCTATGAGACTACAACAACCACAAAACTTATACGCCAATAATCGTTGGTAGAACAAGTGACCAATGTAAATGATATAAAATTGTTGATGTTTAACGGACTGAATCTAATGCAGGTAACTATTACTTGCCAGTGGTCAAACAGGTTCAAGATATGATTTTTATTTTTCCTTTTCAACTTTCAGTTTTATGGAACACCAAATGCTTTTCAATCCGTTAGATTTCAACCAGAAGATGCATCAATGACATAGGTTGGCGACATTTCTGTGCCAGGTTGTAGAAAACGAAGATTAGCAGGGAAAGAAAATGTAAAATTATTTATGGATGACTATAACCTTCTGCATAAAACAACAATGCGAAGAAAATATGAAAACCATAAATAGTTTATGGCCAAATGTTGCCACAATACAGCCATAGAAGTTTATCTTATGGCCAAATTTTGCCACAAAATAGCCAGATATTTAGTTTAGCAAATTTTGCCACAAGACAGCAAGAGAAGTTTGGATTTTGCAAGAAGGAACGTCTTCTGGATCTTGTGGTACATTGTACGGTTAAAAGTCTGGTTGGTATTGGAAAACTTCCTAAACAGGCAAATAGACTTACATTTCTCCACGACGACACCACCGAAACAGAACTCTGATGCACCTCGGTTGCCGAAGTTTAAACACTGCTAATAGCACCACTGTAATTCATAACAGTATCATCTCTTGTAATGATCAAACTGTTTTGGGACATATGGTGCTAAACTGTACATTGGTGTGTATTCAATTGCCTGTATAATCTTATTAATATAATGAAAACTTCCTCGGGTAAGGGATTTATTTAAAAAAGAGACATTCATCATAGCTAGAATTATGTGTACGTAGACAAGTATACAAGAGGGTCTCCTCACTTATAATTATAGATATATAAATTTAGAAAGAGGCTCTCTTTAAAGATTGTGTTATTGAATGCAGTGGCTGTTTCTACAGTGTTTATTCTTTATAGTCTTAACATATAACAGGGGAACAGCTATCTTTGTAAACAGTACGTACTTTATACCTCCTTCAAGGTAGACAATCTCTAGTATTGTACAAAAAACGAGCAAGATCTGTGAAAAGTGTAACGCCTTAAGAAGAAGAAGAAGAAGAAGAAGAAGACTCAGTAGGAAAAGTGAAACTGTGGGGGCTCAAAGTAAAGTAGGTATTATTAACTGGTAATATTCGGTAAAAATTAGCGTCGTAACATCTCTAACTTTTTGGGGCTCTCATTGAAGAAAAGGGTAGTGGTCATTGGTTAAAATAAACAGTCTGATGAAATAATAATTATAGTAAAGCTAAAGACGATTAAAGTGGTACATAACTAGGGAATTCAGTGTAAGTTTAAATAATGTAATAACAGTATGAAAGAGAAAAGCTGTGAAGTAAATCTGTTTCGATTTAAATAGTTCTGCACCTAACACGAACAGAGTAGTGTGCCCATAGCTTTGTTTGTGGAGTGAGCGCTTAGGAACCAGGATCCAGGAAGAAGAAGAAGAAGAAGAAGATGAAGGAGAGAGACTACTCGTGATACTAAGAGTGTTGTTAACCTGGGGAGCGATGGGTGTTAAAAAGAAAAAGAAATGAAAGGGGGAGGGTTAATAATAACGTGGAAATATTTTGCTTTACCTAGTTTGGAAACATCTTTCAAAATCCGGGGTTATTGTTGCTGAAAATAATCAAGATAAACATACTGAAATACCATAAAGTAAAGTAAACCTAAACACGATTAAAACTGGAAACAACAAGGGAAATAGTGTAATGTGCCCGCAACTGTGTTTGCGGAGTGACCGCTTAGGAACCAGGAACCTATTCCGTCTTGCAAGAACCATACAGAAGAAACCAACCCTTTTCGAAGTCTAACTTTCCCCTGCAAGTCTTATTTTCTTTCTCCGGCGATTTAGTATATAAAAAAAAAAAAACGGACACGCCCATCGTCGCCATTTCTGCGGCGTAACTCAATCAGTCTGAGTTTCCTTCTCAGGGGCGGTTTTCGCTCCGTACTCACTTCCGCCCCCTGTTAAGTCGCATCAGTTCCATTGTTACGTTCCCCCGTCGACATTCCTCGGGGGACTTAGGAATGAGGTCTCCCCTTCGTGGTTCTTGATCACCATATTCTTCG